>NC_040078.1:77150756-77466728 GCF_003369695.1 Bos indicus x Bos taurus
TGAATATTTCAGTTTTAAGAGGATTTTTGTAAAATAGGGACACCTTATAATGAAATCCTTAAATAACTATAATAACACTGCTAGGAAAACAAGATGCTGCTGCTAAAACTGAACAGTGATTGGCAGGCAGGGCCCATGGGAGAGTCTGATGGTTCATTTGTCAGCTGATGGAGGAAAATCCAAATGTAGTGTATAAAAGGTAATTTCTGGGCATGCAAGGTATAAAATGTAGATTGGTTGACATTGAGCATAGAATAGTCAGGGACGTTGGCACAGTTTTTGTCTAGTGCGCTGTGGTACCTGGCAAGAAAACTCCTTAAAGTGTTCCTCTTGAATTCCCTTCAATAGTGGAACCAGGGGCAAAAACCTGCCTTCAGTCCTGAATGAAAGAAGAGGGACCCAGGAAGGCAAGTTAAGAGTGGCAACTGCTAAGAATGATGAGATGGGGCGGGGTCAGACTGGGAAGTGCCCTCAGGGATCCAGGCCCACAAGTAAACTCCAGAGTCAGAGGAAAAGAGGCCCCTCATTTCCTTCACAGTCCCAGCTAGCAAACTCCCCCGAGAGGTGAGTAGGATTATTACCTGGATCTTTATTTAATTCTTTCCAGGTGACCCATCATAAAGAGGCTTGTATGCTAAGCTGAGGAGTTTAAACTTTTCTTCTAGATACAAAGGAGAACCTCTGAGGAGTTTAAGCAGGAAAGTGGCCTGTTGGGGTGTCTTAGATCCCCTGGCTGCATGTGAAGGGGACTGAGGGTTTGCACATGTGGAAGCAGGAAACTTTGTGGCAGATGCACTATATGAGAAGCAATGAGCATCTAAACAAACACAAAGGCTGTGGGACATTTGTGCAGAGGGAATCTGACTCCATCCCTGGTGGCTCAGATGGTAAAGAATACGCCTGCAACGTTGGAGACCTGGGTTCAATCCCTGGGTCAGGAAGATCCCCTGGAGAAGGGAATGGCTACCCACTCCAGTACTCTTGCCTGGAGAATTCCACTGAACAGAGGAACCTGGTGGGCTACAGTCCATGGGGTCGCAAAGCGTTGGACACAACTGAGCAACTAACACTACTTACTGGTTAAGTGCTCCCCGTCTCTGGTCCCAAACCAGTTAGGAACTCCAAAGCCTTTTCTGGTCCCTATAAAATAAAACAGAGAATAGCATCTCCTTCAGAGACTGCTTTAGGGGCTGATATGATAATGCACGTAAACCCTAAGTGCCTGACACATAGTAAGTGCTCAGTAAATGTTAGCTATTACTATAGTCTGGTGGGCTAGAGTGCATGAGGTTGCAAAGAGTCGGACATGACTGAGTGACTAAGCAACATATTAGTTTTTCAGGCAGGCACTAGTATCATTTTTTAGCATGGTGGGGGACAATGAGGCAGACAGAAATAGGCTCCATATCCTGCAAATCAGAATTCACATTCAGTCAGCATCAGTTCCCATTCTATTGTTTTCCTCTAATTCTTTGCATTGATCACTGAGGAAGGCTTTCTTATCTCTCCTGGCTATTCTCTGGAACTCCACATTCAAATGGGTATATCTTTCCTTTTCTCCTTTGCCTTTTGCTTCTCTTTTCTCAACTATTTGTAAGACCTCCTAGACAACCATTTTGCCTCTTTGCATTTTTTTTGTTGCTCTTGTTGGGGGTGGTCTTGATCACTGCCTCCTGTGCAATGTCATGAAGAGAGACTAGAGATCTCTTCAAGAAAATTAGAGATACCAAGGGAACATTTCATGCAAAGATGGGCAGAATAAAGGACAGAAATGGTATGGACCTAATAGAAGCAGAAGATATTAAGAAGAGGTGGCAGGAATACACAGAAGAACTATACAAAAAAGGATCTTCACGACCCAGATAACCACGATGGTGTGATCACTCATCTAGAGCCAGACATCTTGGAGTGCGAAGTCAGGTGGGCCTTAGGAAGCATCACTATGAACAAAGCCAGTGGAGGTGATGGAATTCCAGTTGAACTATTTCAAATTCTAAAAGATAATGCTGTGAAAGTGCTGCACCCAATATGCCAACAAATTTGGAAAACTCAGCAGTGGACACAGGACTGGAAAAGGTCAGTTTTCATTCTAATCCCAGAGAAGGGCAATACCAAAGAATGTTCAAACTATAGCACAATTGCACTCCTTCCACAAGCTAACAAGTAATGCTCAAAATTCTCTAAGCTAGGCTTCAACAGTACATGAACTGAGAATTCCAGGTATTCAAGAGATGAATTTAGAAAAGGCAGAAGAACCAGAGATCAAATTGCCAGCATCGGCTGGATCATCAAAAAAAGCAAAAGAGTTCCAGAAAAACATTTACTTCTGCTTTACTGTCTACACCAAAGCCTTTAACTGTGTGAATCACAACAAACTATGGAAAATTCTTCAAGAGATGGGAATACCAGACCATATTACCTGCCTCCTGAGAAATCTGTATGCAGGTCTAGAAGCAACAGTTAGAACCAGACATGGAACAACAGACTGGTTCCAAATTGGGAAAGGAGTGTGTCAAGGCTATATATTGTCACCCTGCTTATTTAATTTATATGCAGAGTACATCACACGAAAGGCCAGGCTGGATGAAGCACAAGCTGGAATCAAGATTGCCAGGAGAAATATCAATAACCTCAGATATACAGATGACACTACCCTTATGGCAGAAAGTGAAGAGGAACTAAAGAGCCTCTTAATGAAAGTGAAACAGGAGAGTGAAAAAGCTGGCTTAAAACTCAACTTTCAGAAAACTAAGATCATGGCATCCAGTCCCATCACTTCATGGCAAATAGATGGGGAAACAATGGAAACAGTGACAGACTATTTTCTTCAACTCCAAAATCATTGCAGATGATGACTGCAGCCATGAAATTAAAAGATGCTTGCTCCTTGGAAGAAAAGCTATGACCAACCTAGACAGCATATTAAAAAGCAGAGACATTACTTTGCCAACAAAGGTCCGTCTCGTCAAAGCTATGGTTTTTCTAGTAGTCATGGATGGATGTGAGAGTTGGACCATAAAGAAAGCTGAGCACCAAATAATTGATGCTTTTGGACTGTGGTGTTGGAGAAGATTCTTGAGAGTCCCTTGAACTGCAAGGAGATCCAACCAGTCCATCCTAAAGGAAGTCAGTCCTGAATATTCATTGGAAGGACTGATGCTGAAGCTGAAACTCCAATACTTTGGCCACCTGATGTGAAGAATAAACTCATTTGGAAAGACCCTGATGCTGGGAAAGACTGAAGGCCGGAGGAGAGGGGACAACAGAGGATGAGATGGTTGGATGGCATCACCAACTTGATGGACATGAGATTCAGCAAGCTCAGGATTTGATGGACAGGGAAGCCTGGCAGGCTGTAGTCCATGGGGTCGCAGAATCTGACATGACTGAATGACTGAACTGAACTGAAGTTTGGCATCAGGTGGCCAAAGTATTGGAGCTTCTGCTTCAGCATCAGTCCTTCCAATGAATATTCAGGACTGATTTCCTTTAGGATAGACTTGTTGGATATTACAGTCCAAGGGACTCTCAAGAACCACAGTTCAGAAGCATCAATTATTCGGTGCTCAGCTTTCTTTATGGTCCAACTCTCACATCCATCCATGACTACTGGAAAAATCATAGCTTTTATGAGATGGACCTTTGTTAGCAAAATAATGTCTCTGCTTTTTAATATGCTATCTAGGTTGGTCATAGCTTTTCTTCCAAGGGGCAAGCATCTTTTAATTTCATGGTTGCAGTCACCATCTGCAGTATTTTGGAGTCTAAGAAAATAAAGTCTGTCACTGTTTTCATTGTTTCCCCATCTATTTGCCATGAAGTGATGGGACTGGATGCCGTGATCTTAGTTTTTTGAAAGTTGGGTTTTAAGATAGCTTTTTCACTTTCCTCTTTCACTTTCATCAAGAGGCTCTTTAGTTCCTCTTCACTTTCTGCCATAAGGGTGGTGTCATCTGTGTATCTGAGGTTATTGATATTTCTCCTGGCAATCTTGATTCCAGCTTGTGCTTCATCCAGCCTGGCCTTTTGTGTGATGTACTCTGCATATAAGTTAAATAAGCAGGGCGACAATATACAGCCTCGACACACTCCTTTCCCAATTTGGAACCAGTCAGTTGTTCTATGTCCGGTTCTAACTATTGCTTCTTGACCTCCATACAGGTTTCTCAGGAGGCAGGTAATGTGGTCTGGTATTCCCAAGTCTTGAAGAATTTTCCACAGCTGGTTGTGATCTACACAAAGGCTTTGGTGTAGACAGTAAAGCAGAAGTAGATGTTTTTCTGGAACTCTCGTGCTTTTTTGATGATCCAGACGATGCTGGCAATTTAATCTCTGGTTCTTCTTCCTTTTCTAAATCCAGCTTGAACATCTGGAATTCTTAGTTCACGTACTGTTGAAGTTTAGCTTAGAGAATTTTGAGCAATATTTTCCTACCTTGTGGAGGGAGTGCAATTGTGCGGTAGTTTGAACATTGTTTGGTATTGCCCTTCTTTGAGATTGGAATGAAAACTGACCTTTTCCAGTCCTGTGGCCACTGCTGAGTTTTCCAAATTTGTTGGCATATTGGGTGCAGCACTTTCACAGCATTATCTTTAAGAATTTGAAATAGTTCAACTGGAATTCCATCACCTCCACTGGCTTTGTTCATAGTGATGCTTCCTAAGGCCCACCTGACTTCGCACTCCAAGATGTCTGGCTCTAGGTGAGTGATCACACCATCATGGTTATCTGGGTCATGAAGATATTTTTTGTATAGTTCTGTGTATTCTTGACACCTTTTCTTAGTTATCTTCTACTTCTGTTAAGTCCATACCGTTTCTGTCCTTTATTCTGCCCATCTTTGCATGAAATATTCCCTGGTATCATCTCTAATTTTTTTGAAGAGAGCTCTAGTCTTTCCCATTCTGTTGTTTTCCTCTACTTCTTTGCATTGGCCACTGAGGAAGGCTTTCTTATCTCTCCTTGCTATTCGTTGGAACTCTGCATTCAGATGGGTATATCTTTCCTTTTCTCCTTTGCCTTTAGCTTCTCTTCTTTTCTCAGCTATTTGTAAGGTCTCTTCAGACAACCATTTTGCCTTTTTGCATTTCTTTTTGTTGGGGATGGTCTTGATCACTGCCTCCTGTACAATGTCACGAACCTCTGTCCATAGTTCATCAGGCCCTCTTGGATGGGGGCAATGCTTTTAAACGTTTTTGCCTGTGGGGATGGTCTCATAGAAGTGAACATGGAGCTACAGAGTGAAAAATAAAAAGCATTTTGACAGACAGTGGAGTTACACTGAAAACCGCAATTCAGTGGAAGGAACAGAGTTAAACTGGTCTTGATTGGGGTGAGGATGTGACTGAGGCAGGACTGGTACCGGCCAAGCCAGGCCAGGTCAGAATCAGGGCTGCGATCCCTTGGCTCTGGCGCTTCCTTCCTGAGACAAGGCTCGCGTCTTAAGCGAGTGGGAGAGGCGGCAGCCATCCAGGCCCACAAAAGGTCCGGGGTTGAGGGCCTCTCAGCCTAGATTTTGTCTGCAAACCCAGTTTCTGAGGTGCCTAAAAGTGTACAAATAGTGAAGCCGGGCCCAGCCGAGCCAATTCATTACCTCGCCTCAGCGCTGCATGCTCATTATCTGCTCTCCATATCACCTCTCCTCAGGGGGCTCAAAGGAATCAGCAAATCCCCCGGCATCAGAGCTACGAATCCCCAGCACAACCCATTCACACGCAGCGGGGCGGCTGGGGATTAATTGGAGGGGGAATGTTGTGAATTCCAGAGAGTTCTTTCTCTTTGCCTCACAGCCGGTGGCCGGGGATATTGCTACATGAAAGCTTCCCTGTCAGTATCGATCATCATTGCCCGGGCTGCTACATTCCAGAGAATGAATTGGCCTCATTTGGTAACTCAACTGGAGTGGGGGATGGGGTGGGGTGTCTTTCCGGATGGGTCCACATTTGTGGTCCCCACTTCTTGCTCCATAAGTGGTTTCCAAAGACAAACAGAAATCCACAGGACCCCTTTTTCTTCCCGACTTGGGCGATGCTTAGTACAGCGTGACTCGGAAGGGTGGGAAAGGGCGGGACCTGGGTTAGGGCCCGGGCAGGAAATTAGTTGAGGCAAAGCCGCGTCTGAGGAGAGAAGCAGGCCAATAGCCCCCCAGGGTTTCTCTGATTGCTTTGATGCGAGGCCGACTTCCCCCTCCCATCCCGGGGCTTCTCGGCAGGAGGCCTGCGGGCTCTCTCCCTGCCCGCGCCGAACGGCGCCGGGGCCTAGGAGCCGAGGGAGCCCAAACCCCGCCGCACCCTGGGGCAGGGGCGCTCCAGCTAGGCAGATACGAAATGCAAGCGTCAGGCGCATTCCCTGAGAAAGCAGTTGCTGGAAGCCCAGAGAAAAGACAAAAGGAGCCTCTTCCTGGGATTTTATCTCTGAGGTCTGCAGACTGAAACCTTTCTCTAATTCTTACCTTTTTAAATGCATTATTGCTAGACTGCTTTTCCCTCATCCCCAACTGTCTGACCGTTGCTCGTTCTCCCGTCCTCCTAGACCCTCCCCCTGCCTATCTGCAGTATTTCCTGAAACTCCCACCAAGTGGAGAGTTCAGAGAATGTACCCTGGGAAATCCTGGAGTCTGGGCCTCTTCATGCCGCCGCGAGAGGTACCTAAACTGAGGGTCCTGAGGGGCTGGCTGAAACCCCCGCCGGGCCCTGCTGTGGGGCTGTGTGGTGCCGGGCAAGTCGCTGGGCTCCCTCTGCCTCACTTTGGGCATCCGTCAGACAGATGATAATAACTGTTCTGCCTCCCTCTTATGACTGTGTAGGGATTAATGGAAAAAGGGATTTAAAAGCACTTTGTGATTTGTAAAGCGCTCAACAGAAGGTATGATGATTATTAAATTCTCTCATTGGGCATGGTATCGAATGTATTCGTGGTCTTTATAAAAACTTCATTCTGCATTTACCTCCCTCTATCTAACTAGTCCTGTGAAGTATGTCCAGGCAGAGACAGAGATAAAAAGTAAGCCAATGTACACAAAAGGAAAAACAAAAAACAAACAAAAAAAAAAACATGATTGTTATTATAATTTTCAAAAATAAAAACAAAGTGATACCCCTGCAGCATTTCAAATTATGGATGCCCAGAAGGTGACTCTCTCCACGTGGGCATTTTTCTAGTCCAATAGTCTATCTATTGGGGATTCTTTGGCATGGCAGCAGGCAAGCATTGGCCTGCAAATCAGAAACACTCTGTAATATTGAGCAAGTCATTTCCTCTCTCTCGGCTTCAGTTTCCCCATCGCTAAAATATGTGAGTAGGAGTGGACTTCCTTAAAATCTTTTACAATCCCTCTGTTTTGTCATTCTGTAGTTGCCTTGATTAATATTTAGCAACAGTTGGGGCTCCAAGGTCATTTCATATTTGCTAGAATATCAAAGAGTTTTACTAATCTTCGTCCAGGGATAAAGGACTAAGTGAGCAAACAATCCAGAATCATGCCAGCCACTTAGGGACCCTTAATTCTACTTAATCATAATGAGAATTTTTCAACATTTGGAAATTAATATGGGAAGAAGCATGACATCATGCCTTAGAACACTCCAGTGCAATTGGCACAGGATCTCATCGCAATTAGCACGGTTTCCTCACCCCCAGATGCTTTAATACTAAAAGTGCCTGCTTCACTTAGTAACTCCACTCTAAAAACTGACACCTGAAAACCACAACCTAGGTGTTACAAGAATCCTAAAGACCACAAGGTCAGCATTTCATTTCACCATTCAGTCTGCGAAATCTAGAGTTTCCCTGCTCAGGGTCTTTTATCTCTCTCCCAGGTGCCCTCGTCTGCCTTAGAAAGGCTGCTTTCCCCTTCCCAGCTGCTGTCAGCTGGCTTGTCTGTCCCAATTGGGAAGCTTCAGGTTCAAGGCTCTGTCTGGGGAGGTCATATACAGCCTTGACTATTATTCTGATGGATTGTTTTAATTCTCCCCACTTTGATCATGTCAGTTTCCACAACAAACAAGGCTCACCAGAAGCATTCCTGAGCTCACAAAGGCAAACATGCTTGGCTTTGCATCACATGCCAGAGGCCAGAATTCTTTGGTTTTAGCTTCAAGGCTATATTAACCCTTGGTTGCATAAGTTTCCAGGTTAACACGTTTAACCTTCGTTTCCTGCAACCAAAGACATGTTAGGCTCCTCCAGAGAAGTGCAGTGATTTCCAGCCTTTAATTAAGTAAGGATCCAAGTGGCAGATGCAGTTCACACACTCTGGAGCCAAGTCCTGGCTACGGAGATTCTTTTGCTCCAAATGCTCTGCAGTTCACGGAGAGTAACTTCAGCTAATAAAAATAACTCTGTCTACTGAGTGCCAGGAGCCGTTTTAAACCACTTAAAATATTATCTCATCTAATATGAGCAAAATGTTAAGGTGAAATAAAGATTGTGGCAACTTCTTAAGTGAAGAAACCGAGAAGATAGAAGCTAAGAAGTCTGTCCAAGATTACATAGCTAGCCTGGAATGGGGCAAGGGTTTTAACCTGGATTTGCCTGACTTGAGGGGCAGTCTCTAACACTATTAGATATTAGCTGTCATTATGTGATAGTTGAAAGAGCTCTTGATTGAGAGTAAGGAAGCCAGAGTTGAAATCTCTGACTGTGGCCACCTCAGGCAAACCAGTTTTCTCCAAGCCTTGATTTCCCTAACTGTAAACTGAAGATAGAATTAAATCAGTTTTTTTTTCCCCCAAACCTCAGTCATTCACTTTATTACTCATACCATTCATAATATTATTTAATAACTTTTTCTTTAACTCAATATGCTTTTTAAAACCAAATGTTTTAAAATTAAATGTTACTAAATTAAAAACCAAAATGACTGGCTCAAAGTAGATGGTAGTAATAAAAATAAGATAATAAAAGCTATACCGTTAAATTCTAGCTAGATGCTATTGCTTGCCTGAGGCTCTAAGATGTAGGCTAATCTTATGTTAAACTGGAAAATAATCAGTTAAATTCTGTGGAGGATATACCAAGATATATATAAGATTTTGCCACAATGTAACAATATGGGAAGAAAATCCAACAACTTTCTGACTGTCTTACTTAATGTTACTGCAGAGGCGCCTGGTGGGCTGCTGTCTATGGGGTCGCACAGAGTCGGACACGACTGAAGCGACTCAGCAGCAGCAGCAGCAGCAGCAGCAACATTTAGATGTGTGCTACCTAAAGTTACCTCACCTGAATTTTTTCTGCATACAACCAGTGGTCCCCATCTAATATTTGACCAGAAAATGTTGTGGGTTTCTTTTTCAGTGTTTCTAACTCTAAAATACTTGATGCCGATGAGGCAAGTTAATATTAATTACTATTAAATTTGAAACTGAGTTCACTAGCACCTAGTGAGTATTTCCAGAACTCCAGAGAAGGTAAAATATGAAGGGAACTTGACAGTAAAAAAAAAAAAAAATCACTGTTATCGGTTTCTTTGAACAGCAAATAAATAGACTCTTCTCTAGGAAGTCTGGGAAGGACTTCAAATCCTTTAGCCATGTAATAATTTTGTATATTTACCATGGTGTGCACAGTGGGTTTTCAAAGTGTGGTTGAAAGCCCTGGGGACAACCAATACTCATTCAGGTCAAAACTATTTTCATGATAATACTAAGATGTTTCTAGAGGCTACATGAAGGAGATACTGCAACAGATGGAATGTAGAAGTAGATATGAGAATCCAGCTGTCTTCCATTGACAGACATTAAGGAGATTTACAAAATGTTAAACAATGTCTCTCTTCTCACTAATTTCTTTAATTTGAAGAAATACAGTTATTTTTTTCATAAAATTGAGTTATTTACTTTACCATATGAGTTTATTTAAAAGTAATTATTTTTAAAATATCTCAATTTACCTTCTAGTATGGTAAATATTGGTTAATATAATTCACATTAAAAAATCTCTTTGACTCTGCAATAATTCTTTATTTTTCCTGTCAGATACTTCTAAATATATTTTTTTAATTTTTAAAAATTTTATTTATTTATTTTTGGCTGTGCTGAGTCCTTGTTGCCTTGCTCTCTCTAGCTGAGGCGAGTTGGGGCTACTCTTTGTCACCGTGCACGAGCTTCTCATTGCAGTGGTCCCCCTTGTTTTGGAGCACAGGCTCTAGTCCCAGAGGCTAAGTAGTTATGGTGTGGACTCTATAGCTTGAGCTCAGTAGTTGTGGTGCCCAAGCTTAATTGTTCTGCAGCCTATGGAATCTTGCTGGACCAGAGATCGAACCTGTGTCCCCTGCTTTGACAGGTAGATTCTTATCCATCATGGCACCACAGGGAAGTCCCTCAATAACTCTTAAAAATATGTTCTGTAGCCAAAATGAGAATATCTAAAGGTGCTCGGTTCATGGGGTCGCAAAGAGTCGGACACTACTGAGCGACTGAACTGAAACTGAAAGGCCATTACAAACAGCAGCTCTGGAGTATATCAGCTGGATTATAAAGTAGGTGAAGTCAAACATTGTTCATCACAGAACTACCTGTAATGGAGAGGAGTAGGAAAAAACTATGGTTAGCAATACTGAATTGTTTAGTGACTAAGTCATGTCCAACTCTTTTGCAATCCCATGGATTCATAGCCTGACAGTTTCATCTGTCCTTGGGATTTTCCAGGCAAGAATACTGGAGTGGGTTGCCATTTCCTTCTCCAGGGGACCTTCCCAACCCAGGGACTGAACCCACATCTGCTTGGCAGGCAGATTCTTTACCACTGAGCCACCTGGGAAGCCCATAATGAATTATTACGGTTAGTAATAATGGAGCTAGCTTTTCTGAAATGATCAACTCAGTGACATCATTTGTGATTATGACAAAGGAAAATTAAGAAATGTAACCTGAAAATGTTTACATTTTATATATTAAAAACCAGAATCAGAACTTTGAATTCCAAATGCTGGGATTCCAGCAACGTAAAACATGTCTGCTCACATAGAGGCCTAGAATAGAATGTGGAAAGTAGAGATTTTTCTTGCAAAATTGGCATAGGAAAATTTATTCTTTCACAAAAATTATTTTTAATGGTGTCCCCAATTATCATATATAATTTCTACACAGTGGTAGTTAAAGTTTAATTTCTTATATAGTCAAGAGACTGCTGAAAGGTTGGGCTACTATAGCAATGGTTCTCTGATCACACACTCGATTAGATCAACAAGTTGGGCCAGTGTAGCTTAGCTATTTTGTGAGCTGAATCCCATGAACTATATGGCTATAAATTGATTGTGACTATCAGCTGAGACCATGGCCAAAAACATATAATTGTCAATTAGTGTGTTTCACGTAGATAAGGCCAAAGTGTATTAGCACCTGCACTAAATGCCTCACTCTCATTTTGATTCTGGGAGTTCAATTTACAAAGAGAATTAACATTTCTCTTTATTTTAAGTGGTTTCTATGGATACCTTCTATGAAGCATTTCATTCACATCTATCCAGTTTAAGCTTCTCATTTTAATTTAAATACACTTTCATTCCTTCAGAATGTGTATATGATATTCACAGTTCGTTTTCTGAAAATAACCTGTGAAAAGCATTTATGCACACAAAATTTTAAGTTAATATCTTTAAGAGTTAAAAATGAGAAACTCCAACAATACAGAAATTCATAATCTCAAAATTGGAAATCTGTTTCCATCTGCCTCATGCTCACTGAAAATCTGAACTGTAATCTAAAGAATCATGTTTTCTGATTTCAGGCTTGTTTGTTGTTTTATCCTTACTGGGTGCTTTTTTGTCCGTTTCTTAATCTTATTTATTGTTGCAGTTTTCTTACTTAGCATGCTGTTGCTGCTGCTGCTAAGTCTCTTCAGTCGTGTCCGACTCTGTGCAACCCCATAAACAGTGGCGCACAGGCTCCCCCATCCCTGGGATTCTCCAGGCAAGAACACTGGAGTGGGTTGCCATTTCCTTCTCCAATGCATGAAAGTGAAAAGTGAAAGTGAAGTCGCTCAGTCATGTCCGACTCTTCATGACCCCATGGACTGCAGCCCATCAGGCTCCTCTGTCCATGGGATTTTCAGGCAAGAGTACTAGAGTGGGGTGCCATTGCCTTCTCCTACTTAGCATAGTTAGGATTAAAACTTTTTAGGTTCCAATGCCATTAATATTTAATAAGTTTTCTACTTAGTGTAGAAAAATTGAACAGCAACAAAAAAGGTTTTAGAAGACTACAACCTCAGATATATAATATTGCCAGTATTCACTAAACTAATAAGCACCTATGTTAATATATAAGCTCTTGTTGAAGAAGAGATCTGCTGTCATCTCCAGCTACAAATCTCTCTTTTTATATATACTGTGCAAATTTTATATACCTCAACCTAGAAACCAAGATCTTCCACATTTTGGCTCCAGATTTCTACCACCTCCATCTACCTCCCCTCCCTATGCAGACCCACTATGCCACAAATAGACCCACTGAGTTCTCCAGGGAGTTGGCCTCCTTTCAACCTCTGGCCTTTGCTCTCACCATCCTTTTTCTTGTGAAATGTTTCCTTCAAGACCCTCACTGTCTGTTAACTGAAATTTTATTCAGACCCTCAAGGCAGATGACCAACTCCCTTAGAAAGTTTTTCCTCATCCTCCCAACCAGAGGTGGCCACTTTGCTGTTAATGCCAAAGCACTCTTAATACTCTGCATAATCCCTGTTTGTTGGACTCATTTGTGTATTTGCTTTACCCTCTGCTTCAAAATAAAAACTCCTTTAATATTTTTATTTTATTTTTAATAAGTAATGCATGCATACAATAATATACTAGTCAGAGACCACCAAAAGACATTCAAGGAAACATGCTGGCTTCTTAACCTCATCCAGTTCTCCGCTCCAGAAGCATCCAATGTTACCAAGTCCATGTGTATCTTCTCAGAGGTAGTCTATGTGCGTGCGTGTGTGTGTGCGTGTGTGTGTGTGTGTACACAAATGGCAGTATGTACACAAATGGTATTTTCATGTTATTCTGCAGTGTGGACACATGATATTGGGCAGTTTATGCCTTATACAAGAGTGCCCAGTGGAAATGCAGTAAATGGGCCCTGCAACGTAGCCCGGGCTTTTGCCCAACTGCGTGCTCTGTGGTCTTGCTAAGTAGATTCTAAAGAAAGACAACTGTTTTAGATTTCCATGAACGGTCCTTAGGGCTGTCAATGGTCTTACTGTATATTTTTATTTCACTTTTAATTTTCACTTTATTGTGAAATATCTTTGTTATCTTCTTCACTTTGCACTCTTATAAGAAAGGACTTGCATTACAAATTCATATTTAAACACTGTCATCAGGAACAAGATTAATTTGCAAGACCTGTTTTCAGCACTGGCCTATTTCTTTCAAGACTTGCCAGTTTACAAATCGTCACTGAAAATACTAAGTTGATATTATTGTTTTCAAATGAAATATCCATGAAAAGGCTTTCAGAAGTCATGAAAATATTAATTGTCATACTTATTATGGCGATTATTCTTTTTAGAAGCAAGAATTTTAAGAATGTTTACTAGGTTAGCTTTATTTGGAGTTTATTAAATCTAAAACATGTTTTTAAAATCTAATAATTATACCTTTTTATTTTCTCCAAATTAGCCTAAAATATTTTTTTAAAAAGGTTTCGTACCCTATTTTCATACCCTGAGGGCTCATTGGGTGTCAGTTGCAAAACATGTCAAAAATTCAAGGCTCTTATAGTTCCAGAAAAAAAATGTATCTTTAATGCTTCTCACTCCAGGGGTCCTCTTTTGATGTGTTGCTGCCCTCATTTTCCAATAGTTAAGTCTAAACCTGTGTTTTTTCTTAGAAAATTCATCGTTCTACTTTGGAGCCTGAAATTTGCCAGCCAGGACCATGGCTCCTTCCTGGATGTGAAAACCCAGAAATGCATTCTTACATCCAACCATCTGTTTGTATTTTATAAACCTATCTAGATTATAAGCCTTAGATACACCCATTTCAGAATTTTATTTTAAATGGCTCTGTCACTCTGCTTGGACATGTTATATTTAAGTCAGAATCTCTGGAAGACAAAAAGACATTTTCCCATACCTTAAAAGATGAGAATATAAATATTTGCAATGTCATGGATATTTAGTACCCTTCCCCAGGGGATTTTCCTGACCCAGGAATTGAGCCTGGGTCTCCTGCATTACAGGCAGAGTCTTTACCATCTGAGCTAGAGGGGAAATCCCTAAACTACCATCTATTTATTTATTTGGCTGTGCCAAGTCTTAGTTGCAGTCTGTAGGATCTTTAGTTCTGGCATATGAACTCGTAACTGTAGCGTGTAGGATCTAGTTCCCTGACCAGGGATGGAACCTAAGCCCCCTGCTTTGAGGCCTCAGAGTTCTAGCCAGTGGGCCACCAGGGAAGTCCCTTTACTTCTGTTGACCTAAAAAAAACAAAAAACAAAAAAAATAAACACTGAGCTTTTAGATTTTTAACATAAAAATCAAATAATATGCCATTCATCAGTTACAAACCCAAGGACCATCTGTTCTTCACCTCAGTTCACCTCTGACCTCAGACTCAGGGAAGAGTGAGCAAGATGATGATGACAAAGTTATAAACAGGAGAAGAAGAAACTATGAAATTAATAATCAGCCTTTTCAGGTCTCCAAATGCCAGGGAGTCAAAAGCACTGTCAAAACATCCTGCTTCTTTTAAGGTTAAGACGTATTCCTGGTTTATTTTTCACAAAGCAATAATAAGTATTAAGACATTATCGCCTTTCTCTGCATTGAAGGGGCCCAGAATACTCTACTACAACATAAAAAATTATGTTGAGCTGATGGCATTTGAGAAGTCTCTTTTCCTTAACTCTCTTATCTGCCTAAAAGCAGAGCCTCCCAAAAGAACTCAAGAGAATTCAGTTGTCACAAATTCCCTTCCTGGGAGCAACCAAGAAAGTCTGACTCTCATCACTGGCAAATGGAAACCAGCACCACACCTAAACAGACTGTCACATCTCCTCTCTCTTCTCCTAAGGGCTTACTTATCTTTCCTTAAATCATTTGTTTTCCAAAAAGTGTTCTTCTCCTGCTCCCCTTCCCCTATTAAAGCAGTACAAAGCCTCAAATTTTAACCATCTCCTTGTGTTACGTGTGTGTGTGTGTGTGTGTGTGTGTGTGAACTCCCGTGTGCATTGGACTTAGATGGATACAAACCTGTCTTTTCTCTTGCTAAATCTGTCTTTTGTCAGTTTGATTTGCATGCTCCCAGAGACTGAGGTGGAAAATGAGTTTTTCCTCCCTGACAGTTTGGCCAGGAGGGTGGAATATTGGGACTTTCAGCTTGCTCCAGATACTGAAGCCTCAGGACCTCTGATGAAGCCGGCAAGAGTAAGGTTTCTTTACTGTATCCTGGATTTCTACTTGGAGTCCAGTTGAAAAAGGGTGGTAAGAGCTTCTCTTTGTTTTTTCTAACTTCAGGCTGACAAAGAAAGTACTGGAAGGAACTAGTCTGGGGACATTCTGACTCTTGGGTGACTCAATTTTGACTACTCCTTTCCTTCTCAGGGCCACTGCTGTGTCCTATGTGTCCCGTTTTGTGTCCTGAGACCTTGGGTTGTGTTTAGTAAGAGCCTGTTTGCTCTTAGAGTTTCCACCTGCCAAGGGGTGCAGATTGTTGGACCTGCATGTTGGGGGCCCTGGGAATTGGTAATCAGTTGAACAGAAATTCAGGAATCTGGGGTGCAGCTGGCACCTTACTGACCATTGCCAGCTCTCAGGGGGTTTATCTGGCTTTCCTTATTGCCTTGCTAGTGCTGGGACTGCCTGTGGCAATGAGAGTCTTTACTTTCTCTTTGGCTGTCTTTGGGGATGAATTTAAATCTTGGGGTTTGCATCTTCTACACTCTTTGGAGGGGTCGTCTTTTGCATCCATGATTAAGCCATACTAGGGCTTATTGGTTTTGAGTCAAATTTTTCTGTGAACTCTCATATATACCTATATGAATGAAATACTCACCCTTTAAGACCCAGCTCAAATGCTGCATGTTAAGACATATTTTCTCCTTCTGACTTTCTAAAACATTTGCTCATACTTCTGTTAGAGCATTTCTGCAGATATTATGATGTATACACCTGTATTACTCTCCCATATTCTCATATATAGGTTTTAAAGTCAAAAACTGGATATGCTCTATCTTTGAATTCCCAGTACCACTAAGGACAGTATCTTATGTATGTAATAAATATCTGTGCTATACTTAGTCACTCAGTCGTGTCTGACTCTTTGCAGCCCCATAGACTGTAGCTTGCCAGGATCCTCTGTCCATGGAATTCTCCAGGCAAGAATACTGGAGTGGGTTGCCATTCCTTTCTCCAGGAGATCTTCGAGACCCAGGGATCAAACCCAGGTCGCCTGCATTGCTGGTGGATTCTTTACCATCTGAGCCACCAGGGAAGCCCAGGAACACTGAAGTGAATAGCCTATCCCTTCTCCAGGGGAACTTCCTGACCTAGGAATCAAACCGGGGTCTCCTGCATTGCGGGCTTATTCTTTACCAGTCGAGCTACCCAGAAGAAAACTTATCACTTATCTAATGACCCCAATATTATGAATCTGAATAGTTCCTCAGATGGTCAGTTCTTAACTATCACTCTTGGGCAAGTTCCTTCCATTCTCAGCCTTAGCTTCCTCATTAGCAAAATGAGAATCATAGCACCCATGTTGCAACGTTCATTTTCATGATGTGTGGATGAAGCTGTCTCATCCAAGCATCTAGCACAATGTCTAGGACATCAAAGATGCACTGCAGAGTTAGCTCCTCTGCTCCCTCACACCTACCTGAACACACTCCTGAACACTGAGGAGCACAGCAGGCTTCAGATCTGGATCCCATCTGAGCCTCTCTTTCAGGAGTCTGCTATTCTCTATCCCATCCAGCTGAAAATTTCCCCAAGTAGGAGTTTCTCTTAATAGACAACAAATGCTGGGCAAAAATCCCTTCTAGGGTCATATAGAGTCAAAACACCAGAACTTCTAGAAGCTGCTGAAGTCTTATTCTAGGCATACTGTTAGGTCATCTTGTCAGGTAGCTCACTATCTCTGTGTTGGCTAACAGAGGGAAGCTTGAATGGTGCTGGTAGTGGAAAAGGACTGAGCTTGTAGAACTGCCCTTGAGAGAGGAGTACGGATGGAAGAGATAGCCCATGAGATGGCTGGGCCAGCAAAGGGAGGACTTCAGTAGTAAGAACAGTGTTCCCATCTCTCTGGGAATATATGTGAATTTATGTGATTTTTTGTTTGTTTGGTCATCTGTATAAGTCTGTGTGTCCATACTTAGGTGCACAGGAGAATCGCCCAAGAGAAACCTGTGCATCCATTCATTCATCTGTTCATTTTAATCAAATTCAATGAGCTATTGAAAGTGCTCCAGGTACTGGGGGAAAAAAATAAGATACCCTCGGACTCTTAGGAGTCTGACTACGATTTATTTAGTCTGTTGGAAACAGACAAGTAAGTGCTTTACAAGTACTGTTCTAGGATAGGTTAGCACCTACCACTAGGTCAGATACCAGGGAAAGAACTCTGGAGAAGAGGGAAGAGCACTACACTGGGGTTTTCTTCTCCTCTGCGGTGTCTCTGTTTAGTTTCATATATTCTCCATGCCATTCCCTCCCACCTCAGGATTTATTTGGAAGTGGAAGCAAATTTAACAAGACCTTTTTCTTTTGACACGTGCTGAAAAACCAGTGTGTGTTCAGTCACTAAGTCATATCCGACTCTGCAGCACACCGAGCTTCCTTGTCCTTCACTGTCTCCCAGAGTTTGCTCAAATATGTGCCCACTGAGGCAGTGATACCATCCAACCATCACATCCTTTGTCGCCCTCTTCTTCTGCCCTCAATCTTTCTTTTCTTCATTAGGGTCTTTTCCGGTGAAAAGCCAGTACTATACAGCATTTCCTGTCTGGTTTAGGGACCACCTTTTTCTCTGCCAATTGCAAGGAAGCAAATTAAAATAGGACTTTTAGTTAATTGGGTTTCCCCTTGTTCATTGTGGTAAATGGTGAATTCTTTGAGGCACCAGCACAGGGCCTACCACATAGAAAAGGCTCAGAAAATGTTCAGTTGGTAAGGGAGCGAGTGAGTGAATGTAACTAGGTCTGACTTGTAACGTGGAGACGTCTCCTCCAGATTCTCCTCCTCCAGTGCCGTTGTGAGAGTAGCCTAACGCTGGGCCTGACCTTTGAGAAGCACTTGATATATGATAGGCAATATTGTTATTATCATTACTAATATTAATAATTACAATTTAGTGGACTATATCCAAACATTTAAAATGTTTATTTTCATTTTTAAAGTAGATAACCACAGCTGAGGACAGACACTGCTTTGCTATCTCCTTAAGATTCAAGTCCCTTGGGTCACAGCCTAGTGTGCAAGGAACCCAGATGATGCCAGCTTCCTAGGGCTGCCTCATTCAAGACTCAAGACTTTCACTCCTTTGCCTCCTAGGCATTTGTGAGGGCAAATTTTACCACTACTGGGCCACCGGGCCACAGTGCAAACCAGTTTGGTTCCCAGGTCTAATCCTAACCCAGCAGCTCACATCTTCCTTTGCTGAGATTTACATGCTAAAGACAAAAGAACTGAGTCATCTGCAAATTCTGCCACTGGGTCTGTTATTAATAGGGGAAGAAAGTTATTCATTACCATCTGTGAGAAACATCTGGAATGCCACCTCAAGGATGGAGACCAATTTAATCCACTCATTCCAACCACCCAAATTTTCAATTTGAAAAGCTGACTTCTGGGCCCTGATGCTACAGTTCTATTCTCAATTTTAAAACATCTCCCACACAGTAGGTGCCCAAGAAATATTGTTTCCATTCATGGAGAAAATGTCACTTGGGTTTTAACCTGAATGAAGACATTTACCTTGTCTGGGGAGAAAATTATGCTTTGCAGGATGGCTAGTCTCTCAAGCTACCCATTTAGAAAGACTATCTCAGACTTCCTTGGTGGCACAGTGAACAAGAACCTGCCCACCAATGCAGTGACCACGGGGCTTATCCCTGGTCCGGGAAGATTCCACATGCTTCAGAGCAACTAAAGCCATGTGCCACAACTGCTGAGCCTGCATGCCACAAGTACTGAAGCCCGTGCACCTAGAGCTCGTGCTCCACAACAAGAAACTCCACTGCAATGAGAAGTCCGAGCACCGCAACTGGAGAGTAGCCCGGCTCGCCACCACCAGAGAAAGGCCTGCATAGCAATGAAGACTCAGCACAGCCAAAACTAAATAAAAACATAAATAAGAATGTCTCTAAGAAAATTGTGGCTTTCCAGATGGCTCAGACAGTAAAAAAATCCACCTGCAATGCAGGAGACCCATGGGTCAAGATCTCCTGGAGAAGGTAATGGCAATCCACTTAATTATACCTTACAGGCAGTAGGCATTTGTAAAAATTTTGCTTCACAATGATAGGTCTGGAGGTATAGAAAGGACAGAATGGAGTATGTATATACGTATTACTTGTGTAATTGAAAATTTTTATGAATTAAAAAAAGACTAAAAAAATATGATAAAATGCTAATGTAAATTAACTTTTCATGTTGTGGAAATACATATTACATCTGTTCTTTTCTATATTCTATTTCTATGTATTCTATATTTTTCAAAATCCTCAAAGTTAAAAAAGACTGTTATAGTGGCCTGGATTTGGCCACCTAGAGGATATGGATTAAAGGGCACAAAGGTGGGAGTGGCTTCTGCTGACTCTTTATAAATATAGGCTGGGTCTTGTGTCCCTCATACAATTGTAAGTATCATGTATTACAATAGTCATTTTACAAATTAAAAGAAAAAAGAGAGAGAGAGAGGGGTTAGCTAATTAGCTAAGATCACACAGCTCTGAATGGTTGAACTCTGCTTCAAACCAAGCAGGCTGCTTCAGAACCCTTCTCTTTAACCACTGTCATGATGAACTGGAACCCCTGACATTGCTGTCATAGAATGGAGCACCAAGAACAGTCCAGTATCCTGTCTTCCTCCTGGAATAAAAACCTGAGCTAGAGAACTTAATGTTTTTCTCTAAGGCTGCATTTCTCAGTCTTTTTTCCCTCTAATTGTCCCCTTCCCATGAACATTTAATACTGTAGATATGTAATATATCTATTTATGTACAGAGAAGAGCCACAAACCATTGTAGTATCTGGTTTTTCTCACTTACTATGAACCAGTTTTCACCTCTGCCGATAATGCTATCCTCTGTAAAAAATGCATGCACTAAGGAAAGTCTGTAAGACTTTATGTACTGCCATTTATCCACATATTACAAAAATATGGTGTGAAACAGAAACCTCCATGTAGGCTAACTTCATAGGAAATGTCGTACTGGAAGAATTTTGGTTCTTTCTCCCCAGCTTCTGAGGTTGTGTGTTTGAGGGATGGCTGCTGGTGGGTTTTGACAGAGTAGGGAATGAGTAACACCAAAGTAACTGCCTATGAACTAGAGGTTCCAGTTGTCCTTATTATATACAGAGTCAGTTTTCAATTATGCGTGCTAATGAGGTCCAGCAAGAGGATGGGTAATTGAAATCCACAAAGAATTCCCAAACCTCATTTAGCAAACTATTTCAAGCTCCTTCTTGAGCCTGTGAGCATGTAAGAACTAGACTGGGGTAACTATTGTTTCTATTGTTTCCAGCCTCAGATAGAGTGGAAATAACAATCATGCCATGTCCACCTTGTATTCATTCACTGGAGCCTTCTCTTTGCCAGTTCTTTGACGTATCTTTTTTAAGCCTGTGTGTTTGTGTGTGTGTGTTAGTCACCCAGTCATGTCTGACTCTTTGCAACCCCGTGGACTGTAGCTCACCAGGCTCTGCTGTCCATGGGATTCTCCAGGCAAGAAGACTGGAATGGGTTGCCATTGCCTTCTCCATATTTAAGCCTACAGGGTCCATAAGCAGTAGATATTATCTTTCAATTTTTAAGAAATGAAACTGACTTGTTCCCAGTGCTGCCAGTAGGAAATAGCAGAATCCAGGTTCAAACTCAAGTATTTTTAATTCCAAGTAAGTTCCTTTGTTGTTTCATCAAAGCCTTATGCAAAACTAGAAGGACCTGGAAAATATTCAGTTGGATTCTTTGCATTTTGAATTGTTAATCAGTTTTAATATTAATTGCTTGAGCTTTAAAGTTAGATAAACTAGATGTATGTCTTTATAATCATGTGTCAGTATGCAAGTTTCTTAACTACTTACGTGTTTCAGTCAACATTCTAATCTGTAAAACTGTGTTGTAGGGAAGATTCAATGTTTTCAAACACCTAGTACATCATCTGCATCAAAACATCCTGTTTCCTGCCCCATCCATCAGCTTAGTCTTCATATCTCTTATTTGGCTTTTGTTTTGTGCTCCTCTGCATTATTAGATGTAATTTTATAGTATCTGTCTGGCCTTCTTTGCTGATTTTTAAAAATTCCGAGACATTGAGCTGTTCTCATAAAAGTTGTTCTCAAGTTTTCATATTTATATCTTTTCAGTGTGTGAAATTACATACATTGTACATTGACACTCCTAAAGTGACAGTTCTGAGCTTATTTTATACTTTTATTTGTCAAACAATGAGAAAGAATTTGAACTTTGAAATGGAGGTACTTCTGGGCTGGCAACAATTTTTATTTGTCCTGTTATGTGGAGATTTTATTGGATTTGCCCTTCTAATTTTATAATGAGTGAAAAACAGTGATAAATAAAATTGTGAGATGATAGGAGATATCCCCTAAGTGGCAGATCCATGGCCTCAAACGGATGTTTATTGAACTTCAGTCTATATCTGTGTTCAACTGTGAAGTATAAGAATAAAATAAAAGGTCATCCATGAAACACTGGAATCTATTTTCTCAGACTACCTAAAAGGATAGCAGTAGGAGAAATGAAGAAACCTCTAGGTTATGAATTGTGTGTCTAGGTAAAAATTATTGCTATAATTTGAATGCCCAGAGGAGTTCAAGGCTGAGAGAGATACTGCCAGAGGTAACGCTCACACAGATTCCTCCCTCAAGGAGAGAATGCCAGAGTTCAACTCTTTTAGACAAAAACTTCAAAAAGAAAAAAGTTGCTACCATAAAATCATCATTATAAGCTCCTGTTCAATCTCCTGAACAATCTCATTTTGTAAATCTTTTTTCCTCACAATAAAATGATTTTTTTCCCCCTGTTCACATGATGGCATTTTTAGAAAGTGAGTTCCTTACAGGCAGGAATATGTTTTGTTCACTGAAGGGCTCCATGCACCCAGATCAGTACCTGGGGCAAAGTGATCACTTCATAGGTATTTACTGAATTTAATTCAAGTAAACTCACAAAAACAGAAATATATACAAATGGAACAAGATAGAGATGCCAGAGATAAACCCATGCACCTATGGGTACCTTATTTTTGACAAAGGAGGCAAGAATATACAGTGGGGCAGAGATAGCCTCTTCAATAAGTGGTGCTATAATAAGTGGCAATAAGTGGACAGCTACATGTAAAGAATGAAATTAGAATACTCCCTAATACCGTCACAAAGATAAACTTAAAATGGATTAAAGACCTAAAATGTAAGACCAGAAACTACAAAACTCTTAGAGGAAAACATAGGCAAAATACTTGATGACAAATCAAAGCAAGATCCTCCATGACCCACCTCCTAGAGTAATAGAAATAAAAACAAAAATAAACAAGAGGGACCTAATTAAACTTAAAAGCTTTACACAGCAAAGGAAACTAAACAAGTGAAAAGACAACCCTTAGAATGGGAGAATAGCAAAGGAAACAACTGATAAAGGATTAACTTCCAAAATATATAAGCAGTTCATACAAGTCAAAACCAGAAAAACAAACAATCCATTCAAAAAGTGGGAAAAATACCTAAGCAAACATTTCTCCAAAGAAGACATACAAATGGCTAACAAACATGAAAAGATGCTCAACATCGCTCGTTATTAGAGAAATGCAAATCAAAACTACAGTGAGATATCACCTCACATCAGTCAGAATGGCCATCATCAAAAAGCCTACAAACAAGTAAACTCAAGTTGAAATAAGATAATACTTTATAAAACTAGTTGTGGTATTCGGTTTTCTCTTTAATAATCATGTGTGCCTGGTATAACCCAGGGGTTTAAGAAACCCTAAAATAGAGAATACAATTAGGAGTTTACTATTTTAGCTCTCTCAGGTCCAGAAAATTTAAGCACCAGGTTAGGTTCTGTTTTGCACTAAACATGTAATATAGATCAAGTCACTTAACCTCCATCAATCAGACTTAAGATAAATAAATAATGACATATTTATTTATCTATTTATATATTTGCAATATTTATCTATCGATATATCCGTGAACTGTTTATCTAAATATCTGCCTCACGGAATTAGGACACCTTATAAGAATATATATGCTGAACCAAAACAAATTAGATAAACCAGATAAACAAATACATAAATACATGTAAGTTTCAAATAAAATATAGGCTAAAGGAGAAGATATGACAAAGAAACAAGCTTCGTTTTGTTTTCAGTTTTAAGAAATGACGCCAACATTGCAGGCTGATGTATCGAATGATTTTATGTGATAACTTGTAACTTGGCAGGTTTCCCTGGTGGCTCAGACAGTAAAGAATCTGCCTGCATGCGGGAGACCTGGGTTTGATCCCTGGGTCGGGAAAATCCCCTGGAGAAGGGAATGGCAACCCACTCCAGTATTCCTGCCTGAAGAATCCCATGGACAGAGGAGCCTGGTGGGCTACATGGGGTCCATGGGGTTGCAGAGTTGGACACAACTGAGCAACTTACTGCTAACACAATTTGTTAAGATTAACATATTTTACACCTTTTATTTGTAGTAGTTGTTGTAATCTTAAAGATGAGCAGGAAAACTTCATGTTTATATGCCTTCACAACATTTTGGCATTAATCTCCCCTCTGCACTGTAATCTTTGTGATTGTTGTGGATGTTTAGTGGGTATTACTGAGGGTGACACAGAGTGTGTGATAGATTATATGCTAAGATGGTCACCAGCAGCCCCTCCTATTCCTACATGAGTGCTGGCCTCTCCTCTAGAAGTGTAGTTTATTTTCCTTTCTCTTAAATCTGGGATGACCTTGCTTTGTCCAAAAGAATGGAACAGAAGTAATATTGCACCAAGCTTTGTGAAGCATTGCAACTTGTACTTTCATTCTTTTTGGAGCCCTCTGAGACACAGTATAAACGAGTCCATCTATTCTGCTCAACAGAGAAGCCATAAGAAGAGAAACAGTCCCAGACATCCTGGGCCATTTCAGCCACACTAGCTGGAGCTCCAGACAGGTAAGTGAAAACATCTGAGATCCTCCAGCCCAGGTGAGCCATCCTAGCCAAGACTACACGGGACAAAGAGGAGCACCCTGCCCAAATCCTGCCTAATTTGGAGAATTGTAGGCAAAAATGTGGCTGCTGTTGTTGTTGTTAGCCACTCACTTTTGGCATGGCTCCTTATGCAGCAGTAGATCCGAAGCGTGGTCTTCCCTGGGAAGAATCCTAGCCTCAGAAGCACCCTATCCAAGAGTAGTTTGTTTCCTTTGTCTCATGTTTTTATCTTCTGTCCTGAGCAACTTCCTCTTTATTTCTTCAGTTACCACTCCACTATCTGATCTATCCACTCTCCATGGATTTTCAAGGAAGATCAGTGATGTTGTGAAAAAGGTCTTGACCTTTGATTGGTACCCTCAGAGAAGACTATCAGGTATGAATATGAAGCAAAGATAATATTTAAAACAGAGTTGTTTGGCAATATAGACCTTTGTAAACCAAATACCAGAAACTAGTGTCACAGTGGCTTGTTCACATAAGGCAGAAAAAGGAAGGAAAATGACAGTAGTCAATCCCAGTGGACCCTAATAAGGTATTGGTATTGTGAAGGAAATGCACTATCACTTCCTTTATGAAATGAAAAAAAAAAAAAAAAGGTTAACATACATACAAACATATCCTTTCTATTTTCAGTTTTAATGTATTGTACAATCAATATTTTAATAACAAGGAAAAGAATAAAATAAGCCACAATCTTACCACCAAATGCAACTGTTTTCATTTTGCCAAGTTCCTTTCCAGTCATCTTCCATGGGCATTAAGTATAAACCCTTATTTTTAGCTAGATTTTAGCTAGATTTATCTTCATTTATTCAGTCAATGAACATTATTGCAGGTATTTTAAGTACTTTCCATTTCTTAACATTCTTTAGCTGTGTAATTACTTGTTCATTGGTCTTCTGCCTAATTAGACTGTGAGCTGTACATGGCCAGATCTGTTTTATCTTTTTCACAACTATTTTTCTAGCATTTAATATAATGCCTAGCATTTTGAAGGTATTGGATAAACATTTGTTGGATTGACGTACAGGAATTGCAAGTCGAGAAAATACATTTACCACACCAGAGATAGAAGGAAGAAAGAAGAAATGGTTGATGTTAAATTAAAAAGTGGGCAAGAGTCTATATATTAAAACAAAAACATGCATGCCCTAATGGACTTTAAAATAAATGTGGTCTATTTGATTAATTCTGTTAGTTAGAATTTGGGTCTTCTGGAAAAGAAAATGATGAAACCATCTCCAGAGACATCGTGTATTCAGTTCATTTAATATTTATATGGAGCTTCTTAACTCAGCATTCTCAAGGAGACCAAAAATGATCATTGGAAAGTGCAGTGATACTCAAGAGGATGGGGTGAGAGCACTCCCCACTCTCCCAGTCCCAGATAAATCAACATAGATTGAGTTAAATTTAGGTTCTCTCCTGAAGGGTGGAGGAAGTACTCTCAAAGATTCAGAAAGGAGCTATCCTTTCTCATCTCTTTCTCCACAAATTTCTGGTAGAGGTTTAAAAAGTAGGTTTGCTATTACAAGCAATAAAGAATATAAATTAGATTAGAGATCAAAAAGACACCCCAAAATTCAATGGCTTGTGCCTATGCATGCTCAGTCATATCTGACTCTTTGCAACCCCATGGACTGTAGCTGGCCAGGTTCCTCTGTCGATGGGATTTTCCAGGCAAGAATACTGGAGTGGGTTGTCAATGGCTTAAAGAAGATATTGTGCTCTCTTGTAATAGTCTACAGGCAGGCAGACCAGGCCAGTAGACAGATTCGCTCTACAAAATAATTGAGATTTAGATTTTTTTTTTTTTCCCATCCTGTTGACCCATTATCCACTACTGAGGCTGTACTTCTCAAATCTTAATGTTCATTCAAACTACCTGAGGTTCTTACTAAGATGCAGATTCTGGTTCAGTGGGACTAGCATGGGGCCCAAGATTATGTATTTCTAAAAAGCATCCAGGTGATGTTGATTCTGCTAATTCAAAGATCACACTAGGGATCCAGTTCCAGTTCAGTCGCTCAGTTGTGTCCAACTCTTTGCGACCCCATGAATTACAGCATGCCAGGCCTCCCTGTCCATCACCAACTCCCGGAGCTTACACAAACTCATGTCCATTGAGTCGGTGATGCCATCCAGCCATCTCATCCTCTGTCGTCCCCTTCTCCTCCTGCCCCCAATCCCTCCCAGCATCAGGGATGAATTGACTCATTTTCCAATGAGTCAATTCTTCGCATGAGGTGGCCAAAGTATTGGAGTGTGAGCTTTAACATCAGTCCTTCCAATGAACACCCAGGACTGATCTCCTTTAGAATGGACTGGTTGTATCTCCTTGCAGTCCAAGGGACTCTCAAGAGTCTTCTCCAACACCATAGTTCAAAAGCATCAATTCTTCGGTGCTCAGCTTTCTTCACAGTCCAACTCTCACATCCATACATGACCACTGGAAAAACCATAGCCTTGACTAGATGGACCTTTGTTGGTAAGGCACTAGGGTGGCACTGTCATAACCTGCATTTTCTAAGCTAGGTGGCTGGCATATTTTGTTTCCAGTTTTCAAGAAGGGAAAAGAAAACAAGTCCACAGCAAAAAGTTTCCTTAAAGTAAACAATGTAGAAATTATATGAGTACCTTCTGCTAAGTATGATAACCATGAGTGGGTTCCAGGGGCTGGCAAATGTGCTTAGTCTCTAGCAAGTAGACATGTTACCAATAAAAATGTGGAAAACAGGAGGTAAGCACTATTATCCTAGGAAAAAAATAATGACTATTGGGGGACAGTTATCAGTCTACACACAAAAACTAAGGAGGCAGGAACTTATAATTAAGCAAGAGAGATGAAACACACACACAAAAAACAGGCTGTATAGGCTAGATATGATCCTGAAACCTAAGAAGACAGTTTTAGCAAAACCTATTGGCTCAGAAGTCTATGGACATTGACAGCATTCCGTTTTCAGTTTTCAACCCCTGGTATGCTTTGCTTGCATTTCCTCTGTGACTTGTTCTTGGGGGGTGCTGACAACATGATAGGTAACAAGGAATGACTCAGAGACACTGAGTAGACTCTTAACATTTGCCTATGGTTTGAGAAAATAGATGTGAACAATAACCGAAAACATAGCTAAAGGTGTCATTAAAGACATTAGGCTAAATATTAAGAAAATCCAAGCATATATTAGGAACTTCTAGACATATTTAACATGATTTCATGATTTTTATCCCTATGACCATCAGTTTACCCAGGACATATTTCAAAATACATTTCTGGCAGCATCAGAAACAAAATTCTTTGTCTAGACCTTTGGTATGGTGCACTTTTTTTTTTTTTTTCCAGAATCTTCAGTTGCATAATAAATTTGAGAAGCTTCCAGTCAAAAAAATTGCATCACCTTTTCTGATATTCATACCTCATTTCAACATCTAGTTATCCTCTGTCTCAGATAAGATGCCTTTTGGATCTAATATAGTTAGAGTAACCATACTGGAACACTTCTGAAATTGAAATGGGCATTGTTAACAATTACGCCAGATAGAGAGCCTGGTAGGCTGCAGGCTGAACGACTTCACTTTCACTTTTCACTTTCATGCATTGGAGAAGGAAATGGCAACCCACTCCAGTGTTCTTGCCTGGAGAATCCCTGGGACGGGGAAGCCTGGTGGGCTGCCATCTATGGGGTCGCACAGGGTCAGACACGACTGAAGTGACTTAGCAGCAGCAGCACCAGCAGCAGCAGGACTATCTTGGGTAACCCAAGCGATACATAACTTAATCTAGGTAGTACCTATCATATCTTCTTTCTTTACATATGAAACTATATAATATATGTATATGTGTGTGTACATACATATATGTATGTATATGTGTATATATATATATCTATGCATATGTGTATATATATATATGTATGTATGTATGTATATGAACTATATAGAGCTTCCTTCGTAGCTAGGTTGGTAAAGCATCTTCCTGCAATGCTGGAGACCTGGGTTCGATTCCTGGGTTGGGAAGATTTGCTGGTGAAGGAAATGGCAACCCACTCCAGTATTCTTGCCTGAAGAATTCCATGGACAGAGGCACCTGGCAGGCTACAGTCCATGGGGTCGCAAAAATTGGACATGACTTAGCTTCTAAACCACCATAAACTATTTAATATATACGTATATATATTATATAATTTCTTTGGTAGAAGTAGGGAACTTTAATTGTATTAGTAAGGTTCGTTAAGATTGTAATGAATAATCAATTGTAGATTATTTTTGGTAATAAGAGTTTGTTCCAATAAAAATAACATGCAGGTGTGACTGAGGAGTTGTGCAGTCACTGTTGACTCTAGTCCTGTTCTTTCAAGAATGGGTTGTTCAACATCATTCAGGATATAGACTGAGATCCACTGTCTCCTCCTCTCTGTGTGCCATTGTTGGGCAGAGATATTGCCAAGTCCTCTCAAAGTACTTGGCTTCCTTCACATCAAGCACACTCAAGTTTGCCTTGTTCGGTCAATAGTACCCAGGGAACAAAGATGGCTTACCTCAATAAAAATGTTGTGAACTTTATGTGGTCTTTTTGTAGGAAAAAGAAAAACTGGTTGAGGATCATTTACTCTGAAGTCATAGCATGCACATAGAACATTGTGGACATTTCTCCAATAAAACAAATCTGCTATGTTCTATATTTCCACTTACGGGTTTTGGTTTCAATGAAGGAAGCATATAACTGATTGGGATACCCAATAAGGAAATAATATGATTTCTATCTCTTTTTTTCTGAGACTTCACAGAGGTAAAATAAGTAAATTGCGGAATGTGGTCCATTATGACCATAAAGCTTATTTGTTCATTCGATTACTCCTATGTAGGATTCTGTTACCAGAAGAAGTGGGGAGAGTGAATTGACAGGCAGACAAAAATACAAATACCATGATGCTGGACAAGTGATAAAAGCTGAGAGAGTGAAGTAGAAAATGTGTGGAACTTACCCCAATGATACTGCAATGGGAGCAGCAGCTGCCCTCCAAGATGAGAGTTTAGTTTGTGTCTGGAGAAGAATGATGTGTGGACAATATGAACTCAGAATCACATTGCCTAGAGAGGGTTTCATATTGAAAGAAAGCATTATGCAGGAAAGGGAGCTAAGGTTATAACCTGGAAAAAATCAAATGATGCCTTAAGCCACAGAGACTCAAATGGAAGTATAAATATGGTAATGCATACGATAGAGACAGAAAAGTGAGGAATGAAGGGATGAGGGGTCAAGGTCAGAGATTTTTGTACATGACATCTTAAGTTTTGCACATCTGGTAGAGAATTTTTCTTTTAAATGTGGGTCCTAGCTTGTTTCACCATGGTGAAAGATAATTCTTAAACAAGTTGAAAGGAACCAAATTAGATAAATTTCTCATTTTAAGGAAGTACACAGCATTGAGACAGAAAGTCCCTTCCATAGACACCCCACAGCCTGGGTGAAAAACATGAAGCCAGCAAGGAAGGCCACACATGAGCAAGTATTATGGTATTTTGAAGGCAAGAGACCCTTGAGCATTCACTCCTTCCATGTCGTACCAAATGTCAACACTATTCATAGTCTTTGTTTTCTATTTATTTATTTTTTAAAAACAATTTATTTGGCTGCTCCAGCACACAGCATCTTCAATCTTCATTGCAGCATGTGGAATCTAGTTCCCTGACCAGCGATCAAACCTGACCCCTGCATTAAGAGTGCAGAGTCTTAGCCACTGGACCACCACAAAAGTCCCTATCCATAGTCTTTCTATGTGCTGCTTCCCGGCAGAGTGGAGACGTGCAGTAAAGATTTATTGGATGAATGTATGATTGGTACTATTATTTCCCTCCTCCCCCTTCAAATGCAAACAAACCCTGAAAGTCCAGCTTCCTTCTCTCTAACCACTGTGCAGGTACCAAGTCTAGAAGTGGAATCAAACCTAAAGTGCTCCTTTTAGTATTTTCCACAAGCTACATACACTTTAACCTATTCAACTTACTAATGTCTGCTGCTGCTGCTGCTAAGTCGAGTCACTCATATCCGACTTGTATCAAATGGCAGCCCACCAGGCTCCCCCGTCCCTGGGATTTTCCAGGCAAGAGTACTGGAGTGGGGTGCCATTGCCTTCTCCGTACTAATGTCTAGACCCAGTGAATTCTGTTAATTATACTTCTTTCCAAGGCCAACAGAACTAGTTACTAGGATATAAGAAGGAGTGTGTATAGTTATACAACCTGAGAGACAAGGATACAGAACCCAGGTACTAAGCATGGGTCAAGGGCTTTTTGTGGCAGACACTGAGTTGATATTTATCAAATCCATTTTTTCTTCTCCCTGAAATATTTTTCAGTCTTGTTTGCAATTAAATATGATCATGTTTTAGCTAATAGAATGTGAACAACAGTGATATGTGCTAATTTTAGACCGGCTCAATAACTTTCCATCCTTCCATGGCATACAATCTTTGTTTTCTTCTCTGTTCCTCTGGCTTAGTGATAATAAGCATTTTGACCTGGTATGCCATAGTTTGAAGATAGCAGAATCACAAGATAAAGAAGTCCCAAATCATCACTAGAAGGAGAGCCACCTGCCACTCAGATATCTGTTTTGGATTTTATATGAGTAAGAAATAAATATATTTCGTATTATGTCACTGAGATCAGATCAGATCAGTTGCTCAGTCGTGTCCGACTCTTTGCAACCCCATGAATCCCAGCACGCCAGGCCTCCTTGTCCATCACCAACTCCCGGAGTTCACTGAGACTCACGTCCATCGAGTCAGTGATGCCATCCAGCCATCTCATCCTCTGTTGTCCCCTTCTCCTCCTGCCCCCAATCCCTCCCAGCATCAGAGTCTTTTCCAATAGTCAACTCTTCGCATGAGGTGGCCAAAGTCCTAGAGTTTCAGCTTCAGCATCATTCCTTCCAAAGAAATCCCAGGGCTGATCTCCTTCAGAATGGACTGGTTGGATCTCCTTGCAGTCCAAGGGACTCTCAAGAGTCTTCTCCAACACCACAGTTCAAAAGCATCAATTCTTTGGTGCTCAGCCTTCTTCACAGTCCAACTCTCACATCCATACATGACCACAGGAAAAACCATAACCTTGACTAGACGAACCTTTGTTGGCAAAGTAATGTCTCTGCTTTTGAATATGCTATCTAGGTTGGTCATAATTTTCCTTCCAAGGAGTAAGCGTCTTTTAATTTCATGGCTGCAATCACCATCTGCAGTGATTTTGGAGCCCAGAAAAATAAAGTCTGACACTGTTTCCACTGTTTCCCCCTCTATTTCCCATGAAGTGATGGGACTGGATGCCATGATCTTTGTTTTCTGAATGTTGAGCTTTAAGCCAACTTTTTCACTCTCCTCTTTCACTTTCATCAAGAGGCTTTTGAGTTCCTCTTCACTTTCTGCCATAAGGATGGTGTCATCTATATATCTGAGGTTATTGATATTTCTCCTGGTAATCTTGATTCCAGCTTGTGCTTCTTCCAGTCCAGCATTTCTCATGATGTACTCTGCATATAAGTTAAATAAGCAGGGTGACAATATACAGCCTTGACATACTCCTTTTCCTATTTGGAACCACCTGTTGTTCCATGTCCAGTTCTAACTGTTGCTTCCTGACCTGCATACAAATTTCTCAAGAGGCAGATCAAGTGGTCTGGTATTCCCATCTCTTTCAGAATTTCCCACAGTTTATTGTGATCCACACAGTCAAAGGCTTTGGCATAGTCAAGAAAGCAGAAATAGATGTTTTTCTGGAACCCTCTTGCTTTTTCCATGATCCAGTGGATGTTGATAATTTGATCTCTGGTTCCTCTGCCTTTTCTAAAACCAGCTTGAACATCAGGAAGTTCACGGTTCACATATTGCTGAAGCCTGGCTTGGAGATTTTTAAGCATTACTTTACTAGCATGTGAGATGAGTGCAATTGTGTGGTAGTTTGAGCATTCTTTGGCATTGCCTTTCTTTGGGATTGATAAAACGTGCACACAAATAAATACCTGGCCATGAAGCAACCGTATGAGCAAGCCAACTATCAGTCATAATTAGTATAGGCTTAGAGTTTATAATGGCATTTTCCAACCATGGGACAACATGTTTGTTAAAACCCACAGACTATCAGTGCCACTAAAAAGAGGAGAAACCTTTCAACCAGGGAATTAAAGCAAAGCCAACTGAAACATAGTTGGGGAAAATTGAATAAAGCTGGTTTTCTCTTGTAACTGCAAATTCCAATTTAATTACTAAAACAGAAGCCCAACTTATCAAAAGTGCATTAAACAAGATAGAAATGTATTTTTCTCTCATAGAATATTTTAACAATAAGCGATAATAAAGCAGCTTCATAGTGTGAAAAGTCTGTTTCTTCTACCTCCATCCTTCCTGTTGTTCTCTCCTTGTGGTGGAAGATGGATTACCAACACATCTCCTCAGTCAGTTTTCAGCAAGCAGAAAGGGGGAAAGGATCAAAGGAAATACTTGTTTTTTGCTTCTAAAGGTGCAACCCAGAAGTTGCAAACATTACTTCTGCTCATATTCTATTGACCGCAGGGAAGACAGGTGAAGAGCTTTTGTAGCTGAGAGTTTTAATAACAGACAAAGAGAATGCACACCAAGGGACTACTAGCAAACATGCTACACAGTAGAAACAATGATTAAGGTATCCATGAATGATGAAGGAGAACCTGTAGGCATTATTTAGTCAACTTCTATTATAGGAAACCAAGGTTCAGAGAGGTTGAATGATTTACCTAAGGTTGCACAGCAGATTATTGAGGGAGCTAGGACACAAATTGGTGTCAGTTGACTTCAGATGGTAAACTGTTACTGTCACCCTGTGCTACCTTTAAAACTTTTCTGTTACATAAAGTTGTAAAAAGGAAAGTAACAGTACAAGACGTCAATGAGAACTTTTATAAGAAATGTCAAAAGGCAGAAATACTGATTTTTCCCCCATGTATAGTTGATAGAGCATATATAGATTTTAAAATATTTGGTTGTGTTATTTAACACAAACTAATACGTAGTCATAAAAATTACAGTACCACAAAAGTGGTAAAAATGAAAATCTTCCCAGGCATGACCACTGTTAACAATTTGTGCAGAGATTTTCTTAGGTAGATTTTCAAAGGGTCTTGAATCTATTCCCACAGTGATGGGACTCCCAGCAATATTTTTTTTTTCAGTAGAACCAAAAGGAAAAGAAAGGTAAGTAAATCAGCAGAACCATTGCCAGTCACTGCAACTGGCAGTGATTCTTTCATTAGAAAACTTTGGAGGGACCTGGGGTCAGGCTGCAGAGAATTAAAGGGCCAGTGTAAGGTAAGACGTGAGCACACTTGTGCTTGTCACTGTGCCGACACCAGAACTGTGTGCTTGGCACCAATTCTCCCCCAGTCTCCATAACCCAGCTCCCCCAACCCAAGCTAATATCCCTAAGGACACTGCCTTATTCTCACCCCAAAGACTGGCTTCCACAGCCATGTTTACTTGATGGAAAATATTAAATGTGGGGGCAAGGGGAGAGGAAGAGCAGGAGTTTTTTGTGTGATTTTCTGACCATTCAGAACTGACAGCCCAGAAGTATATTCCCAGTTCATTCTGTCTGTACAAAAGACTGGTTTTTTTCAATTGCTAAGTTGTGTCCCCATGAACTGCAGCAAGCCAAGCTTCCCTGTGCTTCACTCTCTCCTGGAGTTTGCTCAAACTCATGTTCTTGCATGGAGAATTCCATGGAGAGAGGAGACTGGCAGGTTACAGTCCATGGGGTCACAAAGAGTCAGACACAACTGAGTAACTCACACACACACACACACACACATGTTCATTGAGTCAATGAGGCCATCCAACCATCTCATCCCCTTCTTCTGCCCTCAGTCCTTCCCAGTATCAGGGTCTTTCCCAATGAGTCAGCTCTTCGCATCAGGTGGCCAAAGTATTGCTTCAGCTTCAGCATCAGTCCTTCCAATGCACATTCAGATCCAAGAGACAGTGTGTGCTGAAAGGCAGAAGAGCTGAGTTCAAGGCCTTGTGCCACGATTCACTATACATGTGCTTGTGACAAGTCACTTAGTTCTCTGAGCCTAAATTTCTTCATGGTGACCAGGGACAATTAACTTTATCAGGTTGAGAAAATTAGTGAAACGCTGTGTATGAACACTGTTGTAACTGTAAGTCTTTGCGAAAGAGAAGTTTAAGGCCCTGATGTCAATGGGCTACACTTTCTAGATTAAAGTATTTTTGATATTAAAAAGACTAAACATATTCATACACCATTGAAATTTGTGTTGGAAAGCCCACAAGTTCTGATTTATAAAAAGATTTTGAGAAACAGAACATAACAACAAAAATATTAGAATAAAATCTAATATTCATAATTTTTAGGGACTTAGCAAGCCCTAGGTTATACGTTTGAAGTGCCCTGAATATTTTTAGGATTAATAAAAGGATTCTCCTTAATGAATAGGCCATAATTCTATAACATTATTTTTGATCTCAGAACTAAATCAGAGGCACTAGTCCTTTTATTTTCTGTTTTTTTGTGTGACTTCTATTACTACATCTGTTTTTAGTTCTAAACTTCATATGAAGATTTTTTGGGCCATGACTATGTTGGCAACCAGTGAAATGGATTGAGGAAGTTCAACAGGTAGGGCTGATAGCCAGCTGTGCTTAGTAGCTCAGTTGTGTCCAACTCTTTGTGACCCCATGGACTGTAGCCTGCAAGGCTCCTCTGTCCATGGGATTTTCCAGGCAAGAATACTGGAGTGGGTTGCCGTGCCCTCCTCCAGGGGATCTTCCCAACCTCGGGATCAAACCCAGGTCTCCTGCATTGCAGGTGGATTCTTTACCATCTGAGCTACCAGGGAAGCCCAAGAATACCAGAGTGGGTAGCCAATCCCTTCTTCAGGGGATCTTCCAGACCCAGGAATTGAACCAGGGTTTCCTGTATTGCAGGTGGATTCTTTACCAGATAGCCAAATGGCAACCACACTCTAGTATTCTTGCCTGGAAAATACTATGGGCAGGCTATAGTCCATGGGGTTGCAAAAGAGTTGGACACAACTTAGCTACTAAACCACCAGCAGCAGGTACTATTAATTTCAGCTTCCCTGGTGGCTCAGTGGTAAAGAATCTGCCTGCCAATGCAGGAGACAAGGAGACATGGGTTTGATTCCCTGGAGAAGGAAATGGCAACCCATTCTAGTATTCTTGCCTGGAAAATCCCATGGACAGAGGAGCCTGGTGGGCTACAATCCATGGGTTGCAAAAGAGTCAGACACAACTTGGAGACCAGACAACAATCATTAATTCAGCCTAAACGTGGTCATTTAAGGCTGGCCTCTCCTCTGATTGATTAGTGCCTGTACCAGTGCTCACAGGGACCTTTGCATTAAAAAAGCAATGTCAGTTCCAAGACTGACTTATTCTTGAGGAGGGTAGAATAAACTTAAAAACATCTTCATTTTGTTTGGCAAAAAGTTCTAAATCAAAAGCAGATATGTTTTTCAGTTTCCCAAACAAATGTCATTTACAAGTTGACTAAATTGTGCAGACCTGCTCTTGAGTTTTGGTGCTGTTTTAAACATAGTTTGGGGTCGATTATGAAATAAACAAACAAATGAATCAACCTCCTCCACTGCTCCGCTCCCTGCAAAGAAGCCCAGCAAACAAAGCCAGTGGCTTTGTCAGGAAAGAACTTATCCTTTTTGCTCACCAGCATATCAGCATGCATGTCTTTCTTCCCAAGATCCATTTTCAACCAAGAATACAAGCAGATACATACTCCTGATACTCACTATTCCCCTGAGGATTTTCCTGAATTTACATTTTCCTCTTAAATTTAAAAAGCTCTAAACAGAGATTGTGTGTGCATATATATATACACACATACATATACACATAAACATAGCTCAACCCCCAAATGTTTTGAAGACAGCAATTTGTGAGCTGGTACATATGTTTTCTTTCTTTCTTTCTTTCTTTTATTTTTGAAATGTTTTAAGCTAGTGACTAATAAAACTAAGATTTTCTAGCTTTTCAGCCAAAGATTAGAAACCATTTCCTGGTCTCTGATAATTTTGCTTCTACTTATAGGACACAAAGAAAAGACAGCATGGGGAAGTCAGTTAATTCAAAATTACTTCTCTGACAGCTGTACATGTCGAAATCAGATGTAGAGACATATAGAAGCAAAATTTGGAGAAGGCAATGGCACCCCTCTCCAGTACTCTCGCCTGGAAAATCCCATGGACAGAGGAGCCTGGTGGGCTGCAGGCCATGGGGTCGCAAAGAGTCAGATATGACCGAGCGACTTCACTTTCACTCTTCACTTTCATGCATTGGAGAAGGAAATGGCAACCCACTCCAGTGTTCTTGCCTGGAGAATCCCAGGGACCGGGGAGTCTGGTGGGCTGCTGTCTATGGGGTCGAACAGAGTCGAACACGACTGAAGCAACTTAGCAGCAGCAGCAGCAAGTCTTTTAACAATGGACCAAGAATCCAAGTTCCTGTTTGCACATGAATCTAGGATGTCTCTAGCTATTTTTTAGGATTTGGGAGATCTGGTCATTAATCTGGGTTTCCCTGGTGGCTCAAGACAGTAAAGAATCCACCTGCAATGTGGGAGACTTGGGTTTGATCCCTGGGTTGGAAAGATCTCCTGGAGGAGGGCATGGCAACCCACTTCAATAATGCTGCCTGGAGAATCCCATGGACAGAGGTACCTGCAAGCTACAATTCATGGGGTCGCAAAGAGTCTGACACGACTGAGTGACTAAGCACAACACACAGCACAGTCATTAATTTACTTTTTGTCAATACTGTTTATCTGTGAGCTCCTGAAGGTCAGGAGGGCCGTGTGCTGATCCATTATATTCCCAGAGTCCGATAATGCCCAGGATATCATAGGCACCAAATATGTATTTGTTGAGCAAAATGAATGACCAAATGAGTAAGTTATATGTAACTAAGGCATTTTAAACATGGACCTTTAAGGAAATGCTGCTGCCACTGCTGCTAAGTCGATTCAGTCGTGTCCGACTCTGTGCAACCCCAGAGATGGCAGCCCACCAGGCTCCCCCAGTCGTGTCCGACTCCTAGTGACCCCATGGACTGCAGCCTACCAGCCTCCTCTGTCCATGGGATTTTCCAGGCAAGAGCACAGGAGTGGGTTGCCATTGCCTTCTCCAAAGATAATAGTTTGTACAATTTCCTTCAAGTCATGTAGTATTTCCTATCTTGTTCTTTTACTCTACAGTTCCTACTGCTGAGACTAAGGGCTGAACTGAGGATGGCCTCCCCTCTGCTTAAGTCAGGCAAACACTACTGCTGGTATGTGATTCCTAATGTTCTCCATGGTGCCTTGGCTGTTTCAGATTTCATTTACTTCTTTTGTTGCGCTTTCAGGACCTAACAAAAGTTTCAGACCCATAGGAGGCCCATAAAATAATGCTTATTCAATTGGATTATAATGTCAGTGAAGGCAATAGATGATGCCAGCCAATTGTGAGAAAGCTTGGAGGGTTAAGCCCCAAGGAGGTTCCCGCCATTCAGCTACAGTATTTTTTCCATTCCTACTCTAATAGCTCTGCTTAAAGAACGTCTGAACAATTTTAAAGTGGGTTAATTAAATGTCACATTTTCCATTTATTTACTAATTCATACTACCATATTTTTAACCTGAGTGAGATAGTTACTTAGACTTCACTAATATTATCCAAAAAGAAAGAAAACAAATGTTGGCAATAAAGTTATATTAACATTTAATGTCAACTAATAATTAGTGGCTATACCATTTTTGTATTCCCTTAGTTATCTGAGAATCATGTTTCTAAGGAGATTTTAAGTAGAGCTGTAGACTTGTGTTTAGAGTGGAATATTGCCCAATAACAGTGCTGTCTACCATATATTTATCCCTAACCCTTTTTTCCTAGATTGTAATTAAAAGAGAGGGTTATTACAACAGCATGGTTATTACTCATTTCATGTTACAGTAGATTGGTTGATGTCTTCTGGAAAAATGAAGAACTCAACTTTAAGCTGAGGGGTTTTTCTAAATACTCTGATGCAATTCTTGAGCGCACGAAATTATGATTTCTCAAGTTTTGAAAGAAGAAATAAACCCAAAGATTTATAAAAGAAAAACAACAGAAAACAATACTGCTGAACTATTAGCAATTGAACCAGACAAAAGAGTCAAAACGAATTACATTTATTTTCAAAGCTAGCCCATGAAGAAATGGCAAATCAAAACTAAGTAAGACAAGAGAAAATTTTATGCTCACAAAGGATATATTTCTTGGCATTTTTCTTAATTCTTTAAATACTGATGCACAGAAACAATAAAAAATTTCCATTGCTTTTTAAAATTAACTACTTTATTACAACAGTAATATTATAGGTTCAATATTTTAAATATTAACAGAATAGGGAGGTATAAGGTAAAACAAAATTTCTCTACCTTCTATCCTTCCTACTCTATAATCCCATTTTTTTGGAGATAACTGTTGGTGACATTTTCTTCCTTTTACAGCCATTGAAAATTACTGTTTGTATTAGTTTCCTAGGGTTGCCATAACATAATACCACAGACTGGGGAGCTTAAACAACAGAAATTTATTTTCTCACAGTTTGGAGGCCAGCATTACAAGATTAAGGTGAGTGAGGGTTGATCTCTTCTGAGGTCTCTCTTCTCATGCTGTGCATGACCGTTTTCTCCCTCTCTCTTCTTGTGTTCTTTCCTTTGTGCATCTGTTGGTGTCCTAATTTCCTCCTTACGAGCACACCAGTTGAATTAGACCACGGGCCATCCTAACAACCTCATCTTAACTTAGTCACCTCCTTAAAAGTCATATCTCCAAATACAGTCACATTCAGGGGCTCCAGGGCTTAGAGTTTCCACAAATGAATTTTGGGGAAACACAACTCAGCACGTTTACACTATTAAAAGCAATACTGCAACAAAATTGTGAAATGCCTGGTGAAATGCCTGCTTTCTAATCATTTACACTATCAGCAGTACATTCAGTTCAGTTCAGTTCAGTTCAGTTCAGTCGCTCAGTTGTGTCCAACTCTTTGCGACCCCATGAATTGCAGCACGCCAGGCCTCCCTGTCCATCACCAACTCCCGGAGTTCACTCAGACTCATGTCCATCGAGTCGGTGATGCCTTCCAGCCATCTCATCCTCTGTCATCCCCTTCTTCTCCTGCCCCCAATCCCTCCCAGCATCAGAGTCTTTTCCAGTGAGTCAACTCTTCTCATGAGGTGGCCAAAGTACTGGAGTTTCAGCTTTAGCATCATTCCTTCCAAAGAAATCCCAGGGCTGATCTCCTTCAGAATGGACAGCAGTACATAGTAATACCTATTTCCCTTCAGCCTTGAACTTATCTAAACTTTTAATTTTTAATTGAATAGAAAAAAATGACTATTTTTGTTTTAATTTGTATAACTAAAATATATGAATATGGCTGGGTATCTTTTCATGTGCCTGTTTTCTGTTAAGATTCCCCCCCTCCATGGTCTCCCTTGCCCATTCATTCTATTGGTTATTTATCTTTTGTTTACTTGTGGTAATTTCTTGTATATTAAGGATGTTTTGTCATATGTATAAAAAATATTTTTTCAATCTGTTCTTGTCTTTCTTTTTGTCCTTTTTATTGGATTGTTTTAAAATTGATAAAAATTTAATGTTAGATAAAAATTGGGGTATTAAATGTTTTTGAGTAGCTTGAGAAGTTTGAAAAGAACTTTAGAAAAAGCCTTTCCCATGCCAAAATTATTTATGAATTAATATTATCTCAAGTTCTCTTCTAGGTATTTGATCCCTGGGTCGAGGACATCCCCTGGAGAAGGAGCCTGTAAAACCCCTTGGACAGAGGAGCCTGGTGAGCTAGGTCCATGGGGTCACAAAGAGTTGGACATGACTGAGCACACGCATGCACAATTAGCTACATAGCCACTACTGCAATTCAGTGGGAAACAAACGGTGCTGGATCAACCGGATAAACATACAGGAAAACTAGTTTGAGATGAATCATAATCTTTTACATGAAAATAAAGCAATCACACTTCTAGAAGAAAACATAGGAGAATATCTTCATGACTTTGGAGTTAGACAAGATTTCTTAAAATGGAACATCAAGACAACCTGTAAAAGGAAGATTGAAACATTGAACTTAATTAACACTAAGAATGTCTATTCATGAAAAGACACCATTTAAAAAGAAAAAAGAAAAGCCATAGGCCAAGAGAAGATACTTGTAATACAAATCCTGAAAAAGGGTCTGTATCCAGAATATACAAAAAAAACAGAAATTAAGAAAAAAGTCAACCAATTAAAAAGTGGAAAGAAGATTTAAACAACAGTTGACAAAAGAGGATATTGAATGACCAAAAGTCAACAGCATTAGTCATCAGGGAAATACAAATTAAAACTTCAATGATATACATCCCATCAAAATGACTAAAATTAGAGACGGATAATGCTGTGTTGATCAAGATGTTCAACAACTGGAACTTACATTGCTAGTGTGAGTATGTGTTGGCATACCTTCTTTGGAAAGTTATTCTATAGTATTTATTAACATCTGCTGCTGCTGCTGGAGAAGGCAATGGCACCCCACTCCAGTACTCTTGCCTGGAAAAATCCCATGGATGGAGGAGCCTGGTAGGCTGAAATCCATGGGGTCGATAGGAGTCGGACACGATTGAGTGACTTCACTTTCACTTTTCACTTTCATGCATTGGAGAAGGAAATGGCAACCCACTGCAGTGTTCTTGCCTGGAGAATCCCAGGGACAGGGGAGCCTGTTGGGCTGCCGTCTGGGGTCGCACAGAGTTGGATACGACTGAAGCAACTTAGCCTAAGTCGTTTCAGTAGCGTCCAACTCTATGTGACCCCATAGACGGCAGCATTAAATACACCCATATATCTATAGCCTAGCAATTCCACTTTTGCTATATACTTTACAGAAAGGATTATGTCCACCAAAAGACATATACAAGAATGCTTGCAACAGCTTTATCACAAGCCAAAAATTGGAAGCAACTCAAATATTATATAAATTACAATATATTTACACAATAAAATGAAATAAAATACTGCTACATGAAATAATATGGATTAATCTGAGACACATCATTTTGAGGGAAAAAATAGCGGTCAAATGATAACAAGCATGTAAATATTATGGAGTTCTGAAACAGGAAAAAATATATCAATAATGATAAAATGAAAAGCTATTAGCACTGGAGAATGATTGACTAGACAAAAGTACATAAGAGCCTTCTGAGAGCAAGGGAATGTTCTATATCTTGATCTAGGCTGTATCTTATACATGTATTTTCTATGGTTGAATTGTGTCCTCCTCCAAATTCGTATGTTAAAGTCCCACCCTCACCCCGGTATCTAAGAATGCAACTTTATTTGGAGATAAGGTCTTTAAAGAAATGATTAAATTAAGACACCATTTGGGAACAGCCCTAATCTAGTATTAGGGCTTCCCTGATAGCTCAGTTGGTCAAGAATCTGCCTGCAGTGCAGGAGACCCCAGTTCGATTCCAGGGTTGGGAAGATCCCCTGGAGAGGGAATAGGCTACCCACTCCAGTATTCTTGGGCTTCTCTTGTGGCTCAGCTGGTAAAGAATCCGCCTGCAATGCGGGAGACCTGGGTTCGATCCCTGGGTTGGGAAGATCTCCTGGAGAAGAGAAAGGCTACCGACTCCAGTATTCTGGCCTGGAGAATTCCATGGACAGTCCATGGACTTGCAAAGAGCCGGATATGACTGAGTGACTTTCACTCACTCACTAATCTAGTATGACTGAGAAAAAGAGGAGGGGACATCAGGGATACAAGGCCACAGAGCAAAGATCACGTGAAGAGACAGTAAGAGAGTGGCCATCTGCAAGCCAGAAGAGAAGCCTCAGAGGAATGTAACTCTGACAGCACTTTAATGTTGTACTTACAGCCTCCAAAACTGAAAAAAATAATTTCTGTTACTTAAGTCATGGTGTGTCTAGCGAACAAATACAGTATTCATTTGTAGACATTATCAATGCGTACACCTATGATTTATGTAATGTACTCTAAGTTATACCTATGTACATCAACTTAAAAGCAAAAACAAAGTTTCCTTCTGGCTGCTGCTGCTGCTGCTAAGTCGCTTCAGTCGTGTCCGACTCTGCGAGACCCCATAGACAGCAGCCCACCAGGCTCCCCCGTCCCTGGGATTCTCCAGGCAAGAACACTGGAGTGGGTTGCCATTTCCTTCTCCAATGCATGCAAGTGAAAAGTGAAAGTGAAGTTGCTCAGTCATGTCCGACTCTTAGCAACCCCATGGACTGCAGCCCACCAGGCTCCCCCGTCAATGGGATTTTCCAGGCAAGAGTACTGGAGTGGGGTGCCATTGCTTTCTCCTTCCTTCTGGCAGACAGCCTGAATTATCCCAAAAACATCAGTCCTACTCGTTATCACAAATCTGTACCATAATTTATCTGGCATTTACTGCAGAGCTCGTCACTGTATCCAGCTGTCTTTAGCTCCACTTTAGCCTTTTCAGCTATAACATTTTGCTCTACTTTTCCATGACAAGGGGAGAAATGGGGAGAGAGTGTGGAATTAGCATGATCTTGTTATTGTGGACACTTCAATGAGCTACAGAAAATTAGAATTCCATTTCTAGGTCCACCAGGAACTTTTGGAGCAACCGTGAATTTCTGCCTTCCCTACCTTGTACTTCTGCTTTCCCGTACGGCAAATGGTGATATATAATTATAATTGGTCAGACCTCCAAGGTTGTGAAGATTACTAAGATATTATCTTAAAATTGTACAGAATTGGTGCTATACAAACACAGAAGTGTTATTATTCCCAGCCCAATAATAAACATGGCTTCAAATGATAGCTTTTAAAGATCTATAATCATAATGAGAGCATCACTTCTCCACCCTTGTTGCATTTCTATTTCCCATGGTTATAGTCACTAGAATCTGTTTTTTTAACCTCTCTATAATTCTACCTGTTATACTTCATTGTACTTGTTGCCTTTTATGTCTCTTTCACTTTCTAGATTTTTTTATTTTCTGAAGAGAAGAAACATTCTCTGGAGGATTCAGTGTCTATCTTATAGTAGGTATTCAATAAATATTTGCTTAATAGGTAGATGGCTGAATGAATAAAAAGGACCCTAACTCTCATATTGGAAAGTTATCTAAAAGTTTGTGTTAAGTTATCTGAAAAAGAGAGAAAATTCCAAGGAATTCTGAAACAAGCCTTTTAAAGAGTACAAGCTACTCTTTTGAACTGAGTATTTCATTTCCAGGGTTTCCAGCTTGAATTTTGATCCAGTTTTCTTTAAGTTTATCTATACAGGAAATCAAGGAGAAAAATGGCACCAACAGCACCTACCTCACAGACGGTGTTGTAAGGACTGAATGAAGTAATGCATGTAATATATTCAGAACAGTGCTTCGTACATAGAAAACTTTAGGGTATGCTACTATTACTGCTACTTGAATCAAAGGCAGAAAAGAGCAACTGTTAAGAGCAAGGACTTTGGTGCTACACTGATTGGGTTCACAGCCCAGATCCATGGTTTATTAACTGTGTGATCTTGAGTAAATAGGTAATCCTCTCTAAATTAGTTTCCCTACTGTCTAAAATAAAATAAGAGCATGTATCTCAAATGGTTATTGTGAGGATAAACTGTTCTAATTGATATGTATAAAAGTACACTTAGAACACTTAATACTCACTACAACTATTTGAGATATATATTAATATTTTTATACTCTATTAGTTCTGTGTTATATATTTATACATCGTATCTATCTATTTCTATATACCTATCTAACTTCAAACAAGGTCTGTCACATAGTAAGTATGATATAGTATTTGGTCTTATTATGATGATGCATTATTTATGATGCCTGGAAGGTAAAATTGTTAGTATCTATTGACTACATTTATAAATGAGAAATCTAGGACAATTTCTAGGTTTCCATTTGGGTCTCTGGAAAGCGAGCACTTTTAAGCAGGTAATACAACAGGAGAGATACCATTATAGCTTGGTGACATCACCTTAGGGGTCAACTAGTCTATCCCAGTGATTATGTCACAAGAAGAGAGATATAAACTAGACTGCAGATTATACACAGTAAGGTACAAAGAAGTGCCTTGGTTAGCCTGGGAACAGAAGGTAGTACAAAGAAACTAGATCTTAGAGTATTCAGTGGAATTTTGCTAGACAAAGTTTTAAAAAGTAGGCTTTATTTGCAGGCAGCAGGAAGATACTGCAAGATTATATTCAGAAAGTGAGGAAAATAGATCTGTGTTTTATACTTATCATACTTGGAAACTGTGGCACACTGGATTATCTATAGTAAGAAACTAGAGAATGGACAATTGATAAGGAAGGTCCTCAACAGTCCCATGTTGGAGAGATAATGAGGGTCTGGATTTGCAGAGACATGGTGAGAATGGAGAGGTAAAGGTAGCTCATTATGAATAAGGGAGACAGAATCTGGCCTAGATAACTGATTGGATATGGAGGTAATAATTGCCTTGAGGGTTGCCTTGAGACATGTAACTTGGCTAACTGGTTGGTGGGCCATTAAGTGAGATAGGGAAGACATCTTGTTGGTTTAGAGATGCATGTGGCTTGTCAGGGCAGAGATACCTAACAAGCGGTTAGCTCTATGAGTCTATAGTTCAGTCAAGAGGTCAGGGCCAAAGATCCAGATTCGCTCACATAGTCTATGAGAAGAAATAAGGTAAAAGAAAGAATACTCAGGAATATTAACATTCAGGGAGTGAACAGAGGAAATGGAGCTGCTGAAAGAGAGTGAAGGGGATGTTAGAGATACAGGAGGAGAATTGAGAAAGTAAAGTTATTAATATCAAAGCTAAGGTAGGGGGAGTTTTTCCAAAAGGAGTGTTAAATTTCAGAGACATCTAGTAGGATGAAGACCGAAGAAGTCACTGGTGATTTTTGTCAGAACAGAGTCAGTGGAGCACTGGGTCTGGAATCTAGATTGTCTGCAGTAAATCAGGGAAGAAACAGGAAATTAGGTTATAAAGCCAGTAAATATGAACTATTCTTTCCAGAAATTTGGTTCACAACCAAAAGAAAGAAGCCAGTGAAGATGATGAATTAAGCAGAATGCATAGTTAGAAGGATACTTTTTAAAATTTGAGATTTGAGAATAAGATTGAAGAAAGGGAGGCTGCTGCTGCTGCTGCTGCTGCTAAGTCGCTTCCGTCGTGTCCAACCCTATGCAACCCCATAGACAGCAGCCCACCAGGCTCCCCTGTCCCTGGGATTCTCCAGGCAAGAACAGTGGAGTGGGTTGCCATTTCCTTCTCCAATCAGGAAAGTGAAAAGTGAAAGTGAAGTCACTCAGTCGTGTCCAACTCTTCGTGACCCCATGGACTGTAGCCTACCAGGCTCCTCCATCCATGGGATTTTCCAGGCAAGAGTACTGGAGTGGGTTGCCATTGCCTTCTCCGAAGAAAGGGATGAAAGAAGATTATTAAAGAAGCAAGTTGTAGAAGATGATGGAAGGTAATTAATAATAATAGCTAACAATTCCTGGGGGCTTTCATGGTGGTTCAGACAGTAAAGAAATTGCCTGCAATGCAGGAGACCCAGATTCCATCCCTGGGTAAGGAAGATCCCCTGGAGGAGGGCACGGCAACCCACTCCAGTATTTTTGCCTAGAGAATCCCATGGACAGAGGAGCCTGGTGGGCTACAGTCCATAGGGTTACACAGAGTCAGACACGACTGAAGTGACTTAGCACACACACACACAACAATTACTGATTGTATTCCATGTGCTAAGTACTCTATCTACTAAGTACTTTCCACAGACTAACTCACCCTTATTCTCACCCTTATAATCCTTATTCTCACCCTGGATTCTTGCCTGGAGAATCCCATGGACAGAGGAGCCTGGCAGACTACAGTCCATGGGGTTGCAAAGGTCGGACATGATTTAGTGGCTAAACCACCAAACACCACTCACCCTGGAGGCAGGGGCTAAACAGAACACACATTTAACCCTTAGGCTGTGCTGGCCAGCTCTCTAAAATAGGTCTAAGAGCATAAGTAAAAGTGGATATGTATCAGTAAAGTTGTATGCTTTGCCCAAGAGAGGTTCATTGCTTCTTTAGAAATCAGGCATCAGAAAATACAGATGCATTTGGAGATGAAGAGCATTTATACCTAGTGGCTCCTTCCCCCAACTTTCCCAGTAAATAGTACAACTGTTTCAAGAGGGAGGTGAAGAGCCAAAGATCAGGAAGAAAGATCTGGAAGAATCACTGCAGACACTGGGGTTGTTGTTGTTTAGTCACTAAGTTGTGTCTGACTCTTTGCAACCCGATGGACTATAGTCTGCCAGGATCCTCTATCCGTGGGATTTTCCAGGCAAGAATACTAGAGTGGGCAGCCATTTACTTTTCCAGGGGATCTTCCTGATTCAGGGATCCAACCCATGTCTCCTGCATTGACAGGTGGAGTCTTTACCTCTGGATTTTCTGAGTAAAACACAGTCCTGTTAACTTAAAAAAAAAAAAAAATGTGTGACCTACTGGAGTAGATATGATAAGTCCCCAAATAACTACAATAGCAGGTAGCATATGTGAAGGAACATAATAGACATAGCTATATAAGGGTTCATCCAAAGGAGATAATGTATCTGCTTATGAGGCAAGAGAGACCAAACATCTCCAAGTATCTGTGATACCAAAAAAATAGTTTCAACAAGCAGTCCTAGAAGCTTAGTATCCTATTCTTTCCAAAGGACAGCTCCACAGCTCGATAAGAGCAGGGTTGTTCAATGAGAGAGAGTTATAAACAAGAATTACAGGATAAACTGGAGTTGATGGGAGCACAGCACGGGGTGAGGAAGAGTCCCTGAACAGGGATGAATGGGGAGACAGGGGTTGAGAACACTGAGCCTCAGTTTTCTAACTAAAAAATGTCAGCCCCCTCTTAGATTATTCTCCTTTTCTTTCTCTCCCTCTCCCTCTAGTTCTTCATTATTGAATATTTATCTAGTTCCTGATTCTTTGCCAAGGTCTTCATGCATTGAATGTATTCAGTCCTTTCCATCGCTTTTGTGAAGATGCCATCATCTCCATTTTCAGGTGACTTAACTGAGGCTCTAAGAGGTCAAGTTACTTGCCCAAGGAATTCCACTCAGATCCAACTGGTCTTTATCCTTGCTTCTCACACTGGCTCTAATAATTATACAAACAGCACCTGGCATATAGGAGATATCCCATAAATTAGTAACAGTGATAATAATAGTAATAATAATTACTAATGAATATATATCCAACAACATGTGGTGCTTTGTGGATTTGCCGAGATGTTAAAGTGAATGGAATCCAGGGTTCCTTTGTGGGATTGGTAGAAAAGGAAAATTTTTACTTTATCTTTCTTTTTTTTTTAAAACCAAATTCATTGAACTTAAAATGTTTTAAGCAGTTTTAAATACTTTACACAAATTATCTCATTTTTATTCCCATTGTAAAGATGAGGGTACTGAGTGACAAAACAATTACCCTAACTGGCCCATGCACACAATGGTAATTGGCAAAGCAAGGATTCAGACCCCAGGTAATTTGTCTCCAGAGCCCATGCTCTTCACTGCTACACTGTATCTACTCTCCAGAAGTCTAATTGAGCCAGACTGTGGAGGACCTTATATATCCAGCCAAGGAGAGCACACACCCTCTCCTTTCCCTTTCTCACATCAGAGGTGTCCTCAAGGCCTCTTACATCAGTGACTCTTTAGGAGTTGGCTAAATAGAGCCATTGCATCACCAAGACCCTTATACTTACCTGAGATTATAAGCTTTATGAGAGTAAGAGCATGTCTGTCCTTTTTGTAGTTGTATTCCAGTGCTGGCCAGACACTTAGCAGATGGTAAATATGTAATAAATCTTTATGAAATAAATGAAAAAATATCATTGAATCATTCAGGCTTCAGAATATCAGATTTCTTAGAAAGGTTAGACATATCAGAACTAGGAATTTTTACCCATAGAATGATACAGTAAGATGAATAATATTTATAAAGCAACTTCAAATTTGGAGTCAAGACAACAAAATATCAGGCAAAAATATTTAGGACTCAATTTGCAGCTCAGCTAAGCCAACTTAATTTTCTGCATTGAATATTTTTTGCTAATGTGTACTCTACAAGGATGTCCTCAAAAGACTGTGAAATCATGCTTAACAATTACTTTTATGAGTCATTTGACTTGAAAATTGATCTTGAACTTGGAAAAGCCTTAGTGGCAGAACCAAGCAAGAGAGAATTGCAAAGATTTAAGGCTTTATTGGATGGAATCTGACTTAAGTGACAGTAAGGTGCTGAGGAAAAACAGAATTGAGTGTATGAACAGTGCTAGCTGAAAGACACTGAAAGATTGCCTGAGAATTAGCAGGAGAAGGTGTTTCTGAATGACTGTCTCCTGATGGAAACATGGGAAAGGACTCAGCCCAATGACAACACAATTTCTACTCACTTCCACAGCCTTAGGGGGTTCTTTCTTTGGTGAGTTCAAAGGGTATGATTGACATAAAGGAGGTAAAAACTGAGGCTCTGAAGTGGGCTTTCTAATGTAAGTGGCATGAGGGCAAGGCCTGTGTTACACTCAGTGCTTTTCCCCAGGGTCTAGATCAGCTCCTGGCATTCACAGGAGCTCAATGCATATTTGGTGATTGAATGAACCTTAGAACCTTAACTCACCACATTCCTAGCTCTGTGACCAAGGGAACAGTCAAATTCTCTGAAATGGCTTTCCCTTTTTATTTTATTTTTTAGTTCTACCAGTTTATTGCTACCAACCCATCACCCTCCACCCTCAGGCACACATGCTCCGTCATGTAACCCCATGGACTGCAGCCCACCAGGCTCCTCTGTCCATGGACTTTTCCAGGCAAGAATACTGGAGTGGGTTGCCATTTCCTTCTCCAGGGCCCTTTTTAAAAATGATAAAAAATAGTACCTACCTCATAAGGTTGTTGAGCGGATGAACGGTGACAACGTATGTAAAGCATTTAGTGAATTGTTTGGTATATAGGAAGCAATCAAGGTAAGTTTTTGCTGTTGTTCTTGCTGTTATTATTAGGGTTGTTTGCTGTCGGCTGTTTGCTGCCACGAATCTGCATTTGGGAAATTACCTGCCCTCCCTCACTTCCAGTCATCCCAGTTTCCTTTAATTCAGTTCAGTTCAGTTCAGTTGCTCAGTCGTGTCCGACTCTTTGCGACCCCATGAATCGCAGCACGCCAGGCCTCCCTGTCCATCACCAACTCCTGGAGTTCACTCAGACTCACGTCCATCGAGTCAGTGATGCCATCCAGCCATCTCATCCTCTGTCGTCCCCTTCTCCTCCTGCCCCCAATCCCTCCCAGCATCAGAGTCTATTCCAATGAGTCAACACTTCGCATGAGGTGGCCAAAGTACTGGAGTTTCAGCTTTACCATCATTCCTTCCAAAGAAATCCCAGGGCTGATCTCCTTCAGAATGGACTGGTTGGATCTTCTTGCAGTCCCAGGGACTCTCAAGAGTCTTCTCCAACACCACAGTTCAAAAGCATCAATTCTTTGGTGCTCAGCCTTCTTCACAGTCCAACTCTCACATCCATACATGACCACAGGAAAAACCATAGCCTTGACTAGACAGACCTTTGTTGGCAAAGTAATGTCTCTGCTTTTCAATATGCTATCTAGGTTGGTCCTAACTTTCCTTCCAAGGAGTAAGCATCTTTTAATTTCATGGCTGCACTCACCATCTGCAGTGATTTTGGAGCCCAGAAAAATAAAGTCTGACACTGTTTCCACTGTTTCCCCATCTATTTCCCATGAAGTGATGGGACCAGATGCCATGATCTTCGTTTTCTGAATGTTGAGCTTTAAGCCAACTTTTTCACTCTCCTCTTTCACTTTCATCAAGAGGCTTTTGAGTTCCTCTTCAGTTTCTGCCATAAGGGTGGTGTCATCTGCATATCTGAGGTTATTGTATTTCTCCCAGCAATCTTGATTCCAGCTTGTGCTTCTTCCAGTCCAGCATTTCTCATGATGTACTCTGCATATAAGTTAAATAAGCAGGGTGACAATATACAGCCTTGACATACTCCTTTTCCTATTTGGAACCAGTCTGTTGTTCCATGTCCAGTTCTAACTGTTGCTTCCTGACCTGCATATAGGTTTCTCAAGAGGAAGGTCAGGTGGTCTGGGATTCCCATCTCTTTCAGAATTTTCCACAGTTTATTGTGATGCACACAGTCAAAGGCTTTGGCATAGTCAATAAAGCAGAAATAGATGTTTTTCTGGAACTCTCTTGCTTTTTCCATGATCCAGCAGATGTTGGCAATTTGATCTCTGGTTCCTCTGCGTTTTCTAAAACCAGCCTGAACATCAGGAAGTTCACGGTTCACATATTGCTGAAGACTGGCTTGGAGAATTTTGAGCATTACTTTACTAGTGTGTGAGATTAGTGCAATTGTGCAGTAGTTTGAGCATTCTTTGGCATTGCCTTTCTTTGGGATCGGAATGAAAACTGACCTTTTCCAGTCCTGAGGCCACCGCTGAGTTTTCCAAATTTGCTGGCATATTGAGTGCAGCACTTTCACAGCATCATCTTTCAGGATTTGAAATAGCTCAACTGGAATTCCATCACCTCTTCCTTTAATTAGTGGGAAGCAATAGAAATATGAAGGTCCTTGAACACCTCCATGTATTTTATCCTCATACAACCTTTATTTTCCCACATTACACATAGATGCCCGAAGCTGTTTTTATTGTAGATTGTCTTTCATACTGAGCTCCTTAGTGATGATTCTTAGCTAATTTACAATTAGCATGGGCTAAGGATTGGGCTTTGGTCCAAGTTAGGGCCTATTCTCACCCCAGATGGTCTGGGGCTGACGTGAAGTCTGAGCCTCTCTTCCCGCCATTGGCCACCTGTGGGAGGCCTTTGACTTGAACCCCTGGATAGCCAGGGGCTGGAGCATGTTCACTTGTCATTCATTCATTCAGCAAAATTTGTGTGCTGACTCTGTGCCAAGGTGTTGAGCCTTGTCTCTACATCATAGGATCCCTCTCCAGGCTCTCCTCCCACACTCCTCTCGTGGGGAGGAGCAGATGGAGAGGAGCTTGTAAGTATGGGGGACTACAAGGTCAGAGGCGGAGGGACAGCACTCATGAGATAAAGGGGAGGTGGGGTGAGCAGGCAGCTCAGACCCCGTTAGGCTTATTCTATGAAAACAGGCTGAGGGAGAAAGCCATTTCCCTCACCTCTGCTCTGGGAATCCAGCACCTGTGACCTCAGAGATTTCAACACTGGAGGCATGTCTGCTCTCTGCTGAAGCTTCTTTCAAGCCTGGGAAACAGCAGGGGGTTGACTGGCTTCTTCAAGTTGCCAGCTGCCTCCCACCAGAGGCCTCTGGAAACCTATAAAGTTTCTTACTTGCCCTTCCAGGTTGCAATTTCAAAGAGACAATTTTATGAGACAATAATTAGGTGTTTCATAGTTCTTTGGGGTTTTCTTGTTTGTTTGTTTTTTTTTCCTATCTGGGAACAGAAATCTCCTTAACAACATGCAAAATGTTGGTTGAATACTCACTTTGTTGCTCTGTGCTGGGCACTTTGTAACATTATTTTGTTTAATGCTCACCACAACCTATAAGGTTGATCTTATCACCTTTTTTTAAAAAAGAAATAAGTATCACAAAGGTATGTAATTTTCTCAAGTTTATTTATACAATTACTAAGACTTAAAGATAAGCATGAATAATGTCTGAAATGTATGAGGAATGCAAAAGAAAAGATGAAGTGGAGAATGGCAGGGCAGGTGATGATGTGTAAAAGGGAGCAGAGGTGGGGATATTTATTACTTAAACAAATTCATCTAAAGATAAGGGTGAAATACTGATCTTCCAAGCTCTGGGTTCTAAATAGTTGCTACTCAAGATTAGTGTGTGAAGGGAGGGACTGGAAAAAGTCTTGTATATATACACAAAACAAGACAATGGGACTCAGAGAAATACGGGAAGGGTGGTTCTGTCCAGAAAAAAAATAAGTATTTTAAAGGAAACTGAATATATATATTCAAAGACACAGAGAGAGAGTGAGAGAGAGAAGTGACACTGAATAATAGAGTGTGAACCCAAAATGCCTGCTCACATTCACAGGCACTAACTATGAGAAAATACCAATAGCGGAGGAGCCACAGGGATGCCATTTATGGATAAAAGCTATTTATGAGAATGAGAAGCCTCAGAGTGGGGTTATTACTCTTGTTAGGTCCCTCTGAGAAGTAAATTAGGTGTTTGAATAGGTAGATACATTTTTTTTCTATTTCTATGTTGCATTTACTGCAATGACAATAATAATATGCCACCCTTGGCTTCCAGAGGGGACTTTCTCAACTCAAGGAACTGAGCCCTTCTCTGTGCAACCTGCTGTGCCAGGCTGTGAGAAACACAAAGGCTCAGGTCATACTCTCCTTGTTTCTAAGAAGCTTGCAAGCCAGGGGTGACAACACAGCACACATATAGATAGGTGTGCAAACTTCAGTGCAGGGAAATATGCCAGATGGGCATTTAATCAGTAACTGCTATGTAGGAATGGGATTGAGGGAGGGGGAGGAGTTGCAGTGAGTCCACCTGCAGTTATTCATTTATTCATATGTTCATTCATTCATTCATCCATTCAATAAACATGCATTGCACATCCTTAAGAACTTCCATATGCCAAACCCTTCAAATAAATCAATGGATAAACCCCCAATTTAAAGTCTAATGATAAGAAATTGGAATGATCAATTTCAGTTGGCAGAGTTGGATTGCACCCGTGGATTATCTATCTTTTGGACAATCTACCCAATGACCACAAACCCTTGGAGAAGAGAATGGCTACCCACTCCAGTATTCTCACCTGGAAAATTCCGAGGACAGAGGAGCCTGGAAGGCTACAGTCCATGGGATTACAAAGAGTTGGACACGACTGAGTGATTAACATACACATATACTGGTGATTGGGAGTAGATTTTAGAATAGGATGTTTTAATGTTTAAAGATCACTGAGTATTTTTCAGAGTTCAATACCAGATGTTGGCCTTATTAGCACTTTTGGCAAATAGAGTTAATCACTCAGGAAGCTCCTAAAATATGTTTCCAAAAATAATTATAATATGATAAAATTTTAGAGCTGAGAAAGAATCAGTTAGTGATCAGTTTTACTAGTCTTTTAATACAAGGGTTTTGTTTTCACTTAAGGGCTTCTAAATATAATTATCATTATCATCAACATCATCATCATCATCATCACTATATCTTGCAAGAATACCGTGAGGCAGCTACTATTACTATCTCCATTTTACAGATGAGAAACCTGAGCCTCAGAATGGGTAAGCGACTGTGTAATGGCTTACAGTTCAGTTCAGTTCAGTTCAGTTGCTCAGTCGTGTTCGACTCTCTGCGACCCCATGAATCACAGCACGCCAGGCCTCCCTGTCCATCACCAACTCCTGGAGTTCACTCAGACTCACGTCCATCGAGTCAGTGATGCCATCCAGCCATCTCAGCCTCTGTCGTCCCCTTCTCCTCCTGCCCCCGATCCCTCCCAGCATCAGAGTCTATTCCAATGAGTCAACTCTTCGCATGAGGTGGCCAAAGTACTGGAGTTTCAGCTTTACCATCATTCCTTCCAAAGAAATCCCAGGGCTGATCTCCTTCAGAATGGACTGGTTGAATTTCCTTGCAGTCCAAGGGACTCTCAAGAGTCTTCTCCAACACCACAGTTCAAAAGCATCAATAATTTGGCGCTCAGCCTTCTTCACAGTCCAACTCTCACATCCATACATGACCACAGGAAAAACCATAGCCTTGACTAGCCGGACCTTTGTTGGCAAAGTAATGTCTCTGCTTTTCAATATGCTATCTAGGTTGGTCCTAACTTTCCTTCCAAGGAGTAAGCGTCTTTTAATTTCATGGCTGCACTCACCATCTGCAGTGATTTTGGAGCCCAGAAAAATAAAGTCTGACACTGTTTCCACTGTTTCCCCATCTATTTCCCATGAAGTGATGGGACCAGATGCCATGATCTTCATTTTCTGAATGTTGAGCTTTAAGCCAACTTTTTCACTCTCCACTTTCACCTTCATCAAGAGGCTTTTGAGTTCCTCTTCAGTTTCTGCCATAAGGGTGGTGTCATCTGCATATCTGAGGTTATTGATATTTCTCCCGACAATCTTGATTCCAGCTTGTGTTTCTTCCAGTCCAGCGTTTCTCATGATGTACTCTGCATATAAGTTAAATAAGCAGGGTGACAATATACAGCCTTGACATACTCCTTTTCCTATTTGGAACCAGTCTGTTGTTCCATGTCCAGTTCTAACTGTTGCTTCCTGACCTGCATACAGATTCCTCAAGAGGCAGGTCAGGTGCTCTGGTATTCCCATCTCTTTCAGAATTTTCCACAGTTTATTGTGATGCACACAGTCAAAGGCTTTGGCATAGTCAATAAAGCAGAAATAGATGTTTTTCTGGAACTCTCTTGCTTTTTCCATGATCCAGCAGATGTTGGCAATTTGATCTCTGGTTCCTCTGCGTTTTCTAAAACCAGCTTGAACATCAGGAAGTTCACGGTTCACGTATTGCTGAAGCCTGTCATTGCATATAGCAAGGGGGCAGAGCTGGGATCTAGGCTCCACCCTAGACCCAGCAACTCAAATGCTCATGCTTTTCTCTACTTAACTGTGTTATTCCCTTGGGAAATATGGATCTAATAGTCACTTTTAATATTCATAAAGACATAATAGACATTGTGAGTTTTTTTAAAGCTGTTCAGGGTGATGAATATGTGTCTGCCCTACACTCAGTTTGGCAATATTGGTAATTTCAGACAATTTAGAAGTATTGATTAGCAATTAGAAATATCTGTTTTTAACTAAATTCGTTGTATAAGTACCTGTTCACAATAGGGGGATAATCTTTGTGAGGAACCACTACTTTATTCCAAGTCTCTATTTTCCCAGATGTGGACACTGGAACCTAAAGAGTTAGGCCAGTTATTCTGAAGAGATGCATTTGGAAGCTAAGGGGATCCGGTGTGTTGTAGCAGCTGACAAGAAAATGAATTGAGAACTCACTAATCTTAAACAAATAAACCAATGCAACTAGTTAAGAATATCTAATGGACCCAATTCATACTTGAGCATTGGACATCATTTCTTCTTAAATAGTGAAATATGGTATCAAATGGAGAGTAAATCTTGATACTGAATCCTGTCAACCTTACTTTAGAAATATCCCTTGATATTAAAAAGATATTCTAACCCTAAGGCAGTATTATTTAAACGTGTGGACGTTGACAGCTTGCTGAAATGAGAACACAGAATGGGGAGTTAACTAGCGGTAGAGGTGAGAGGACATTCTTACTTCTTTTATCTGATGCTCTGGAACCTCCTCCTGACAGGGGGAAAAAAAAAGATGTAAAAGGTTCTGGAAAGGTAAAGAAGGAATACAAATAATCCACTGCTGGTCTATCTATGTTTAGGTACCAAACTGTTAACCACAATTCTGTCCTCTTCTGCCCATTTGCCATTTGATCTGGTGTTCTTTAAAGATTGTTAATCACTATTTAGTGAATAACAGCTAGACTAGGGCTCCTCCAGGACAAGGGCAAGTGTCTTCATATCTTGGTACCCTCAAGAACTTAGAAAAGAAAGCTTAGGACAAATTAAGTATGTGCCTATTGATTAAAGGGTTAAAGGAAAGAATAAATGAATAGCAACTGTATCCCAGAACTGTTAAAAACTGTTAGACTTCAAGGAGATGGAATATATATATATTGTGTGTGTGTGTGTGTGTGTGTGTGTGTGTATAGTTGGCACCTGTCCTTAAGGAGTGTCTAGTCTAGCTGGAGGGTAGAAATGAACACTTTTATTAAGTGTAACCTGCATGGCATCTTCTATAAGAGCAATGAAAAATCAGAAACAGAGAAGAGGAGGAGACAGGACTTGGGATATTCCCTTGGCATGAAGAGGGTGTAGCTGGAGGGGAGTATCAAGAAACTAGGTGTGTAAGGGGTGGTGGAAACGGTGTATGTGTGGGAATAGGGTGTTACCAAACCAAGGGTCTATTGGGCAGTGTGAGTTATACTGGCCAAGTGGCCAGTTTATGAAACATGGAACAACCAGGCCTAGGAATTTAGGCTTGATGGAGCAGGAAATCTCTAGGGTCCCACTTGCCTTTCCGCCTGAAAGTTAAGCATAAATCTAAATATATCCTTACCAAAAAAAAAAAAAAAAAAGACAAACATTGTAACTTAATATGTGTTCCCACTAAGTCAAATAAGGTCCCAGGCTTTTGAAATGCACACTGTGGGTTTGCTTTCATATTCACTTATTTATTCATTCCACAAAAGTTTACGGAGGACCTACTAGAGTTAGAATTTTGTTAAGCACCACGGGGGGTACAAAGATGAATAGCACTCGGTCCCTATCCCCAGGAATTTACAGCTCAATGGTGGAGACAAACGTGTACACACAAGTCCTTGCAATAGGAGGTAAGAACGTAAACACAGAATTGTAAGGGCTTACTGCCTGAAGATATCAAAAGGAGGTGGTTTAGAAAATAAACAAGATTTTTCAGATGAGTTGGTTTTTAAATGAGGCTTAAAAAACTCCGATGGGGTAAACTATATTCTTTTAGGGCAAGAGCCAGAGTTAAGGCTCTGGAAACCTATGGAGTTGGGGGGATAATGTGGTTATGAACAGTGGCCTGATTTGGCTGGAGCGCAGAGTTCTTCAAGGGGTGCAGCGGGATATTTTGCTGGGTATTTGCCCAATAACGAGGCTGGGATCTGGCAGAAGGAAGCCCAGCTGAGACTTTATTCCTCATCTCCGTGCTTTGACTTAAGCATCTATTAGGTCCCTTTAAAAAATTCTCCTCTTTCCTAAAGAGAGTTCTAGCAGTTGGGGGCGGGGACCATTTCCTAAAGTCAACGCGTAAGTTAAAGGTCTGCAAAGCTGCCCACGGGTGATTTAAATCTCGCACCAAAAGAGGAAACGTGTGGGAAGCGGAGTAGGGGGAACCCACTAAACAACAACATCAACCCCTTCAACGATACCAGTTCCTGGCGGGACAGGCTGCCTGCCAGACCCGGGACCGGGACACCGGCACCCGCCGGAGCTCAGAGCCCCGCACAGGCGGGCAAGGGGGAGAGGAAGAGAGGGAGGGAGGGAGGGAGGGAGGAAGCGCGAGAGGGAGGGAGGAAGAAAGGGAGGGAGGCGGCGTCATGTGATCGCTTCCCTGCTCCTTTAAGCGTCCACAGGCGGCGGAGCGGCCACAATCACAGCTCCGGGCATTGGGGGAGCCCGAGCCGGCTGAGCCGGGGGAATCCGTGCGGGCGCCTTTCGTCCCGGTCCCATCCTCGCCGCGCTCCCGTACCCCTGAAGTTTTGCAGCGCCTGGAAAGGAGGCGAGGGAGAAGGGAGCGTGAGAGGGGAGGGAGCAAAAAGCACACCTTAAAACATTTATTTCAAGGAGGAAAGAAAAAGGGGGGCGCAAAAATGGCTGGGGCAATTATAGAAAACATGAGCACCAAGAAGCTGTGCATTGTTGGTGGGATTCTGCTTGTGTTCCAAATCATCGCCTTTCTGGTGGGAGGCTTGATTGGTAAGTGTGAGAGCTGCAAACTTTTCCCCCTTTCTCTCTTTTCGGGCCCCTTCCCTCTTTGCCTCTCGGGCTACTTGTTACAGTATCACTGCCTTGCTTCTATGATCTAATTAGTCCGGCTATTGTGCTTAAGAAAGCAGAGCTCCATGGGGCTCCGTGGGGCACAATCCAGTCTAGTGGCTAAGAGAAAAGGAGGGGAAAAAGTTTTGGCCTAGTTTCAGTATCCACTTGAAAGGAAAGAGGGGGGTGGCGGGGGTGGGAATCTTAAGCATGGCGACGGATCGCGCGAGGAAGCGCTGGGTTACAAACTTGATTGCTGCTGCCCCCGGCTTTTTCCCGCGTTCCCCCCTTTTCCTCTCGGTTCCCTCCCAATCAGCTCCGGGAGGGCAACGTAATCGACTTTATTAGGAACAACTGAAGAGTCGGAGAACTGCGCCCGGCGCAACCCCGAGCCCTGTTACTGGGCTGTGATCTCTGCATGTGTAAACGCTTTTGGTTGTCTCAGCTGGGGGTTGAGAGTTTGCATTTTGGGTCCTGACCTTCGTGCCCTCTGCTTCCTCGCCGTATCCCCAAGCCACCCTCAGCCGTGGCCGTTGGCAAAGTCCGAGCCTGGGCTGGGAGCTTGGATGGGGTGAGGTTCGGTGGAAGAAAGTCCTCGGCCAGCGCCGCGGGAAGTTGGAGAGGTCAGGGGAAAACGCGTATCAAAAAGGTGTTGCTTTTGGCCTCTGGGGAATCTCCCATCCCCCATTTCTTAGAGCCCCAAGAGCCTGTGAATCTGGAGCCCCAGGTCTTGCCCTGGCGCCTCGGAGGGCGGCCCCCGCCACAGCCCCCCGCAGGTGACAGCTTCCCCCTGGGAGACCTCCCTGCCGTGTATCGCCCGAACCTCTCGAGCTAAACAGGCTTCCGGGTGAAGAAGATGGTTTCATGGACCTTCCACTCAGAAAACTCCCTTCTTCTCTCCGTGTCTCCGTCTCATCTCCATCCTCCCGCCCCTCCGCACAGTCACTTTCCCCTCCCCCTCGAGATGCACAACGTCCCGGCGCAAACTTCAGCGCCAACTTCGCCGCGGGTGCGGATGCAAGGCTTGGCTTCCTTATTTCGCAGATTTGTAAAACTTTGCGGAGTGGAGAGTCCACGGAGGGGCTTTCTGCGCGCGTCTCTTTTCCAGAGCTCGCGTGGTGCGGGTGTCGTCATGGTTGTGAGAACTGCCCAGGCTTGGGCACCCCGAGTCGTGTGCGTGGCGTTTTGTCTCCAGGCTTGGGTTGGATGGGAACAAATGAAAGGGGAGTCTGGGTCTGTAAATCACTGTAACATTCAAGCTAACAGTTTAAACAAAGGAGAGTGGGTGAAGCTTTATCAAGGAGAGAAATTTCTAGAGGAGAACATGCCTTTCTCTGTGTATGTATCCACAAAGCAGAAAGAGGTTCCGAGTTTTCCAAGCTCATATCCTCAGTTTGGGTCAAACAGCTTAATTTTTTTATTCTTGAAATCCTACCCGCCCCCCCCCCCCGACCCCGCCCCAATCCCCTGAGCTCCTGTTTAGCTAAGTGCAATCTCCATGTTTCCCTGTATTGGATTTTTCAAGGCACTTAATACATTCTCTACTGGGAGCTGAAGGCAGCCTTCCCTGTGCCCTCACAGTGATTATGCAGCGGTTACAATTATACCTCTTGTCTCCCTTGATGAGCAGTTGCAGTTAGATGCCATTGGATCTTGTGTGATTTCAGTGGCAGACCATAATTAAAATTTCTTGCACCTTGTGCTTTCAGAATTAAATTGGCCTATTATCCCTGTCTGACCTTCATCCTCTTTGAGGTTTTTGCACAAGCAGCGAACCATTACACATAGTACCCTGGTATTTGTTGGTGTGTGTTTCTTTTTCCTTTTCTAAAGCTGATCTAGCCCATTATCCACTGTTGTAGGTTTCTTAGAGTCCTTCTGGAACTGGCATCATTTCTGGAATCTTAATATGGAGGAGAAGGTCCAAGGGCAGTCGCGAGTGGCTGCTGGAGTTACCATAGGTTCAGAAAGGTTGTATGTTCAAAGAGAAGTTTGTTTGGAGTAAGCTGTGCCAAGGGTTGTTTTTCCAATAGAACTTGGTTAATGACCGCACCTGGTGACAATCTCAAAAAGTTAGTGATAGGTCTAGATTTCCCCTCAATAAATGAACTGCTTTAGTCCCAGCTTTCCTTGAACAAGACAACTATCTATCTCTGTATAACACTTCTTGGGGAAAGTTGTGTAAGTTTACCTCTTAACCTTTCCTCCTTCCTCAGTTGCTAAGACTATGTCCCTAGTTCTGGCCTGAAGGCTGAAAAGATCAGATCCATTTCATTGTAAACACTTTGAATAGTGGCTTAGCCTTTATCTCAACCACTTAGTGATGATTTTTTGGGGGGGCGGGGGGCTGTTAAATCTAAGAACTTAAGTATGCTCGAAGACCCAAATATGGGAAATAAATATCAACAAAAGGTAAGTGATATGTTTCCCCAGCAAACTGGAAGGCAGGAAACTAAGCAAAGGATGGAATTTCAAGAAAGCGACGAGTGGAATCAGTAGCTAAAGGAACAGTGGAAAGTCTAAGTCCAGAAACCTTTGCTTCCACCCTCCCCAGTAAAAGGAGAGCTCTTTCACTGCTCAACCCTATTGATGGTAGGAAGTCAGGTGTCTTGCTTATGCAGTGTCTTTCTAATTCATTTGCAGAGGCCAAGTGAGAAAGTGAAATTTTCACTTTGAATTGGCCTTGGTATTTTGGTATAATGTTCCTTTTTGATGACTGTTGTCCTAGATGAAAGGAAACATGACTGCCTAGAAAGGGGAGGAGCTGAATGGCAAAGCTCCTTATTGTAAGGGTGTAAGTACACCATATACATATTCACAAAACAAAAACAACCACCCCCCTCCAAAAAATATTGACAAACCATGCACCTAAGTTGGTGAGGAGGCACCTTTTCAGTTAACTGACAGGCTTCAGTCTTCTCATTGGTAGGTTGATGAGTTTAAGATTCCTTTCAGTTATGAAATTGTATGAATTTCTCAGTGCCTTTGAGAATTTTATATGACATTCAGACCGGTGTTTGGTTATAGCTTTCTAGAATTGATGGGGGAAAATTTAAACACTAGGTAAAAAGGAAATAAGAGGGATCTTCCCCTACTCCAACAACTGTCTTAGAACTGAGGTTTTTTATTTTGGTTTGTTTGTTTTTGTACTTGTTTGTTTGTTTTGTGCCAGGGTCTAAACCTTTAATGGGATTTTGCAAGAAGGCTCAGGAAAGCAATGTGTTATATGGTAGAATTTGAGATACTTAAGAATTCACTGAATTATGCCATGCCATGCTTTTGTACAAACTTTGAGCCTTTATAAAATCATGCATTTGATTATTTTCTTAAGTATTGAGAAGGTTTCCTAAGTGGATAATTTATTTTGTATTTAGAATTCATTTAAAAATCTAAGAACCCCTGAAGGAAAAGAAAATATTTTTAAAGATATAGCTTAATCTTTAGCCTTCTTAAAAATAAGCCTGCAGAAAATTTAAAAAATAATTTTCCTTTGATTTCACGTTTGGTGAATTTTGTTCCTGGAGAAGCAGCTGCAGGGTGGTGGAAGGGGGGAGGGGAAGGAGACCATGTTCCCTGAAATAAGAGTGCAGCCGACTAAAAATCGTGAACTTGATTCCCTGGTCTATTATGTGCAATTTGCTCAGCTTCAAATTAGTCATGTCTGGGGGATATAATGGTTGGAAAAGCAGGTCAGCATTCCCACCTGTTCTAGAGACTGGTAAGAGTATAAAAGATCAGGATTGGATGAATAGAAAATTATTGCATTGTTTTAAGTGTACCCATAAATGGGAATATTCCAAACTTAAACCCAAATAAATATCAACAAACTGACCATTATTATTTCTTTAGGAAAGATTACTTTCTTTCAGAGGTTTAGTATGTGAACAATCTTTCATTGTTTTTTATTGCTGAGAATATTATGTGTGTATGTATGTATGATGTATGTACATATATACACATATTTATTATCAGTTTTCTCCCATGTTTTTCTGCTATTATAGTTTGAATAGGTACTGTGAATGGTTTTGATTATGGTCCATTCATACAAATAGTTTTTGTTTCTGCTACTGTCATTTATTGAAAAGTGGCAGGATTTTAAGAAATTAAATAAAATTACAGTTATACAAAGTGTATAAGGGTTTGTTTCTCAGTGTATTAGGTTTTAAGCTTGTTGTGGTATTTATTTTAGCATATATTAATAATGTAATACTTGGCAGTCCTGAGTGTTTGGGTATCTGTTGAGAAAAGAACTAATGAACTGACTTTTGGTTGATGTTACTCCACATTTTTCTGTATTTGATTCTGCTTTTTATTTTGTAACACTTCATATTTGACTAAGCTATGTCTCTCTCTTTTTTTTTTTTTTTTTAACTACCAGAGTATCTAATATGGTTGGTAGAAGTACTGTGCAACTTCCGAAATTCTTTTGTAAAGAATGGAAAATCTTTTCTAGATTGAAATTACATTATTTAACTTTAAAAAAACTAAGCTGTCTCCTTGGTTATTGCAACAAAATCAATGCTAGTGCTAACAATCTCTAATCATGCTTTCATCTAATCATTTAGTACAGCCTGTCTAGCCTTCGATTGGAACTTTCCCTTTTTCTTTTTCAGAGTAAGAAACATTTCCTTGAGATAATAGTGTGGCTTTGTAAGATTTTCAAGTTCCCTGCCTGGAACCCAGACCTAGACTCAAAGTCTTTCCTAGCTGGTTGACATTTTGCAATAACGTGGCCTTTAAAAAGATTTTTTTTTTTTTAATCCATGTAGACCAAGGAAAGATTCTAACTTTATCTTCCTCATAAAGATGTTTCTATGGAGATTTAGAACTTGAAATTGTATGAAAGTCCTTCGCTGAGAGTTCATGAATGGTTCCTGCCTAGTGTGCAAAATATTGGTTAGATTCTAATGTGTACCTAGGATAGGACTACAGTGCTGACTGGTGCTTAGAAAAGACCGGATTTGAAGCCTGAGTAACAGAGGGGAGCCAGAGGTAGAAAGGAGTCCCTCTTAATCCAGATTCACTAGCTAAAGATTTCCTACAATGAGGTTTCTAATATGATGATAGTTCTCACTCATTTATGGAGAATTTGAGAGTATGTGAAATGAGAAGCCTTGTTAATTATGAAATCAAATAGCTATATTAATATTTCTTCTTGAAATAAATATATTAACTATATAGCTAATTTAATGTGTTTTAAAAGTGCACTGTGAACCAGGCCTTATTTAATTTGATCCACACAAAGCTTGCCACATTGATGCTGTTGTACTCATTTTACACATAAGTAAACTGAGATACAGAAAGCTCTAGTAAAATTGGTCAAGGCTGCCTAGTAATAGCTGCTGCTGCTGCTAAGTCGCTTCAGTCCTGTCCGACTCTGTGCGACCCCATAGACGGCAGCCCACCAGGCTCCCCCGTCCCTGGGATTCTCCAGGCAAGAACACTGGAGTGGGTTGCCATTTCTTTCTCCAATGCATGAAAGTGAAAAGTGAAAGTGAAGTCACTCAGTGTGTCCGACTCTTTGGGACCCCTAAGCCTATCAGGCTCCTCTGTCCATGGGATTTTCCAGGCAAGAGTACTGGAGTGGGGTGCCATTGCCTTCTCTGTATTAATAGCTAGTCAGGGTCAAAGCTGGGATTGGATTCCAGTCAATCCAGAATAATCAACCGTTAGGTGCTCCTGCTCCCACCTGCCAAAGCCTTGACTTCCAGGGCTGAATAGAAATGATTTGAATGTAGGCATGATGAATAAGACTGCAAATGCAAATAATTTCCCATTTTTAACCATTGGGTAACATGTTAAAGGAAAAAAAAAAAAATCTGATGATAAGTGAAATGTACTTATAGCTGTACTTAATAAAGCAGAGCCTTGCCAAACTAAAGGAGGACAACTTCTGGGAAGTCTACATATGCCAGTCCATCCAATTTCGTCAGGTTCTAACCAGTCTCTGTAATTCTGTGAATCATCTAGATGGCCGAGCAGCCAAGTTCATTAGTCACAAGGTGTTTGAGTTCTACTACCTTAAGGAAAATTACTCTATTTTATTTTCTATAGTTAGTGGCTTTAACATACTTAAACAGTTAAAGAAAAGTTGCCACTTTTAATGGCAACCCACTCCAGTACTCTTGCCTGGAAAATCCCATGGACGGAGGAGCCTGGAGGCTGCAGTCCATGGCGTCGCTGAGGGACACGACTGAGCGACTTCACTTTCACTTTTCACTTTCATGCATTGGAGAAGGAAATGGCAACCCACTCCAGTGTTCTTGCCTGGAGAATCCCAGGGATGGGGGAGCCTGGTGGGCTGCCGTCTATGGGGTCGCACAGGGTCAGACACGACTGAAGTGACTTAGCAGCAGGCTTTTTCAAAGGAAGAGGAGAGAATAAGTCAACTGAGGTTGTAGAGATTTTAGAAGGTGTGGTTTGGCAGTGATAGCAGAGCAGTTGAAAGAAGAGCTTCATACTGGAAGTTGAAAATTCAGTTTCCCCAAAGGATGATTTTTGTTTATATATTCACCCATGCCTAATAATGAGGGCGTTTCAAACCAGAGACTTGCATGCTGATACCTTGAATAGGTACATTTTGTTCTTTGGAAAAAATGCTGATAGATTTTCTCTATTGAAAGATTTACTGCTCTCAGTTTTGATAGAGACTCTAAGAGGTGATGGGAGACAGAGAGCATCGAGACATGAAATGATCATGTCTGTTTCATTGGTCTTGTGTTTTCTCGGAGGTGGTATTAATGATGGTGCAGTAGAACAGACAGGTGTGCCATATGTGGATGGTTCCCAGAAAGAGTGTCCAGACAGGGATGGGAATCGAGAGGAGGATCTTGAGGCACTGAAGTTCTCAGACTTGATAGTGAGATGTTTTGCATTTTTCCCTTTTCCTTACAGGGCTAATCTAAAAGGATTGATAAATAGAAAAAGAACAGCTGATATGTTTTAGAACAGGGGTCCCCAACTTCTGGGATCTAATGCCTGATGATCTTAGTTGGAGCGGATGTAATAATAATAGAAATAAAGTGCATGGTAAGTTTAATGTGCTTGAGTCACCCCAAAACCATCCCCTCCCACCTGGCTCTGCTAAAAAATTGTCTAACATGAAAACTGGTCCCTGGTGCCAAAAACACTGGGGACTGTTGTTTTAGAATACACAAAACCCTAAGGTTCTTTAGCCCTTTAACACTAGCTCTCCCTCCCCTCCATCCCTTCCTCCCCTACCATGTTCCACATACAAGTACATTTTGTAGAGGAGCAAAAGCAGAATTAGTGTCATCTGACCAGTAGTGAAGGATTTGGCCAATTACGATTTGTTGTCTTTTTGAAGATTTACTGGGTGACTATAGAAAACATTTTACATGATGTGTTGATTTATTTAGTCAACATAACAACCTAGAGCAGCAGGTACTTTCTCCAGAGTTCAGATGAATGAGAGGTTCTCACTTAATCACATCAGGATCTTTTTGGGTTTAATAGAGATAGTAAGAGGCCTGGCATTCAAGTCCATGATCCTGAACTCAATCAAGCCATGCTCTCAAGTCTAATGTCACTCTCCTTCTATTGTTCCTTCAGTTTCTACTGGAAACAAAGAATCAAGTGTGATGAAACATTCTACACAAATTCAATAGAAGGTGAAAGTTCAGACTGGCTTTTTCTGATTTTACCCCTTTCCCAGACCACAGGCTCCCATTACTGCCTGGGTACTATTCACTGACCTGATTACTTTCTGTACAAATAATTCCAATTCCTAAAATATATTATCCTGGGAAAGCTTGAGGGCAGGAGAAGAAGGGAGCAACAGAAGATGAGGTGGTCGGATGGCATCACCAACTCAATGGGCGTGAGTTTGAGCAAACTCAGGGAGATGGTAGAGGACAGAGGAGCCTGGTGTGCTGCAGTCCATGGGGTCGCAAAGAGTAGAACACAACGTAGTGACTGAACAACGACAACAAAAACACATTAACCTTTTTCAACAGCTATTGTAAATGTTGACCAGTGCTTGCAAGCCATGCTGGGGAAGGCTGAGCCTGAGATAATTACATCCCAGCTCCCCCGGCCAAAAGAAATTATTGCACATAGCCAACAGTGACTGAGAGTTGGGATCAAAAGCTCGTTGAAGTTCCTGACCTGAAGGCCAGCTAGACTTAGCATGCGCCATAGGTCCTGAATATCGCTGTTGAATACAAGAGAGGTGAATGTGGATGTGGAGAAAAGAGATAGGGGTAGGATATGGACTCAGGAAAGAAAAATTAAGGCCTCTGTAAACATATGAGAGGGCTTCCCAGGTGGCTTTGTGGTAAAGAATCTACCTGCCAAGCAGGAGACATGGGTTCAATCCCTGAGTTGGGTAGATCCCCCAGAGTAGGAAATGCTAACCCATACCAGAATTCTTGCCTGGAAAATCCCATGAACAGAGGAGCCTGGTGGGCTACAGTCCAGGAGGTCACAAAAGAGTCAGACCCCACTTAGTGACTAGACAACAACCACAAATACATGAGAACACTCTTTGGGTCATAGCTGATGCCTGGATTTCCAGAATCTACTTCTGATGCCACACACTTTTCCCAAATTGAGCTAGTGTTTCTGTCTTCAAAGCCTGTTTAAATCCTGGACCTCCAAGTGCAATTTCTGCTCCCTCTTTTTTCTTCCTACTCTATTCTTTTAATATTCCTTGGTAAAGGGTGTTTTTTTTTTTCACTGACCCACAGGAATTATAGGGCCTTCTTAATCTTCCAGTTAATTCCCTGGATTAACTCAGAGGCTTTATCCACAAGTACACATTTCCAAGAAAGCAGAAGTGATTGAAAGAAGAGGCCAAGTTATTACATTTGTTTTGGCAAGGCATTATGATTTTTCTTTAGGAAGAAGGTAACCAATCCTTAAATAATGCAGTCCATCCCCCCTCCCTGCTCCCTGTCCCTCCAGCCCCAGATTAATAAGGTTAAGCTCATGAGAGCTGGCTGGGGGCCAATTAACTGCTGCTTTTAGTTTTGGGCTAAGCTCCTCCCAGAGAGAGAGCCTGGTGTCAGGGCAGCATCATGTCGGTGAGATGAACTTGACTGTAACTCAGCAGACCATCTGTGGTCTCCATGATCTCAAATAAGTTACAGAAGCTTCTTGACGACAGCCCTCAACTGTGATGTGGGGCAGAGCCTCCTATTTCATGGATGATTGTAATGAGGAAGCCACGATCCCGAGGACAAGGCACCCTCTGGGTTCTCATGGAGCCAGGGCTACCAGAGATGTAATTCTCAGAGGACTTTTTGCTGAAAACATCTGCTTAACCCTGTATCCGTCTCTCCTACTTTTCTTTCTCTGTACCTCTCTGCTCTTAGATTTGGAAAAATGTAGCCTTGAGGTCGTTTATTTTCTATTCTTTTTCTTTCTTGAGTCACCACCACATTGTCAAACACCTCCAGATTCATGGATCAATTTAGACAGAGGGAAGTGAAATAACCCAAAGCATTACTCATTTTGGGTTTGAAAGTGCATACAGAGTTCAACTACTTTCTAACATGGATTCCCATTATAATTGTTATGTCTCATAAGGCGCCTTCCCAAGATGGTAGATTTATAATAATATTGTTGCAGATAACTAGTGAAAAAGAATAGGAGTCTAAGTTGTTATCCTAAAACATGCACATTTTGCTCCAGGTCTATTACTTTTGCTTTATACACAATTTTAATAGAGCTTGGTTATGCCATTTTCTAAGTCTACAGTAGCTGGGACGATTTGCCATAGAAACTCACTGGCAGCAAAGAGATGTAGGCAGGTGGTAGGTAATAGGAGGACACAGGAAGAGAAAGGGAGCATTCCCAAGGTTGTGGGATGTCTGGATATAGGCAAATCATTTCACACTAGAACCCTCTCCCACCCCAACTGCAGTGGCTTCATTACGTTATAGGCTGGCGGATGTTAATTGATTCCACTCTCAATCTGTGTGATCTTAACGCTTGCCATGGGTGCAGCTTTTTGGATCCACAATATCTGTCCACTTTGGTATTATTTGGGCTCAATGGGAGCTGTGGGACTTTCTGCTATTAAATTGCAAAGTTGAAAGGGCCTTGGAGATCATCTTGTCCCACTTCCTTTGAGGAGGGACCAGAGTTCCAAGAAAGGGAAGAGGCTCAGTTTACACAATTAGAGTCTTGGTTTAGACTCAGATTCTAATGACGGTCAGCACTCCAAACATGTATCTCCTCCCGAGTTGCAGGATGAAAATCGTCAGATTTCTATCTGAGAACTTCGAGTATTGGGCAGAAAATTCCAGTTTGTGGTTCTTAAAGCTCTGTTGACTTTTCTGTTCCTTGAAAATAAAATAGTAATAACTTTACTGTTCTCTCCTGCTTGCTTTTGTGTACTTAATATTCTTAGCTAATTTCTTATGAAGCAATAGGATTGTATGGAATGTTAAGCTGTTCTATGTGGATTTTAAAGAATACTACATACTTAAAAACAAGCTAAATTTCTTGCTTTCTGAGAGTGTAGTATATCCCCTTTGTCTTGCCTAAGAAACTGTAAATTAAAAAAAAAGTGTACTATGGTCCTTACCAATCCAACCAAAGTGCCATTCTCATGTTTTAAGACTTCATCAGTCTGAAGCTTCTTGTCTAAAATTTTGTGACTAACTTTTGTGCTTTCAGGGGGTGTTTGTGGCAGGCATAATTCTGAAATTGTAGTGAGTTTAGGGGAAGTGACATGCCCTATATTTTTTGGATCTGTTTTACATACCAAAGAAACAACAAAATTGCTCATGCTTTGTTTCTGCCATTTCTTCACTCTGAAGGTAATTGCAAATTGAAAATTCAAATTGCCAAAATAGGGCTTAAAATGTTGAAAGCCTTAGGCAATTGTGACTGACAAGCATATTTTTGTGATTTCAGAAGTACAAGTATTACAGGGTAAATTCTTTTATTTTTGTTGATATTAAGCAGAGTCACAAAACACTGTTTTTTGCATCCTCTGATTTAACTATAATGAAATTTTTTTTTTTTTTTTTTTTTAAGTCTGTGTTTAGCATGCTGGTCTTCAGGTGATCACAACCAAAAAGTTGAGTTCCATATTTGTGAAACCCAGCCCTCTGTCCAGGCAGATCAGGTCTTTTTTTTTCTGTTCCTTTTACTCCAGGTTCTTATGTATTTTATCTGCTCTCATTTAGGTTGTAATTCGCCTGAGAATGGAATGCCTCAAGTGGAGAAAAGACACATCCCCACATTCCTTTCTTTTCTCTGGTCTGTTGAGCTAGTCCTGGCTTGTGGGAAATGGGCTGACTTAGCTCCTGCGTGCCTGGGCTATGGGAAGTTGTAGATAAGATTTTAACTGAAGCTTTGGAAAGATTGCACCAGGGGCCTTGCTGTCACTTAAAAGAACACACCTGTACTTCTAAAAGAGATCAGCTTCTGCAAAACTGTGAGGTGGAGGTGGGTAGGGTGGGGAGGGACTTGACTGTGTCCGGCAACTCCAGAGCCTTGGGCATCCTTTCAGGCACCCTTCCTCCTAACTGTACAGCATTTGCATGCTCATGAGCCAGCCCGTGTTAAACCCTTGGCTGGCATTGGTCTTTGAACATGCCCAAACGGAACAGAGTTCTGCTCTATGAGAACATGCTGTTTCTGGATAATAGGTGATGAAAGAGAAAGAAACAGGATAATTTGTAAACACCCAAGATTTTTAAACGAAAAGTATTCTAAAGTCACCGTTCAATTAGCATTTTCTTTTTTCTTTTATAAATATCAGGAAATTCTTTCATGTCCCTTCTTCTCTACCCCACATACCTGTTAAAAAAGACAGAAAATATAGTTTGGGAGAAAGATGAGCACTAGGCTTGGTATTTAAACAAAATCAGCACTAGTATATATTTGAGAAGATCACATTTCCAGGTCAGGATGTGGTTGGTTATTGATACCAAGTCTGTCCAGGGAAGCCACTGACTCTCTATGCATCTCATGTTAGAGTAACTCCCCCTGCCAGGCAGCACTGGTGCAGAAATTTGAAAGTTGTCTCCAATGACTCGGGGTGCTTATAAGATTCCTAGGAAATTGTTGCACTAAAAAACAGCATGGTGTTAGCTCAAAGTTTTCCATATGTTTCTGTTCAATGATAGACTTACTGATCCTTGCATTCAAATAATCAGATTTTCTAACTAATGGCATGCGGTTTTAGGATTGATCAGTGTGTGTGGTCTGGTTCATTATCCAACTTGGACAAACCATATTCATGTTATGAACCTCAACTTTCTCATCTAAAAATGTCTCCTTCATAGGTGGTTGTGAGTTTAAATGAGATAAGTTACCTGCACGTATGTGCTCGATTTATCAATATACATTAGCCATTTCCCTGAATTAGAAGTTGACAAAATTAACTTTTTAAAGTTTTTTTTTTTAGTCATCCCACATCTAGTTAGGCTCATGGCAGCTTATTTCTGCCTCTTAGTGGATTACATAAAATTAGAACCCCAGCAACCCTGCTTGATCACTTTCCCATTTAGCATAATCCATGCAAGCCAACAGTTCAAGAAGCGTGTCATCCACACATTTGATGAACTAGAGCAATTAACTTTTTGATCCAGTTAGTGATAGTTTTCATTAAGATTTAATTTTAATCTTAAATTTTGCCTTTTAAAATGCTTGCCAGTACTCGTGGCTCTTTGTAGCATAGATGAACCCAGGTAGCTTGAGTTTTAAATGACTGTCACTCAATGCGTGGAAGAGAGATTCCATCCATGCTTGCTGCATAGCAAATCCCAGTTGTTCATCTGTTTTACATTATAAAATTGAAGTCATTGTCCATTGGGAAATGTTTTTGCTTCTAGATAGAACGAAAATGACAAAGACGTTTGAAAGTCAAGCTTCAAGGAAAAAAATGATCTTTCCCTTATAAAATATTAACTACTTCTGAAATTTTAGCTAGAGTTACGATGGTGTATCATAAGGAATTATAAAGAAAAAATAAAGTTAAAATATAATTCCTATAAGACTATAAGCTACATGGCAATATGTCATCTATCTTGCGCACCTTTATTTTCCATGACTACCACAGGGTGGAATGGTATAGATGCTCAGTAATACTATTTGAAGAAATAAACGCCTTGCATTTTGGACCTGTTACAGAGGCAGTCAAAATACTTCAAGATCAGCCCTAAAATTTGTAACACTCTCTCTGGGCTAGTCTTTTATAACTAAAAAAATATATATATTAATTTTATTTGTCCATTTTTGGCTGTGCTGGGTCCTTGATGCTAGTTGTAGGAACTAAGGCTCTTCTCTAGGTGTAGAAACTAGGGCCCAGAGAAGTTGCAAGGAGAAAAGGTTTGAACCAAAATTCCAGACTGCTAGGAGAATGTTTCATTACCTATGTCTACTGTTACACTGATTATACTACTAGGTCTGATTTATGTATTTGGTCTTGATTTGGCCATAAAGGCAGAAAATCATATGTGGCTATCCATACTGGTTGGTCAAAGAACTGATGCTTTTGAATCGTGGTATTGGAGAAGACTCTTGAGAGTCCCTTGGACTGCAAGGAGATGAAACCAGTCAGTCCTAAAGGAAATCAACCTTGAATATTCATTGAAAGGACTGATGCTGAAGCTAAAGTTCTAGTACTTTGGCCACCTGATGTGAAGAGCTGACTCATTGGAAAAGACCCTGATTGATGCTGGGAAAGATTGAAGGCAAAAGGGGAATCTGGCAGTGGAGGATGAGATGATTAGATAGCATCACCAACCAAAATGGACATGAGTTTGAGCAAACTCCAGAAGATAATGAAGGCCAGTGGAGCCAGGCATGCAATAGTCCAAGGGGTCTCAAAGAGTCAGACGCGACATAGCAACTGAACAATCCATACTTGATGATAAAGTTTGCTTGGAAAAAGGGAGCACACCTTGTGCATGAATTTTGAATATTCACGTGAGAATGTGAACCATAATAGAATTTTGTGATTTCTTTAAGAAGTAAATCTGTTTCTTCTGTTCCATGAGGGCTGTTTTTTAAAATAATATATGATTTGCTTAATTAAAAAAAAAACTTTTAAAGATGGAAAATGCATCTTTCAAAGTTTGCTTTCTAAAATTTTGAAGATGTATTTATGGTTCTTCTTAGAGATCAGTAATGTGTTTACGATGTCAACTTTTATAACTGCCCTTGACAAGAAAGCACGAGACATCCGAATAACCACCTCTGCATTCCATTGTGTTCAGCTTGTCGGTCTGGTGGGTGGGAATGAATTCATCCACACATTCTTTCAGGTTCCTGAACAGTACTGAAACACGCTGTGCAGAATATGTGCCTGCAGGCAAACAGGAACCTGGGCCTATTGACTTTCCAGTGGAGCTAGGTGGAGATGTGGGAACAGAGATTTGAGAAGGAGATGTAAACTGAAAAAGAAGGAAGCAAAAACCAGGGAGAAGCCACACAAAAGCTGGACTTGGACTTCTCTTAGCCAAACCTACCTTTCATGGAGAGGTGGGAGTGTTGGGGAGGGCACACAGGCTGGCACAAGAGTTGGGAGAGAGGTAGGGGAGTGATGAAGAGAAAACGGAGGCTTGGAAGAGGCCACAGGAATTCCTCCTTGGTTGGGTCATCACACATCATCATTCAGGCCTTCCCCTCTAAAATAATGGCACTTGTGTATGTGTGTTCAGGCACCATGAACCTATCTACTGCTCGAAAGGCTAGGTAAAGCCACACTGGAAATGGGAGATTGCTATTTTAAATGTTAAGCAGGGGTTTGGAAGGACTGAATAGAAATCCTAGTTCTTAACAAGGCACATACCCCTTGTTGTCTATGTGATCTTGAAAAATTATTTAAACTCCGAGTTAGAGTTTCCTCATCTATCTCTTGGGTAAAATAGGAGTAATAATGCTTGTTTTATAACATTGCTGTGAGGATTATATGAAATAATTTGTGAAATGAAAACTGTGTGTATAGTAACTTGCAAACAGTAAGCACATAGACTGCGCTGCGTGTTATTTTATTATTAGTCTTATTCTTTTAATCCAAGAATGAGCTCCCAGTGTGAGGTTTCTCAGAGTTCATAAAAGGTTTTCTACCTCCTCTGAACCTGGATACACTGGTCCAGGGAGAAGTAGGTGGTTCTAGAGTCATGTTTAGATTGCTTGTGTGAAATTAAACTCTAGTGACTAGAAAGATGCATTTTTGTTGCCTCCTAATTTTATTTGTTTTCAACAAGAATACAATGATATTAAAGGAATTAAAGGCAAAGAAAAAAGGAGAAGAATCCTCCTAAAATCCACCATTTAATACAGTTCCATGTTAATTTTTTATTCTTTCACACTTCTGTGACTATTTCCAATTTTATATAAAAGAAATGTAAAAGCCTAGTTAGCAGAGGCTCAGAAGTTTATTGTTTATGCCTCTACCAATTATGTGCTTTCTTTGGAAATTCAGCAGTCAGTTCCTCCTCTCCTTCTAAAACTCCTCTCTAATACTTAACTCAAGATTGCTTGTTGAACCATTGAACCATGGGAAATTCATTTTCAAAATCTGCTTAATTGCTGTGAGACTTTTAATTTGTTCTGGATGATGGTGCTAATGTCTGGGAACTGGGACTGAAGCCCTCCAAAGTTGTTAATTCAATCAGCTGCTGTGTCCTTGCCATGCCTAATGAAGGGGGGGCATCCAGACCCCTCTCACAAAGAGGCTGGGTCCCTCCTGACCACCTCGTCAAAGATGAATAAGAGGGGCCCCCAAGTTAGGTCGAACACTTGGGGCAAATTACCAGGATGTCAGTCCACATTATCCAAAGCCCTGGGTTGTGCTTCCCCAAATAATTATTTGGTATGTTTTATGTAGGACTCCAGAGTTTTAAGGCATGGTTTTTGTGTGCATGTGTTCACACCTGCTAATCTACAAAATTCTTTAATCACTGAGGGTCCATTTGGCTCTGTCTGCAATCTGTAAGATCATAAACATAACCTCCAGACTATTGATATTCCTGTTAACCACTGAAGTTTTCCATGGTGCGACTGGTGAAAGCTTGCTCTGTCTTCATGATAAATTAGCTTGTTTATTCCTCTTCTGCTTATTTCTATCCTGCTGTTGGTTAGTGTAATGAAGCAGAAGTCCATTGTGTATGTTCATTGGGTAGCGATCCTCTGGCACCAAAGGGGGTAATTGAGTAGAAAGGCAGAATGCTGTTGGTGCATGGGAGAAGTTAACACCACATGAGGTCACCAGGCTTCAAGCTTTAATCAATGTGGACACAATGCAATTGAGATTTTGAAAAGGGTTTGTTTATAGTGTGAGAGTAAGGGTCAGTAGTTAATTTGAAATGCTGTAGGTGTGTTTTCCTTGAACCAAGAAGGTACAGAGCATGTGTCATACAGGATTGTAAATATCCTCAAGGGAGGGATGTAATTGGGGTGGGGTTTAAAAAGAAGGGCATTTGAGAACTTCAATATCCTTATTATTGACCCATCCATATTTTACTTAAACTTTTATCATTCTTCAAAAATGATAAAGGGAGTGTAGAAAAAACACTAAGTCTATAGTATAGAGGCACAGCCTTACCAAGAAACAACTTTTCTTTTGCTTTCCTTTGGGAAGATACTTGAAGTGCTATAAAATATCACTAAATTACTAAGAGTAGTACTGGCTGCTAGTTCTCAAAGAATTCTTACTCTCAAACTCTCAAAAGTTTATATCTTTTAGGATTGTTAATTTCTGTGGCTTGAATGAGATAGTATGAAAACCCTTAACCCTCTGCTCATTTATGCTGCTGCCTTTTTCCATTTCAGGCTTCAATCTAAACCAGGCATGTCTGTCTGCTTTTTGCATTATCTTTGACATTTCTCTCCATTACTTAATTATCTTAAGTTTCAACAGCATGGAACACCACACTTTTATTCCAATTTGAAAGTAGAGAGGGCCCTGTCCTTTTGTTGCAAGGAAACTGCAGACCAATGTCTGGTTTTCAGAAACGACTGTGGGAAGAGAATGTGAAGGCTATGCAGAGCCGATGACTAGATAGGGACTCAGAGATGCTTTGTTAAGTGCATGTTAAACCTCTGATGACTTCATACTCCTAATACCTCGTATTTATACAGTGCTTTTATCCTTCATACTTTCATAGGAGTTATCATAGGAGTTTCATAGTTGTTGATCTTACCAACAACACTCTGAGACAGGCCAGTCTACCAGGAATATTCACATTTTTAAGTTATGGAAACTGAAATGGAGAATAGCTGTGTTGGTTTTGTTTGAGAGGGATTGATTTGGTGAGATCTATTTGTCGTGGAATTACTCTGAGGATTTGAAAAGTAATTGCTACATGATGATAGGATAAAGAATGGGAAAATAGCTTTTTTTTTTTTTTTTTTTAATATAGAGAATTAGTTTTTGTAGAAGTTGCTGTATGTTAACCAAACATTACTTTCAGAACTATCTTTTAGGACAAGTTCATGCCATCTGTGGTTCATCATCTTTAATTTCCCCATGTAACACCCAGCTGCTCTCTTAAACAACTGTTAAGCAAAGATGTAAAAAGTGTCTTTGAAGGAACAACAGATTGTACCCGTTGAAGGTGTCCAGGTGTTTTGACCTTTCCCTGAGCAGAATCTCAGTCTTTAGAACCCTATGGAAAATCTTACAGAAGGAGCCATGGAGCACCTTGAGATAAGAGTGAAACTAATTTACTAATCTTAGCTAGTAAATGATGCTGTATGGTTACCCACTGTAGTAATTCTTCTTCCTTGGAGTGCCTTTCTCCCTTCAAGTCATGCCAACAAATATGCATTGAAAGGCCATTTCTGGTGTTGGTATGATAGCCTATAGAATGGATTATCATAATTATATTATCTAATCTACTGTCGGACATTAATGATATTTCCTCTTTGGGGGCTATATAGTAGCAATACTGGGAAAATCTTCCTTGTAGTTAAATTTTTATTCATACCCTTAATTATTTTTTTTTTTAGCAATTTCACATCTGTGAATTTGTTTGAGGTCAAAAATCATGGCAAAAAATTAAGACAAAGAAAAGGAATTTGCCTGGGAGTACAGGAGTTAAGACTTTGCACTTTGATCCCTAGTCAGGGAACTAAGATTCCACATACCGCATGGCCAAAAAAAAAAAATCATGCTCATTTTAAAAGATTTTGATAATAATCTCTGCTTGCCCTTTGAAATCAATAATTAACACCCGTATACCTCATAAGTCAATCGTGGGAGTGTTCCAATCCCTGAATCTTGGCCAGTACTGGGCATTACTTTTATTTTATTTTTTTAGCAATTTTGCCAATGTGCCAAGAATATTGCTTCTATTAATTTACATTTCTTTGGTTACTAGTGAGAGTGAACCTATTTCCATATGCTTATTGGCTATTTGTACTCCTTTGTGACTTGTCTGTTTGTTTCCTTTCTTTAGTATGCTATTTTCAAAGCTGACCATTTTTGTAGTACAACTTCTTAGAGATTATTAGGGAAAGAGGAAAGACTTACTAGGGAGAATGGTTCAGCCTAATTCCGTTGATAGCAAGATTCTGCACTTCCTTTGTGGTACCTCCCCTTTCTCAATCTCAGACCATGAGGTTTGAGACTCTTCACCTCTGACTTCAGTGATGGGATGTGACCAAGCCACAGGGGCACGTGGCTCAATTTAGTCTAATCAGAATGAAGTCTGAGACTTGTTGTGGAAGCTACCAGGAGGAGATGTCCTCTCTGTTTAATATTGAACTTGAACTCGGATAACATGAACCTGGAACTGTTGGAGTCCTTCCCACGAATCCTGAAAATGAAGCTAGCAAAATATAAGCTAGAATTCAGTGACTGTAAAGAAATGAGATCTGTTGATATAATTTGATTTCTCAAAACAATTGCTATCTAATGACCAGTCTGTCTCTGGACATTTTTCATCGTCTCTTTACAAATTTATTGATTAATTTAATTTTTGCTAAAGCAGCTTGATGCAGGGTTTCCTTTCTTTTGCAACCAAAAGACCCCAGACTAATACACTTACTATGCCTTTAGTTAAAGGTAGATTAATGGAGACCACTACTCTATCATAGAAAGCGTGTTTGGAGAGTTTGCTCATGTCTGGTGGAATAGGCCTTCAGTAGCAATTAAAAAATAAAAATTAGGCATGGAACCAACCTCTGTTAGGCACAGCTCTTCCAACTAGAGCAGTAGTTGAAATGGTGTGTGTGTGTGTGTGTGTGTGTGTGTGTGTGTGTGTGTTGCACCACTGTTGGAGCACCAACTGACTGGTAAAGATCATTAGTGACAATTCTTGGAACTTGGCCAGGCTGTTGGCTCTGAAGCAAAGCTCACTGCAACATGTACTCCTGCTGAGCTGGCTGTGTGTGTGTGAAATGAATGGCAAGAAGATGTCCCAGCAGCTAAAATGAGGTTCTTGAAGGCACAGGAGAAACTTTAATGACTACCCAAGTAGACTAGTATTTGAGAGGAATGGTTGGGAAACTTGAGTAGGTATTTTGATGACTCGAAGTTTCTTTGGGACATCCAGAAGTCTGTGAGGCAGAACAAACAATGAGCTGGTACATGTTACTACAGTCCCTGAGCTGGGTTAGTCATGGGCTGTAGAAGGAATGCACACATGGATCTTGCCTTCAGGCAACTTAAATTTGGAGAGGCAAGAGCGATAAAATAAAGATATTTGTTAAGGTCAAAGTGAGTGAAATAGACTAAGTGTTCTAAGTATTTTTTAGATCAGATAAAAGTAATTTTTTTGAAGAATTAGGGAGTTTGACCTGGGCCTTTGTGGTATGGGTGGTCATTGGAAGCACAATTTGATGTGCATAATTAAAAACAAGATTCATATCATTCAAGGTACTGAATTAAGAATAAACTTAATAGAAAAAGCTATGAGCAGTGTATCAGAAATCTGGCCCATTTGCCTCCCTAGACGTATCATTTAATCCCTTATGCTTCCTCTTGCCTTTGATTATTTGCTAAGTAGAGCTAGTAATGCTTTCCCATGGCAAATAAAAACAGAGGCATGTTTTTCTCAAAGCCAAATATGTTGGCCTTTACCACTCATTTCTTTTCTTTGTGTCAAGGGCATTAAAGTAAGTCCTCAGAGTCTTTGACAGATTAGAAATCTGTTTAGATACATCAAGAGGCATAAATCATGATAATCTGTTCATCTATCTTGTCATGGAAAGAAAGCATGAAGTTAATGAGTTGAAATCTCAAGGAACCTTCTTCTTACCAGCTGTGAGACTAGGTTTAGTATCTTGTCTGTAATTGCCACAGATCTCTACATCTGTAAATAAGAAGATGTGTATGAAGGCAGGGAATTTATCTTCTGAAATGCACCAAAGAAAGATAAGGTGGCCCTGCTTTAGCTGAGTACACAGGCAGAACGTATATAAAAATATCGTTAATAAAACAGCAGGATCTGATAAAAATGTTAGGTAGTATTCATTGAGCACTTACTATGTGCTAGGCAATGCTCTGTTTTATATGCATATCTTGTCCCACTGACATGGTTGAGCTGGAACTTTGAGCTAAGAATCTTTGTCTTATTTGCTGTTTTCGTGTTTAAAGGTCTAGAGAGACTGAATGATCCTGAAAGCACCGATTTGGACCTCTTTAACTCGATAATTATATTTTCTTTAAAAACTGTGCTTTCTAAAAGCAGTGGTTTGGGGGACGAAACCTGGGGGTGGCTGTAAATTGACTAGAAGGTTTACAAATACCCATAAGGACAGGCATTGTGTTAGTCATTGTGGGCAAATCCATTCAGCCTAGAGCCTTCCGTCTGTATTTCCCTTTGTGAACTCTTTTGCTGAATGTCCCATCATCCTTTGTGAGATGAGGTCCTGTTCATCCTGTCTGCTTTCACGACATAAATGTTTTAGGAACTCTCCACAGACTGGCTGGATTGTCTCTTTGGGCTATGAACAGATTGTGTGGGTGATGAGACAAGTAGGAAAAGACTCAGCAATCAAAACAGGGGGGTGGAAAGCTCTTTCTCTGGCTCTCAGAATGGAGCTTGGACACAAAGGGAACTTCGTTAATCATGCCTCCTTTGTAATCAGAATGGTGGAGGCATTTTTTAAAACCACTATTATTTTGTCCTCTGTCTCGTCTGAGTGAAACCAATTGTTAATAGCTAATCAAGGAGTTAAAAATTTCCCAGACATGGCCAGGCAGAATCAACTTCACTTGATAAAGTAGTGGGTGGATTCTGGTTGGAAAACCAAGTCAGGCTTCTTGCAGACATGGTGCTGACCTGATAGGATCTCCTTGTCCACGATCAACCTGGTCGCAGCTTTGTGCTTGGCAGAAAATTTCACCCATGTTTGGAAATGGGGAAGAGAGAAGCTTGAGGAATTTCGGTGAGTTAGGATTCAGTCACTTTGTAATACTAAGCAAATACTGAATGGACAGCTTCAAACATCTCAATTTACTGAGCAACTTGGACAACTTACTTGTTTAGTCTTTCTGTAGTCCCTTTCTTAGAAATCAAAGGGGGATAATAATCTTTGCTCCCCACTTAATGGGTGCAAAATAATGAGAATGTAAATGCTTTGTGTGTCCTGGAGATGAAGAGATAGGGAGAATTCTCCTAGTGTTATTCATATTTAATATGGTAAGATGAATCAGTATATTTTTTTTTAACCTGTTATTATTTTAGCACCTCTTCCCTTTTACAAGGGAGGTTGTGTGCCTTAGCAGAAGTTGACTTTGTAACAGTTTCATTTTCCAAGACAGGTCCAACAAATTTACAGTGTGGCTGGTTTTCCAAGTGGAAAGTTTGAGGTTAGCTCTGTCCTATCCGTTCCCTGAATCTGGTGATGAATTGTTCATTGAGGCTTATCAAAGACAGTGAAGCCAAAGGCAGTATTAGCATTTAGAAGAAAGCTAATGAACTATTCTTCTAGTTGCTCCTTTGTTGTCATTCAGTCACTAAGTCGTTTTCAACTCTTTGCGACCCCATGGCCTGCAGCACGCCAGGTTTCCTTGTCTTTCACTGTCTCCCAGAGTTTGCTCAGACTCATGTCCATTGAGTTGGTGATGCTATCTGTCCCTTCTCCTCCTGCCCTCAGTCTTTCCCAGCATCAAGGTCTTTTCCAGTGAGTTGGCTCTTCGCATCAAGTGGCTAAAGTATTGGAGCTTCGGCTTCAGCATCTGTCCTTCCGATGAATATTCAGGGTTGATTTCTTTTAGGCTTGATTTCAGTCCAAGGGACTCTCAGAGCCTTTTCCTTACCTGGATGTTTTTTCTGTTTTCTTTAAAATACTGAATGGATTTTTGAAATCAATAGTGAGAGGTGGCTGAAAATTCCAAGGAAGATGCATTACAGTGTATCTTAGGATTGGAAAACAATCCTTTTGTTAAAAAAACCCTGCTGCACTATCCCGTGTTCATCTATTCAGAACAGAAAAAAGTCCCCCACAAGGCTTTCCTCTCTTAACCTATTTCACCTAAATGATATTTCCTTCCCAGGCAAGATTGGAGTCTGCCTTTCCTATTATGGCAATGAGCTACTGCTGGTGCTCTTCGCCTAATGGAGACCTCCAGCTTTCCCACCCTCTGTTTTCACTGGAATCTGAAATTTCCCAATGCTTTAGAAAAACAGAGATTGTTGTTTTATAAGGGGCCTGAGAATTTGTTGAGTCTAACCTTACCCACACTGGGACCTCCCCAACAGAGACAACCTCCCTGCCAGCATTTTTCCATTCCAGTGACAGTTGCTCAATAGACAATTAAAATTGTTTAATTTTTCAGTCTAGTTGAAACACTATGATGGTTAAATGTTCTTTCCTACAATTCAGTGAAAAACTGGCTTCCCTTACCAGATTGTATTATAATTCATTGTAATTTTCACTCATGAATCCTGGATTTTCCTTTTAGAATAACCTAGAACACGTGCTGCTTCCCTTTTGTTAGATGGTGACTTTTCAAATATTGAGTGGGCCAAAAAGTTCAAATATTGGGTTGGCCGAAAACTTCATTTGGGTTTTTTCCATAAGATGACTATATCATTTCTCTCTTTTGACTTTCTCTTTTCCAGGTGAAAACACCCTTTTCTGATAAGATTCCTTACCATACTTGTTTCTATATGGTGACTGTATTCTCAGTCAAGATTAAGTTTACTTCTGCTACCATGGCAACCAGATCCTGCTTGTTTCTACTTACAGGAAACCACCATTTTCCTGTTTTCAGCAGAAAATCCATAAATCAAAAATCAACTTATTAGTATCCTTAGAACAAACACATCTCTATTACTGGTGATCAGCTTAGGTCAGAGAACACTGAGTTCTGTAACAATCTATGCACTGACCTCCCCATTTTAGCTCATGTAACTTATGCCAAATGTACCTGCCATATATGTCTGCATTGGTTTTTCTCGTTAGGAGAAACAGTGTGACCTAAGATAGAGACTCTGGGCCTGGATGGATTTAGGTTTAAACTCCAGCTCAACCGTTTATTGGCTGTGACCTTGGTTGAATTATTTACATTTTCAGAGCCTTATTTTACTCATCTCTAAATGGAGATAATGATATTTACCACTTAACTGCTGTATAAGAATGAAAATCAACCCAGTTAAATCCTCTGTTCTACTTCCTGGCACGTAAGAAATACTCAATGACTGGTAACTTTTATAATCATTTTTAATTTGTAGATGACAACCTGATGCATAATGCAGCCAGTCCAGCATGTAGGCGACTATGATGGTTATGGATTATTGAGGGCCCGGAATCCCTGAGTTGTAACCTCTGAAAAGGGAGTGTCACAAGTTGACTTAGCAGGGTATGAATTTTTCTTCTAAGTCTGAGGGGTTGGGATAAAACAGGAGTCCTCAACTAGGATTAATTTTGCCCCCCACCCCACCCCCCACAATCTCCACCTCCCCAGAAGATATTTGGCAATGTCTAGAGACATTTTTGATTTTCACTACATTCGAGAGGAGAGAAGATGCTACTGGCAACTAGTAAATAGAAGCCAGGGCTCCTGCCAAATACCCTATAGTGCACAGAACAGCCAGTCCCACAAAATTTATCAAGCCCAAAATGTCAATAGTGCTGAGGTGGAGAAATTCTGGAGTGGAGGGAAGGGTACAGGGTAGCCAGCAATATTAGGAGGGAATAGGCATGTGCAGCTCTCTGATTGTAAAGAGCTCAGACTTTGAACAAGATATTGAAATAAAATGATGATCTAGCATAGCTGTAGCTCAAACCTCGTATGGTCAGCCCCTAACTTGCCATTCTAAAATGTCAGTCCTTTCCATCTTCCCAATGTCATGTGTTATGTGCTAATTCAAAGTCCTGCCAAAGGTTTGTATGAAGTTTTTGCACCTGTTATCTTTTTTTTTTTTTAATGTTGCCCCTATTTAAAGACATGACTGACCTAACTGATCCATCTTGAGGGAGTGATTTTGTCAGAGAAATGGGCAATCCACCAAAAATGAATTTAAAATAGTATAATAACAAATTCTCTATTCATACTGTGAAACACAGTAAAGAAGACATAATCAGTAGCACTGCTTCTGGAAATCCCCCTTTTCTTTGATGCGTCTAACCTCTCTCTTCCAAAATACCCCTAAAACCTCCTCATGTAAAATTCTCTGTAATCCAAGCCCTTCTCTTATATTTGTCCCTTTTTTCTTGATTGTGTGTCATGAAAACTCAAAGAATCCATTTAGCAGCAATAGTGGGATGCTTGTTGGGGACCAGGTGAGGGCGTGCAGCAGAGCAAGCAAGACCAGCATTGTCTTTATCTGCAGGGAGGAGGAGGGAAGACCTGCATTAATACTCTTGGCTATAGTTATTTTCTAATAATTATGAAAATGTGAAAAGAGATGTTAAAATCTCATTTCGCTGAGGAGAAAATTAAGAGCTAGTTCTGTGTTCAAACAACACGCTACTTAGGATATCCCTGGGGTATTTCTTAGGGAAAGACATCTTAGATGTTCAAGTCAAAATTCTGATAGTATCCTCTCTGACTGTTGAGAGCCTCTGTTTTTAAGGTTCAGACCTTTTAGTTCTTTGAATGTTTAGATAAACACATCCCTGGAGGGAGGAGGGAGAGACAGGATAGAGAGCAAGGAGGATGTTGCCATCTCCCATCAGATTCTTCTTCACCATCTGCTAGCAGCATCCTTACTATCAATAGTTAACACTCATTAAGACCTCGCTATGTGCGAGGTACTGTGTGTGATCGACTCTTTTTATTGATTATTTTTATCTTTACAACAAACTTATGAGATGGGTTCTCTCAGCAAACTTTTCAAAGGAGAAACTGGCATTTTGTAAGGCTATTCAGTAAATAGCCCAGCTAAATTGCTAGTAAGTAATAGAGCTGGAATTTGATCCCAAGTTTTTCTGAGTCTAGAGCCCTCGCTTTTAAATTTTCTTATTCTGTTTTTGTAGATGCCTACAATAATCTAAAAAATCTTTCCAGTGAAAACATTTCCCTTGCTGCACAGTAATTGTTGTTTTCTCTTATGGAACTTTTTTTCATAAAGGGTAATCTGAATAAATTTTGAAATATATTAAGAACCCAGCAGTTTAAATGAAAATCTGAATGAATGTTATGAATTGATGTCTTGTTAGCAAATTTTGCCCATGATCTTTTGGCTTAGAGCATTGTTTGCCACGATTTCCATTTCTTCTGAATAATAGACTCAGCTCTGTTGAGCCTATCTCTATCATCCTGAAAAATAGAGGTTGGACATACTCCAGATTATTTCATTGTATTGGAATGTCTTTGTGTTGTGTTATACTGTGAGTGTATGGGCCATCAGCTAGAAGCTGGAATGGAGTTCTTTGTTTTTTTTCCCTAAATGTTTTCATTATGAGTAGATTGGACCACCTTCCTATAGTATATATTATGCAGTATATTCCATTGTGCGGAATTCATCAGAATGAAATTTTACATATACAGTTGGCTCTAGCTTGGCCTTACTTTCTGGAATAGTTTGTTGATATCACCAGTTGTTGGAAGATAGAAAACACCCAGAGTCTATTTTGGCCTCAGTAGGCAACACAAAGTGTAGGAGATTACAGTCTTTTCCTCTACCAGATGTGAAAATAACAAGGCAAATGAGAGAAGGGGCTAGATGGGTAAGGCATGGCAGCCTATAGTATCGGCTTATACATTGATTCTAATTTAAAAGGGTATGTTTTAACCTTGAAAAGAATGACTTTCACCGTAACATAAAATATATAAATCATCTTTAGAGTTGAAACATTTCTAAGTTAGGAGTGTCTAGCAGTAAAAACTGGAGAAGGCAATGGCACCCCACTCCAGTACTCTTGCCTGGAAAATCCCATGGACGGAGGAGCCTGGTAGGCTGCAGTCCATGGGGTCACTAAGAGTTGGGCACGACTGAGTGACTTCACTTTCACTTTTCACTTTCATGCATTGGAGAAGGAAATGGCAACCCACTCCAGTATTCTTGCCTGGAGAATCCCAGGGACAGAGGAGCCTAGTGGGCTGCCGTCTATGGGGTCGCACAGAGTCGGACACAACTGAAGCGACTTAGCAGCAGCAGCAAAAACATTGTCTTTTACAGTTGAGAGAACTGGGGGCTCAAGCTTGGTCGAATAGTTTGTCTGCTTAGTGGTATATCTAGCACTAGAAAGCCACAATTCCCATCCCTGGGATAATTTATTCCACAAAGATTCTTATCCTCAAACTTGTAATAATTCAGGAGTAGCAAGCCAATTTGTGGCCAGAGTTGAAGCTCTGAACATATGTAGAGTACTCATAGAATGTAATGATGGAGGCCTTAAGGCAGTCTTTTCATCCCCATCCAATGCTCAGATGTCCTCTGCAATTTTTTGTTTTTTTAAAGATTTAGTTTATTTTTTGGCTGTGGTAGGTCTATATTGCTGCACCCGGGCTTTCTCTAGTCGCAGCGAGCAGGGGCTTCTCAGTGTGATGGCTTCTCTTGTTGGGGAGCACAGGCTCTAGGCGACCAGACTTCTGTAGTTGCTGCATGTGGGCTCAGTAGTTGTGGCATATGGGCTTAGTTGCTCCATGACATATGGGATCTTCCCAGACCGGAGATTGAACCAGTGTCCCCTGCTTGCAGGATGGACTCTTAACCACTAGACCACCAGGGAAGCCGCCTCATCCTCTGTACTCTTTGCATTTACCAAGTGTTAGTAACAGGAGCATTCCTACTCACACAAGTGTTGGCAATTTTTTGTCTTCAACTGGTTAGGTCAACTTTAGACTGTCTGATGTTTATTGCTCTCAGATTTTCTTCCTTTGCACTTGCAACATTGGAACCACCTAGAATAATTCTAACTACTCTTTCAAATCTTAGTTATTTGTGTATTTGACCTTTTAGCTGTAACACCCCCGCTTCATATAAACTGAGTTCTTTAATTTAATAAGCTTGATACTCCAGCTTCTGTGTAGTCTGACTGTCATATGACATATCACTCAATTTCTTTTGAGCCCTCTCCTAGCAAATGGTATTGCCCATGCAAGGAACTTGGACATCCTTAACTTCTCTCTCTCACTCCCATTCCCTCAAAGTCTTTACCCTAACTAGATCTTCACTCCAGTCACAATTGCATTTGCCTGTCACCATTCAGAAGCTCCATGTGTCATCTCAAGACTTCTGTATCATCCTGTGCTCCACAGTTCTTTCAATGTCAAGTCTTCCACTGCTTTTCTTTGCTACTCTTTTGAGAACTTTCATATATAATTCATTGGACGAGAAAGAAAAACTCATTTAGAGCCACTAGGTAAATAGATCATACAGGCAGCAGGTTTCTGTCTGAGCTGTTTTGTAGATTTGGTCTCAAAAGTAGGATTTGATGCCTTTAAAAGGAAGTGCTTGAAATGTACAGGCAAGAATACTGGAGTGGGTTGCTATTTCCTTCTCCAGAGGATCTTCCTGACCCAGGGATTGAACCCACATCTCCTGTGTCTCCCGCCTTGGCAGGTGGATTCTTTCAGTCTAAGATGTGAATATTTTATCTCATTTTGTCTCCAATTTTCTTTGCATTGTGCAGGCCTTGATCTCTTCAGGGCAGTGTTGGCAGGGTAAATAACTATCTTACCTTTGCGAACTTTAGTTTTCAGGAAATATGCTAAAGAGAGGCATCTGAACATGCTTCTATAATTTTAACATTGGCTGCAAACCCTTTGGAAGAAATTTTTCAAAAATTACCATATTTTTTGCTTGTCTGCTATTTGTCTTATACACCTTCTTTTGATGTGTGAATTTACTTTTTTTTTTTTTCCTGTGGATCAGGGTGTGCATGTTTCAATTTAGGACAAGTACATTTTGATCCTCAAAATTCAGTATTCATTTCATATATAGGTTAATGAGGATCTGCATGAACCATCATGTGCTCAGTGGAAATGAGCATGTGTACCATTGTGAGGTTGGCATCACGGAAGGCAGCCGTGACTTCTTCCCAAACTCTCTCAATGGTAGTCTTAATTGTACTTTGGTATAAGTGGGCCATGGATGTGATACACCAAGGACATATTTAAATGATCTAATGGGTGTTTGATAAAAGCTTGTTAGATAAATCGAGCATAACAATGTGTTTATCATGACATAAAGACTTCAATGTAAATAGTTCACTTCAGGTTTGGAGGACCTATATATTCAGTCTCTATGCTTGATGCTGTATAAGACTTGGTCCCTCCCCAGTGGAACTTATAATTTTGTAGGGTTCAGAAGCTATGTTTACAAATAAAGTAAAAGGCTCTAACAGAGACACAGACCAGGTGATATTGGCATCAGAGGTTGTGTAAGGATCATTTGTTGCTGATGGGAAATTGGTGGAGGCCTTAGATGCTGGCATGTTATAGGTGTTTAACAAATTGAATGAAGGAGATGGTACTTGAGCTAACACCTGGACCTGATGAAAATATTAAAATATTTAACCTGTATTTAGTGACTTTACCTCTTTTTTTTTTGATTGTGCTGGGTCTTTCTTCCTGCACATTAGCTTTCTCTTTTTGCAGGGAGCGGGAGCTACTCTTTGTTGTGGCACTCTGGCTTCTCATTGCGGTGGCTTCTCTTGTTGCAGAGCATGGGCTCTGGGGCTCATGGGCTTCAGTAGTTGTGGCACAGGGCTTAGTTGCCCTGTGGCATCTGGGATCTTCCTGTGAACCCCTCCAGGGTTCAAACCTGTGTCCCCTGCATTGGCAGGTGGATTCTTAACCACTGGACCAAGCAGAGAAGTCCTGTAGTGACTTTACTCAATTTTTGTTATTTCAGTGTTTTAAAAAACCCAATTCCTAAGAATGTGACCATTAAAATTTCAGTTTATCCTTAACATGTACCTCTACCTCCAGTTCTAAGGAATTCACAGAGTATAAAGTCCAGTTTTTCTTGAGTAATCAGGGAAGGGGAAATGATTATTCTTAGCATTTGTGAAATTCCAAATAAAGTCAGTAACAGACCTTGCTTGACCTTAGCCTCAACTTGTACTGTCCAACACTGAATTTTTGACCCTTTAGCATGTCCTGTACTTTTGTTCATTTCCTAAATGGGTTAGAATATGGAGGAAAATAAATCAGTAAACTCCATGACCCTCTTTATTGGACTCTAAGGTCTCCATTCCCTAATATCCTGCATGTATTAATACATTGTGACTTTACTATTTTGTTGTCACTGAGAAAAACTTACTTAGTTCAGGATCTTATCTATTCAGTTATTTCCTGAACGTTTCCATGGATGTGGTGGAGAGCTCGCCCTTTCCTGAGTCAAGTTGTGCCATTGTCTGTCTACCCAAATTGTCAGTGAATTCTTCCGTCAGTTGCTCTGAATTCAGCCTCTGCCTCTCATTTGTATCCTTGGCCCTTATTCTGCCTACGAGGTCTGTCACAGACTCTTCCATGGCAACTTCATCATGTGTTCCTTGAGTTAGATCTTCTCTAGGTGAAATATCCCAGACTGCTGGCCCAGAATTTGAGGTTAGAACTGAAACTCTAGTAAAATTAGTTTCAAGTGAGTTCAGTGCATTTTGGGAACCTGGTATTCCGTCACCGTTTTGTGGAACTTGGTGGAGGCCGTCTGTTGCTGCCTGTAGTCTTTCCAGATAAGCTGTCAGTAGTCTTAGGTAGGGCCTTGTCTGCAGAGCTCCTTATGGTCCTGCTCAGTCATCCTTAGCCATCATTCTGCTCTGCAAGTCACCTCTCAGGTACTAATAGGTAGTGAGGGCTAAGAAATAAACTGGCAATCGAGGCAATGTGGTGTATTAGAAGGAGCAGCAAATGTGAAGTGAAGACCAGGGTTCCAGTCCCAGCTGTGTCACTTACTGGTGGGAGAAAACCACCAATCTAATGCATATACAGCGGGGACCATTATAATGACAACTTGACCTGTTTAATAATCCAAGTGTCTGAAAGCACTTTGTAAAATGCAGTGTGCAAGTCACATATTAGTTAATGTTCATTTATTTTTAACATTGATAATATTGATAAAAGTAGAATATCTGTAATTTATAAAAATACATGTCTGATAATAATTATAGGTAATAAAAGTGTGAGATTATTATAGAGTGTAATACAGACTTCAGAACACAGCAGCTGTTTCTCCTAGAAGATTTAATTTGAGGGTTTTCTAACCCTAGAGTGTCACCCCACAGATGTGGTAGTGGCAAGCTCACCAGCTTATAGAGCCAGCTGGCTAACTTGGTGTCTTCCCCACCCTAATACTCTGCCAGAGCAGCTTTGGGGGCCTCTATAGGGACTCTGAGAGATTTCCCACACAAGAGGTGGTTTGCCCTCCATGCTGGGTTTATGAGATCATAGCCAAGGTAGTAAATTATAAGATGCTATAATTCACTTTCCATAGGTGGTCTTGGCTGCATTCCACAGCCTTTTGGCTGAATAATGGCTGATTTTGACACACTGGCACAAAGTCAAAAATTCAGCCCAGATGACTGGTTTTGCCGAGTGATGAGCAATAGCATCAACAGATGAGCCATTTGGTTTTTCTTTGGAGGCCTTTTTTGTTCACTTCATGTGTGTTTAGTTTATAGTGTTCTGAGTATTTTTAAAGTGATGGAGAAACAGTAATTGTAGGTATTTTTCAGAGCTAGAGGTTAGAAATGGTGACTTGATATACTCTTGTCAAGCTTCTTAATTTAATCGCTCTTTGTTGCCAGACACCAAAGTTGAGGGTCAGTTTTTTAACCTGAATTCAGGATTGCTCCCCCAATTAGCATGTCTCATGGTTGGCAGATTTTATGTGCTAAACCTCTGGCAGGGCTCTTTATGTTCATTTTATTATTTAAAAAAAAAAAAAATGGCACTAATCTTGAGCCTAAAGAAACTTCATGTTTACCACAGCATTTCAAATACTATGTAAGAATTTGGCTCAGTTTCCCAAAGCACTCTAATTTTTTTTTCCTCTTGGTTCCAACACTCCTCAGTTCCACGGGATCCAAGCCAGGCAAATAATGGAAGCCAAGTGGTGCTTCATGTTTGCTGTGTAGATTCTGACAAATGTAGAGTAATTCTTCTATTCTTCAAAGCTGTTACATCTTTGGCTCCAGAACAATTGAGGTTGCCGGCTAAGCATTTAAAATCCTCTCATACTAAGATATAAACGTATACTTCTTTTCAATATTTTTTAAAAGAAAGAATGAATTGCACCAAGTGTTTGCTACAATTTATGAAACTTTGATGTTGAAATGTCATTTATTCATAAGTTTATGTTGCAGGGAGCTGTTTTAAAATACGTGCTTGAATTGTGTGTGTACAGTACAAACTACTTTGCATTCAACGCTGCTGTGTGGGGGGTGGTGTGTGTGTGTGTGTGTGTGTGTGTGTTGATAGTGGCAGGTTAGTGTAGAGGATTGTTCTGCTATGTTTAAAAATTTAGCTTTCCTAGAACAGATGTTAGCATAATTAATTACTGCTTACTGAAAACTGCTGGCAAGAATGAATTACATATCACTTAGTGTACCCCATTACACGCACTAGGGCATAGCTAGGGTAATTCTGAAAATTACTTCCCCAGATCTTGGCCCTGCACATCCATTCTCAGTTCTCCAATAATTGAAATTGAATTGTAAAATAATATTTCACTTAGTAATCTAGTAAGAGTTAATTGGTCTGGTTGAAATATAGGAGAATTTTATCTTCAAAGTCAGTGGCAGAGGTAGAGTGTCTGACCATTATAACTTCAGAGCAATTTCAGTAAAGGAATTAACAGACTGAGTCAGTTAATTCCAAAGCACTAAGTCAGTTTAACACAAGTATTTACACTTTCTTTGGCTGAAAATTTTGAAGTGGTCATTATTATGAAACATTCTAAAACTGAGGTACATGTTGTGGTGGATACTAAGAAATCTTTTTTAGAAACTGACCTGGTGGGAACAGTAACTAGAATCAGCTCAAGGAATTATTAGTATCTGAAACCTCACAACTAGACCAGATAATATGATATGGCTACTTTGGCCCCATGGCATATGCCACATGTATCTTTTTTAACTAGAATTAATGTAGGTTTCTGAATTTGAGAAAGATAGATACAGTCTCTGAGGGAACTCTATTTAATACATTTAAATGCTAATTTCTAAATTTAGCTAGATTACTTTATATTAAATAAGTGTGTTTTTTTTGGTGGGGGGCCTTTGAATAAAAATTGTGTTGTATAAATAACAGACATTCATCTGGTCTCCTTGGTTTCTGCCACTTCTGTACCTCTTTCCCTCATGCCCTTTCTTGGGAGGGAATCAAAGAATTCTAAGCAAACCCAGGAATTGTCCAATGGTCTTAAATGCCTAATGCATTTCTTATAAATTCTCATTTAGGCAAGCATAGATATTCAGATAAGCAAAGCTTAGAACCAATTTGAGTATATAATCTTTTATAAATGTCTTATACATACCATTCATAGCCAGGCAGTGGAAGTTTTCTTTATATTACAAAGTAGAATGGATATTGAGCCATTTAGCATTGTGTCAGTAGTTCAGGGGAAAGTTGTGGGGGCTTAAGTTATCCAGCTATTGCATTTATTCTCTACTTTTAACATACAGACATAGACCAAGTAATTTTAATGCCCCAAACATTAATTCCATCCTTTTAAATCAGCTTCAACTCCTTTTTAAAAGTAAAAGTTTAATATTCACTAGTAAACCAAAATCTTTCGGGGAACAAAAAGAATAAATGGGATTATAAAAAATTGATAAATCAATTATTCATGTTTATAGAGGTACAGAGATCATGACAGCAGATTTTGAATTAAGACTAGATTTTGAGAGTTAAATCAACCTCCCTTTTGAGTCAGTAGAAAGTATCTGTAGCAGTTGTCTGTATGTTTTTATTAAAAAAAGTTTTGTCCAGCTTTATTGAGATGTAGTTGACATACAGCACTGTATAAGTTTAAGGTGTATAGCATAATGATTTGACATACATCATGAAATGATTGTGTTTTTAAATCAGTGTATATATATATTTTTTTCATTTTTGTTAGCTGGATGCTATTATAAAAATTCTCTAAAATATTTCTGAAATGGTTGACTATTTTTAATTAAAATCGTTACTTTTTCACTTTGAGGGGTTCTGGTTATTAATGCTTGTAAACATAAATTATCCCTTTAACTGGTCTAGTTTCCATATTCCTTCACCTTGAAACCCAAAGCAGATTAATCTTGAAATATCATTTTGGTTGCAATGAAGACAGTCTTCCTCTCATTCAGTGAAGGCTATTCCTGATAATGGAGACTGCAAAGCTCTCTGGGACACCCTGTTCAAGCTACCTTGTAGCTACCTACAAGATATCAGCGTGTCTTAGAAGGAAAGATTCCCCCACCTCAAATAAAAATTCTGTTGTTTGTGGGTCTCTTCTTTATGTTGCTGTGTAAGTGAAGCTGAGACTTGGGAGCAAAAGCCAAGGCCCTCAAGAGAACTGTACCACTGGTCAGAAAAAGCCAAGGGCTGTAACAAGGCTGGTGTGGTCCAGCATTTTCACTTATTAAATGATCAGTTTTTAAATTTAATCCTCAAACACAGACCATACAATTAGCCTTCAGTATCTGCAGATCAACCAGAGATTGGTCTGCTGATCAGGAGGACTGACCATACTGTGTCATTTTATACAAGGGACTTGAGCGTCCTCAGAATTTAGTATCTGTGGGGGTTGTGGAAGTAATTCTTAGTGGACACATAGGGACGGCTGCACTGTGATTTTCTAGATATCTTCTGACCCAGCGCACGCTCTTCTTCAGTGCTTCCCCACTCCTGTCCCCTTTTCCACCGGCTAATGAACACCTGCTCTCTTTGAAGTTGAAGTCCAGGCCTCAGGCAAGCAGCTTTCCCAGCCCTCTTCACAAATGATGCATCCTGTGCAAACATCTGTAAGGGCACGTTTCAATCAGGATGTACTTCTCTGCCAACTACTCAGCCTCCCACACTCGACTGTGTGAGCAACTCAGGCTCTGGGGCTGTCATTTGTCTCTATCTTTAGGTAGCACAGTGCCCACATAATAGTAATACTTCTAGATAATTGCTAAAGGAATCTTCTTTATTTGTAATAAAGCAAAGAAATAAATAGTCTGTGTTGGCTTAAATGGAGACCATGTGTCATGTCAGCATGTTGTTTTAATTTTATTTTAACTTTTCTAGGAGGCAACCAAGTCTTGTATCTCTGTCTAACTCTCTAATTATAGGGTTTGGCGGGAGTAGGGGCTAATGATTTGATGTTGAGTCAACTTTGAGCATGATAGCGGTAGTGGTTGGCCAGATAGCAATTTGTAAACTGGACAGCCATTTGAGATGCCATAACAGGAAGCTGACTGGAGTCAATGAATATTCTTCCAAAAGAAGTACAGGTTTAGTCATTGTTCACTTGAGTTTTTCTTCAAGGTTACATTGTAATGATGACTGGAATTTCTGTCTCATTCTAGTGAATTCATTTCTCCTACCTTCCAAATATCCAACTATTGCCCTTTCTCAGGTAATGTCAGGGTAAATATAGTATCACCACAGCTATAATTACTTTTTCCTATAATTATTTATGTATTGTCTGTTTCCCCCATTATTTTTACATTCCACGTGGCCGGTGTCTATTAGGTTCACTTAAGTACTTCATGTATAGTTAGGTACTCAAGACATATTTGGTGAATGCAATATGACCCTGAGTAATATATGTCACTGAAAGGTCACCAACTTTTCAAAGAATTTTGAATTTCAAAATTCAAGTTGTGTTTGTTCAGTTTTCCACAGCCTTGAATTAGAAGTCTTATTGATTTCCTATCACTTAATTAAAGGTTGTATAGTGTCAGATTTCACAGTTCTCCATTATAGCAGAGAGGTGGAGGCCAAAAGTACTGTGTTGAAATACAGATTTAAAAAATAGAAAATACAGCTTATGTTTGACATGGTAAAGAGGACTGGCCTTAAAATGGGGTGGTGTTTTCAAAGAGTAGCTTGTGAAGGTATTTTCAAAGAGTAGCTTTGGTGCCTTCCTGTGAGAGTGGTATTAACCCACATAGACTAACCAGTCCACAGTGCCTGGACATATTCATTTGGGGCCTGATTGCTCTACTAAATTGTACTGATGTGGAAGTAGCTTTAGGCCACTTGTTTTCAACTAAATGCTATACGGATGGGTAGAGGGGACATTTAAAATGTGTACCAAGGCAGCTGGGTGATATTACATTACTATCCTAGGAATACTGAGGAGTGGTTATTTTTAGCTTTCACCTGAGCAAACATGACTCAGTTTGTTGACCTGAATCCATCCAGCCCCCTTCTTAAATACACAAACTATTAATCCCTAAAACCACGCTGGTGACTAACTGAGGCCTTCCTTATGTATAACTGTTGGTTAGTCAACTGTGGCTTGTTCAAAGGTTACAGATAATTTCAGCTTCTCCCATCTCATTCTTTTCTCTTACGATAAAATCTTTCACAATTCTAAAACAATTTAAAGACAGAAATCAGAGTTCTTTTGATTTTTAAACACTGTTTGGGGACCTGCGTAGTCACAATTTTGGCCATAGCTGATGAAAACACCTGCTACAGTAGGCAGCCAGCTGGTAGCTGTAGGCTTTGTTTTTGGTTTACATTGATATGCTTTCTACTTAAGAAACACTTTGAAATTCACTTTTAGCTGGAGTAGGAAGTTGTCTTGAACTCTAAATATATTATTCAGGAAACATTATTCTGTTTAACTATCAGGATGTCTGTTTACTTTCTCAAACAAATGTTTTGCCTTTTGAGCACTCCTAGAAATGGAAAATGTTGAATTATCTTCAGGTTTTTAAAGTTATGCAGAAGCTTTTTTTAGACTAGATTTATTCAAGTGGAGAAAAATACTTGTGATTCTCATATAGCTTGGGATGCACTTGTGGCTTCTCCAAGTTCTGATGCTTATGAAAATATTAGTATTCCTGGGATGTTTTTCTCTATGCAAGAAACACTAGACTAATGAAAGAATGAAAATAATTCGGGCTGCTACCAAGGCAGGCGTTCACCATGTCCATTAAAAATGCAGCCTTTGTGCCCGTAAAGTGTTCAGCTTCTCTGTTATTAAAGTTTGGAATGTGGGTTTGGAGGTTAACTAGGAACTCAGATAGTTATTTTTCATTTTGGTCTAAGAAGAGAGTGACTTGTTTTTCAAAAGGATTAAAAAAAAAAGAAATGAAAAAAGGTTAGGTTCATTTTGGAAGAATAGAAGTTTTAAAATGTAGTAACTGTTTTCTGCAGCAAATAGTCAGTTTGAGTATGTTAGCCAAAAATAGAATTCATGACTTTTGTCTCCCTGTTTATACCTCTAACCACATTAAAAGGAGTTTAGTTAAATGTGCCACTTGGTCTTTATAATGTCGGTGGGCTATTTAGCTGAGTCAAGATGACCAAAGTTTGATCGATTCATATTTCTAATAAAAAGTAAGATGTCTGATTTCAGATGGATTAGGTATAAAATGTCTTCATGATACATTTTGAGTTTTAAAGAAAAACTTCTCTGGTTTGAATTAGTGACGGCTCTGTGTTGCAGTCTTCAGGATACTGCATTGAAGGACTTACAGCTAGAGTTCAGCAGTGCTATGTTTTCTGATAAGTTTTAGTAGGCATTATCCCAACTTTCTGGGAATATAACGTTTTACTACTCAAAATTTACCATTAGGATGGCTATTTAGGGATAGAAAAATGTGTATTTGAGTATTAGAAGCAGGGCAAAGTATTAATAATAAATAATACACACTCTTTAGTCATAAATGATTTTTTTCTCTTACTCTACATATTCCTCTAGTTGCTATTTGATCTCTTCCAAATAAGAGATGATTTCTGTTCGTTAAGTGTCTGAAAGCACAGTAGGTCAAGTATCATACGTACCAAATTAAACGTATTTAAACCATGAACATAAACCATAATTTATGTTTTCCTTTCACTACTTTCAGAGAAAAGTTTTATAAATAGATTTAAAAATATATTGTAATAGAAGGATCTACATGAAGAAAACAATGAAAATTTTCAGAGATATCAAAATGGACTCATTTATTAGAAAAGTAATCTCTGTTCTTGGGTGGAAAAACTAAGTGTTGGGAAAGGAGGCTGACTTTGTCCACATTAATTTATAGAGTTAATATAATTTCAGTCAAATCCAGCAAAAAATACAAATATTAGGTGGAGTAGGGGAGGGGTTTTTCTCTATCAGATATTGATATAAACCATCCATTTACATGATTTAAAATCATGTTGGTTGGGCCATGAATTTAAAGCTCAATACATGGAAAAAGAGAAAAAAGTACAGTACATGGAAAAGAGTAGGTTGTCCAGAAAAAATCTATTGGTAAACATAAGACAAAGGTGCTGTCATAAATCAACAAAAGAGAAGCATTTGTTCAGTAAGCAATAATTTAAAGATTTAGAAAAATAAAAATAGATTTTCACCTCATCCCTAGTAGCAAACCAAATTTCAAGTGGATCAACTAAGCGACTTTAAAAAATGAAATTGTTAAAAATAATAGAAAGTAATAAAGGTGACTACTGAATCTGGAAATTAGAAAATCTCTCTATATACAGAAGAGTGGAAAAAATATAAAGGAGAGATTATATATGAAATCTGGAACTTCTCTGTAGTATTAAAATGTGCCATAAACAAATTAAGGCAGCAGCTGGAAGAGCTGAGGTAAATTACTAACAAAACATATTAGGCAAAGAATTATTCTTATTTACAGACAAACTTTTTGGACCAAGGGGCTCGGGTGTAAGTAAATTAAATTGGTATATCACATGATTATTTTGCAACCACTAGAGGAAAATTTTTAATTATATAGAAAATACTTACATGTAACAGCTAAAATTTTGTATTTTTTCATGTACTTTCAAGCACTGTTCTGAATACTTTTCATATGTTAACTTGTTTAATGTATATAGTGACTCAGAGTTAGTTACTACTATGATTGCCATTTAAGAGATAGTAAGAGTAATACGCACACAGGTTTAGAAATTCACCCCTAACTTTGCTAGCTTGAATTAATGGTGAGACGACCAGAAATGACGGAGCCAGGCGGGTTGGCTCCACAGGGTGTGTTATTTACCACTGTGCTACTTTGCTTTGCTAAGTGAGTAGAAAAGAAAATGCTACAAAACTATGTATGGTATGACCCTATTTTATAAAAACATATGTTAATATTAGTATGTATTTTAAAGTTATGCAAATTAATTCCTCTCTGAATTTTTATCTAAGTATACAGTGATAGAAAGAAACATAATATTTTGATATTTTTACAGCAGTGGTTCCTTCTCTCAAGTGGGATTTTGGGTAAATGTTGTTTTGAACTTCAACATTTCTGTATTTTGCAAATTTTCTTTTATAGTGATATGGCCATTTTATAATTACAAAATTGTGTTGTTAATGTTCTATCAAATTAAATGATCCCTCTCAAAATGCAGGGATCATATTTTAGTATATCCTTCAAGTGTCAAGTCGGTGTTTGGGTTCCCAGTCTCTGATAGGTACCTTCAATGGGATCCCAAAGTCAAAATAATTCTTTCTCTCAATCAAAAGAAGTGTTGTAAAATTTCAGTGTAGAAAAACCTCAAAAACCAACCATCTTGATTGAATTTTATTTATTTTATTTTATTTTTTAACTTTACAATATTGTATTGGTTTTGCCATATATCAAAATGAATCTGCCACAGGTATACATGTGTTCCCCATCCTGAACCCTCCTCCCTCCCCATACTATCCCTCTGGGTCGTCCCAGCGCACCAGCCCCAAGCATCCAGTATCGTGTATCGAACCTGGACTGGCAACTCGTTTCATATATGATATTATACATGTTTCAATACGATTCTCCCAAATCATCCCACCCTCTCCCTCTCCCACAGAGTCCAAAAGACTGTTCTATACATCAGTGTCTCTTGATTGAATTTTAGAAGCCAGCCAGCTTATTTCTCAGATGAGGATCCTGAAGCGATATATTTTGTTTAACCAATTTATTCCAAATTACCTGAGAGTAAGTCATTCGACCGTGCTTCAGACCCCAGGTTTCCTGACTTCAGGCACTGTTCTGTGAAGCCCCAGTGCCTTCCAAGACTTCAGGCAGGTGAAAGTGAAGCATAGTTGATTATTGTGACATTTATTTGGTGTGAGGAGGTAACCGAACAAAACTGGCTACACATGTTTTCAATCACCAGTTATTTATTGAAAGAATACAATGAGAAGGCTCTCGGGTATACTTTATGACACCTCTAGAGATCACTGAAGGATCCTCACCTGGATTTGGGAGATCTCTTGGTATTAATAGGGCTTCCAGGTAGCTCAGTTGGTAAAGAATCCGCCTGCAATGCAGGAGACCCTGATTTGATTCCTGGGTCGGGAAGATCTGCTGGAGAAGGGATAGGCTACCCACTTCAGTATTTTTGGGCTTCCCTGGTGGCTCAGCTGGTAAAGAATCCACCTGCAATGCAGGAGACCTGCGTTTGATCCCTGGGTTGGGAAGATCCCCTGGAGAAAGGAAAGGCTACCCACTCCAGTATTCTGGCCTAGAGAATTCCATGGAGTGTATAGTCCATGGGGTCACAAAGAGTCGGACACGACTGAGCAACTTTTACTCACTTCGTATTAATAGGCTTCCCTGGTGGCTCGGACAGTAAAGAATATGCCTGCAACCCAGAGGCCAGGCTCTATTCCTGAATCGGGAAGATCCCCTGGAGAAAGGAAATCTTGCCTGGAGAATTTCATGGAGAGAGGAGCCTGATGGACTTATAGTCCATGGGAGTCGCAAAGAGCTGGATACAACTGAGGGACTAACACTTGGTATTAATGAGCCTAAGTTATGGAAGGCAGTGTGAAAAATGGAGAGAGGACAGTAGTGGAAAGAATGTTAGGCAGAATTAGACACTTACATGGATGATTCTTTTAAAACAGAAAAACATTCTCTTTTCAGCTCCAGGACCCACAACGGCAGTATCCTACATGTCAGTGAAATGTGTGGATGTCCGTAAAAACCATCACAAGGCAAAATGGTTAATGCCTTGGGGACCCAACCAATGTGACAAGATCCGAGACATCGAGGAAGCAATTCCAAGGGAAATTGAAGCCAATGACATTGTGTTTTCTGTCCACATCCCCCTCCCTTCCATGGAGATGAGTCCTTGGTTCCAGTTCATGCTGTTTATCCTGCAGCTGGACATTGCATTCAAGCTGAACAACCAAATCAGTAAGTGCACTCTCCCTACCCCTCTCCTGTCTTGGGGAATTTCTCTCTTCAGGCTTTTCAGAGTCAGGTATAATAGGAGTGAAATAATAGTGTTACTGGTGACAATTATTGACTACTTTCTACTTACTAGATGTGTTTCTGAGTGCTCTACCTGAATTAACCCATTTTATCTTCCTACCAGTTCCTAAAGGTGGGTCTTATTTCACTTTCCAGAGAGAAAACTCAGGCATCAGTGAGGTTGCCCAAAGTCAGAAAGCCAGAGAGTGGAAGAGCTGGAATTCAAAGCCAGGCAGCCTGGCTTAGGAGCCCTGCTCTAGCCAAGTTCCATTGCCTTAGTGCCACAAGGGAGCTCACCCAGTGGAGTGATTTGAGAATTTCTGAAAGGTCCCATGTTTCCAAATGTCTTTTCTGGTGAGGCTTTGAATTAAGCCATTGCCTAAGAAAAATATACCTGTCAAAATGGGAGCACCAACCCAGGAGCTCCCATTTTCCCGTAAAATCAGGTTGTTTTTCTAGTTTGCTCAGTTGTGATTCAATTCTCTGAGGGCATGAGGTATATCAGCATTTTGTGAGGGGGAGATTGGTGATTTTTGAGAGGCAGATTCACTTGTGACATCTGGGAATAGTATAGGGAATTTGTCCATGGATTAGAGCACTTTTTTAAATTCTAATTTTCTTGTATCAGAAATTATTGTGATACATAAGTATATTAATTTTACTCCCCTTAGGAGTTAGAACAGTATATATGCCTGATTGACATTTTATCTGGAACAGATTATGCTGAGATCATTTTTCAAAATGTAATTCTATCCCTAATTCATTCACTCTTTTACTCATTAATTCAGACTGCTTTTGAGTACCCACTGCTACCACACACTGAACTGATGGCTGGACATGTAGATACATATGAAAACACTGTCCTTCAAGGGGCTTACAGTGGAGATGCCAGGCAAATAATCAATCATTACAGTACAGTGTCCAAAGTACACCCAGGAGCTGTGGGAGTATGAAGAGAAGGCTTTAGAGCAGAGAAAGGGAAGTCTGCCTTGGCATACACACATACACATGCATGCACTTGTGTGTGTGTAAAGGTGAGCAGACAGATCTTTGAGGTGAGTATTAACGAGTGAAAATTCTGACAAGGAATTGGAGATGAGGGTGGGTGCAAGTGGAAGATCATTTTCTTTTAATTTAGTTTATTTATTTGGGATTTTTTTTTTTTTTTTGGCTGTGCTGCATCTTAGTTGTGGGATGTGGCATCTTCAATCTTTGTTGCAGCATGCAGGATCTTTATTTGCAGCATGCGGGATTTAGTTCCTTGATCAGGGATCAAACCTGGGCCCACTGCATTGGGAGTGCAGTGTCCTAGCCACTGAACCACCAGAGAAGTCCCTGGAAGAGCATTTTAGCTAGAAGGAGTGATTGATGTGCACTTGGACCTTCATATTAGTAACAACTGACACATTCAAGTGGTACTTCCTATTATTCCTACTCTCTTGCCTATTGACTTGCTTGCTCATTCATCGTTTGTGTAACGCATTTATTCATTCAAATTTACTAAGTTTCAACCATGTGTTAAGTACTAGATACAGAAGATACAAGATTGAAGAAAGCACTAGGGAAGAAATGGTTGAGAAACAGATCCTTAAACATATGATTAAGAAAGCTAAGTGCTATAATGAGAGGAGTATACAGTAAATTGTTTGAGCTTCAGGAAGGGAAATTTGCTATGAGGTTAAAAACGGAGACTAAAACTAATGTGTATACCTTGAGGTTTGGGTTTTTGTATTCCTAGTTCCCAGAATGTATTCAAGAAAAGGAGAATTAGCATCATTAGAGGAGCCATGGGAAGCTGACATGGGTAGATTAACTGATTTATGTTCTGATGTGAAGGTCAAGGACACAGTACTCTGTTATCTGGGCTGGTTGCCTGTTGTGTATTTCCATATAATGTTCCCAGACAGACTCCTAACTCCAAGGGTAAAGGAAATGATTTACTCTGTAATAGAAATTAAATAATTGCTCTGTATTGGCTGTAGTAGTGCTGGGTAACAAATTATCCTAAAATTTAGCAGCATAAATCAATAAACATGTATCAACTCCCTGTTTCTCTGGGTCAGGAATCTGGGCACAGATTAACTTAGGAATCTCTGGCTGACTCTTCTGAGGTTGCAGTCAAGCTGTTGGTCTGGTCTACAGTCTTATCAGAAGGTTGAAGCCTCAACTGAGCTTGCAACTGGCATCTGAAGAGAGGGACAGTTTTGTAAGGCCGAGCCCTTTACCTGTGGAATCTGATGTTATCTCTGGGTAGATAGTGGTGTCAGAATTATTGGATGTGTGGGAAATTCCACCCTCCATCCTAATTGGTGGTCAGAACCTATTACATATCTGAATAACTTCACAGAGGAATTGCTTCCCATCATATATTAAATCTAAACATCAAAAATATCTGTGTTGATGAGGCTTTAACTAAAACACTGCTATATGTAAGTGAAATGTGAATGCATTGTATGGTTTTTTTTCCCCCAAGTACATCTTCAGGTTCCAAAATACATTTTATCTTCATCTAGAAAAAGAGTGGACTAAAGATTCTTAAACAACATCCTTTAATTTCTTATAACGTGAAAATCTGTGCTTAATAGGGACACACTAAAATTCTAATAAGATGGACAACTAACAGTCGCTTCAATAAATAAACTGGAACCATCAAGAAAACCAAATTGATCAAAAAATTCTTATTTTGAGCAGTAGCTGTGATGGGGCTTGTTGACTTTAATTTGAACATGTTATATGTTGGGTTCATGAGAATATTCTTAAGTGCATTTTCTTTACCATTTGCTAATGGACATTAAAGAGGAAATCAGTTAAAGAGGGATGGTATGCCTTTGCTGAGTTATATAGACATATGCATATCATAATATTTATGGGACATAGTAGGTCTAGGTTTCCCCCTGATCCTTATATTAAAGAGTATGTGCAACCTCCTGTCTACTTTTTACATTTTATCATTGTTTGAATGCCTTTCTGATAGCAGTATGTGGGGCAGAAGAAAAAAGATTGGGAATGTGGTTAATAAGATCCTATTATATGTGCATGACTTTCTGTTTATTAAAGATTCAGTGCTAGCAATATTACCTCAAATGGAAGGAAGCATCAGGACCAATCCTGTTTTTTCTTTAAGCTTTCCTAGGCAGTCTATGAAATGAGTTTCAGATTTCAAATAATAAGAGATTTCACATTGGGACTATTAAAGTTAGGATTTTATACACACATGCAGAGTTTTCATGTATCTTTTAAGGGTCTTTGAGCAGACAAAATAATCAAAGGACTATATATTTTACATGACAGTCATTTGGAGCTAAATTGTTTATTCCTTTTAAACTTTCAATTTAAGATGATACAGGTTTTGGCTAGAATTTGAGATCTTGACTATCCCGTAGAAACTGAATAAGCATTGACATTCACTTTAAAAACTGGTCATTGTTTCATCAATTCCAAGATTTCATCAGACTCATGTCTTGAAAGTGAAAGTGAACGTGCAAGTCGTTGTGTCTGACTCTTTGCCACCCCATGGACTTTACAGTCCATGGAATTCTCCAGGCCAGAATACTGGAGTGGGTAGTCTTTCCCTTCTCCAGGGGATTTTCCCAACTCATTGATTGAACCCAGGTCTCCCACATTGCAGGAGGATTCTTTACCAGCTGAGCCACAAGGGAAGCCCAAGAATACTGGAATGGGTAGCCTATCCCTTCTCCAGGCGATCTTCCTGACCCAGGAATTGAACTAGGGTCTCCTGCATTGCAGGCGGATTCTTTACCAACTGAGCTATTAGGGAATCTCTATGTCTTTGGAGGGGGAAATAATGATATTATAGAGTAATTTATAGTAATAAAAGTGTTTAGAGAATGTGTATATTTTATTTGAGAAAGATATTCCATGTTTGTTATGCAAAATAAGTATACTTGATAGAGCAATTTTAAACAGAATTCCTACTTGCATTTTTTTTTTAAATATTTGCTGTGCTGTACAGCACTGCATTTGGGATCTTAATTCTCTGACCAGGGATTAAACCTGCATCCCCTATATCCCTGCATTTGGAAGCACACGGTGTTAACCACTGGGTCCCCGAGGAAGTCCCCCTACTTTGATTTTTTAAAAATAAACATTTAAATAACCTACTACTTCATTCATTGCTAAGTATGAAAAGTAGTAACCAGTTCAACTTGTAAATAGTGATAGTTTTAAAAGGGCTTTCCTGATAGCTCAGTTGGTAAAGAAACCTCCTGCAATGCAGAAGACCTTGGTTTGATTCCTGGGTCAGGAAGATCTGCTAGAGAAGGGATAGGCTATCCACTCCAGTATTCTTGGGCTTCGCTTGTGGCTCAGATTGTAAAGAATCCGCCTGCAATGCAAGAGACCTGGGTTGGGAAGATCCCCTGGAGAAGGGAAAGGCTGCCCACTCCATTATTCTGGCCTGGAGAATTCCATGGACTGTATAGTCCATTGGGTCGCAAAGACATGACTGAGCAACTTTCATTTTTAAAACAATAGTCTGCAAGAACTGGGAAGGGAAAGCCAGTCAAAGAGAATCTAGAGACTTCTGGATACTTGGAAACTGGTCGTTGTTGTTGTTTAGTTGCTTGGTCATGTCCGACTGTTTGCGATCCCACTGACTGTAGCCTGCTAGACTCCACTGTCCATGGAATTGCACAGGAGAGAATACTGGAATGGGTTGCCATTTTCTCCTCCAAGGGATCTTCCTGATCAGGGATCGAACCCTCGTCTCCTGTGTCTCCTGCATTAGCAGGCAGATTCTTTTCTACTAACGTCACCTGGGAAATTGGACTGTTCAGTAAATGCCAACTCAAGGTGGTTCTCTGTGTCTCATCTGTGGATGCTGAGGGCCTACTGAACTGTTCTGTATAGGTGACTTGAGCATCCATAATTTTGGTATCACTGGGTGGGGATTTGGGGGTGGGGGTGGTCCTGGAACCAATCTCCCGTGGATAATGAGGGATGACTATACGAATTCTGTCTGTTTCAACAGACAGCAGACCTGTCTGTTGAAATCTGTGTTTGGGTCAGTGGTTGACTTTTACCTAAACATTTCAGAGGCATGGGATTAATGTGTTTATCAGGGCACAAACATGGTGCTTCTTTAGAGCTGAAAAGGACAGAGGACTTCAGTTTTTGCTCTGGAGAGTTAGAAAATGGAGGGAGTGAGTAGACTAAAAAATGTCAGAAAAAAGTCAGCCTAAACACCTGGTGTCTGGATGGTTAATCGTTGGAAAAAACGAATGTTTATCTATGTGATGGGCTTAGATAGTTCTGTAACAACAAATTATTTTATTTGAAAATATCATCTAGAGTGGAGGTATACCTTTCTTTTCATAGTGTTTTATCAATCACTCAATTTACATAGATATTTTTAAAATACAGGTTTGGGATGGCCAAAATGGTACTCACTTGTAATGTAATATCACTCTACTGATTACGACTGCAAGTCACATACTTAGCACAACCTCAGACTCTCTATGGGGCTTCTTTTGAGGAACTTGGGTGCTGAGACCAAAGAAAAAGGTATTTGTTTATTTTTTCAACATGTGTCTACCCAGCTTTCAAATTTTCTCTTGAAATAGAAGCACTGAAATTCATTGGCAGGAAGCATCAGGATGGATTGATCTGTCTTTAGCAGTAAATCTAGGATTTTCAGATGTCTAAAAATCTCTTAGGCTGAAGAAGTACTGATAAATGGGGAAAGCCAGGGTATTCTGTTCTTAGGTAATGAAGTCATTATGTCTTGCCTTGAGCCCTATGCTGTACTTTGCAACTGAGCACTAAGTCTTAACTTGTTTCACTTTTGCAAATGACTACATGAAATGATCAAATTATTTCTCTAACAGGTGATTTTTCTTTTCTCAAACTGAAAATATTTCTTTGAAATATTTCTAGTAAAAATATAGAACAACATTATTACCCAATCATTTTTCAAGTTAGATGTCTGAGTGTCCTGGGAGAAAATTGCCTAACTTTTTATGAAATGATTGTACTCTTTCATTTGTGTAGCTGTTATAGCATGTTAGGTAGACACCAGATGAAGATAATTAGGATAAAGGAACAAGCTGCTGCTGCTGCTAGGTCGCTTCAGTCGTGTCCGACTCTGTGCGACCCCATAGATGGCAGCCCACCAGGCTTCCCCGTCCCTGGGATTCTCTAGGCAAGAACACTGGAGTGGGTTGCCATTTCCTTCTCCAGTGCATGAAAGTGAAAAGTGAAAATGAAGTCGCTCAGTCGTGTCCGACTCTAGTGACCCCATGGACTGCAGCCTACCAGGCTCCTCCGTCCATGGGATTTTCTAGGCAAAAGTACTGGAGTGGGGTGCCATTGCCTTCTCAGAAAGGAATAATCTACTGACTGTAAAAAATGAACTGTCACTTTATCTAAAATGATTGGGGCGGATTTATAGAAGGGAAAAGATGGAATCCTTTTGTGATCTTATTGTTGACCATCAGCAAGAGCTGTGGTTCTTAATTTTCGGATGCCTCTCGAGAAGAGTCTACTAAGACAGCTTAATGGAGCAGAGGACTCTCTACACCGTAAAACTGTAACTGGTGTGATGGAGCAGACCGTTGGTAATATGGTGTCCACACAACAGGAATTCCATGCTTCATCAGCTAATCCTCTTTAACAAACTATGTTGAAGCAAGTCACTGAGAAGAAATCTAATTCTACCCTCCCACTCCCATTCCCCCACCTTCCCTAAAAGAGACTTCTTTGGTTTATGACTAAGTTACAGTCGCATAAAGAAACATTTCTGAGTGGATAGTTTTTATTATAGGCTAGTGACACCAAGAGTTTTAAAGTTCTTTTGTAAATTTCTTTACCTACCCCGGTGTCAATGGGGGAAGAAATAAAAACTTCAAAATTTTACTCTTCTCTCTCCCTACCCCCTCAAAAGAAGATAAGCTGAGAAAGCTCAAAACACACCAGAAAGATGCAGCAGCCTTAAATGGAGTGGGGTTTGAGGTGGTGAGTAAAGGTAGAGAGGTTGTCAATATTCAAGATGAATTTACATGGCCAGTTCTTATAGAGTTGTGTTTCCTCTTCAAACCAAGGCTAGAACCTAGAATTTACAAGTATAATAACTCCATCTTACGTAACTTACCTGACTTAAAATAGAAGGAAACTAAAATCACAGGAGAGGACCGTATTTTGTTGATTATAACCCAGGATAGTGAATATTAAAGACATCATGTTTGTTTATGCTCATTCATGGATTATCTTTCCCTTTGAGGGAATCTTCAGGAACAATTGAAATTAACCATTGTGAACATGTTTATATTGGCAGGAGGGTGAGAACCTTTGGCTTTGTTGTATTTGGGTGTGATATGTGTAAGCCCATGACTTGGACAGCATCCCTATAAAGCTGTCTGGATCTCTATACTTGCTGGCTCAATGGTTTTGTGTTATGTATTTCCAAGTGAACAAATCCAATCAAGAAACAGAGTTGGACTCTTTCAAAACCTTTCCAAGACTTTTTTTATTTATTTTTTTAATGTTGATAGTTGCTATAGCTTCCCAGGTGGCTCAGTAATAAAGAATCCGTCTGCTGATGCTGGAGACATAGGAGACGCGGGTTCAATCCCTGGGTTGGGAAGACCCACTGAAAGAGGAAATGGCAACCCACTCCAGTATTTTTGCCTCGATAATCTCATGAACAGAGGAGCCTGGCGGTCTATGGTCCATGGGGTTGCTAAGAGTCTGACACGACTGAGCACACATATAGTTTGTTATATGAGATCCCTCCCACTTTCTTCTAGTCATCCATTGACTTATTGGTCAATTTAGCATTAGAAAGTAGATTGTGTTGGATTGGTCTCTAGTCTTAGCAAAACACTCATCCCTGGTGTTGAATAATTTGTAGTAATTGTTACTAAACATCCACTGTGTGATTGCAGACTTTGAGCACTGGAAGAACGGTCAGAATGCTATTGGTCTAATAATTTAAACAGGACTTTATGGGTAGACTTCGAGGACCATATGAGCCCCTGATACTGTGTGAAATTTTAGTCCTGTTTACTTATGTGTGTTTTGGGAATAAGAGGTTTTGAGGCTTTTGTCAGATTTTCAAATGGGCCCCCAAATGTTAAAGGACTAATTTATGAGATGAGGGAACCTTACGATACTTGCCCACTGTAGCACAGCTGGCTGGAGACAGAGCAGGATCTCCTGGTTGTATATCAACTGTGTAGACTAAATATACAGGTCAGTGAGGCTTCTATCAGACAGAGGCCTCTTAAGATTCTTGGATAGAATGCACTGGTCATTCTAAAATGGTATATTTTCTTTTTTTCAATCTCCCAAGTTCAAGTTCAGGAAATGTAGTGCAGTCTAGAATCTAGACTAGGAGGTAGGCTGGTCCTGTTTATAGTGCCACAGCTGCAGATCACCCACGTGTCTCATTTCCTGCTCTGAGTTTAGAATATAAATGAGGAGATTCTCTTTGCATCCGTAACAAGTATATCCTGGTTACTAAAATAAAAGCCTGGTAACATCAATGAAAAATGTGAGCAGCAAAGCCACCACAAGCAGCAGATTCCTTGATGGCGCCCCACTATATATAAGACATTTTGTGCTTTTTACCTCCTCTTATAATTTTGGGTATTGTCAGTACTTAAATGCCAGTCAGTCATCACATAACTAATGTAAGGTTATTTTATGGAAAATCATACCTTTATTTGGGGTGACCTAAGAAAATAAGAAGTAAAATTATTTTCTGAATGATACTTCTGAAAGCAAAAGAAAGTTAGATGGAGAAAGAAAATCCTTTGTTATACAAAGCAGAATTTTACTTAAAATGCCAGGGACTCTACAATGGAAAAAAACACTTTTCTCAATAGCTTCATACTATCTACACACTGATGCTAAAAATGGTTCCGGTTCTTCTTTTGCTTTAGTAAATTAGTGCTCATGGTATTAGTAGGAGAGGTAGTAATTCTTTGAAGGAAGAGGAGGTTCTGGTTTTTTAATCGTTCTGGTTTAGGTTGTTCCTTAAGATATTTGTCCACTGAATCTATCTTTGCTGTCTTACTGGTTATTCATACTATGACCACAAGGGAAAGCCCAGGCCTGACCTAACAGACAAGATTATATGTTCTTTAAATGTAAGGGCTAGGGGAAGATAGAAGAATTTAGTGTCTTTTTAAAAAATTGCTGCCACGTAGAAAAGTTTTAATAGATGAAAATGTTCAGCAATGAAAAGGCTGTCTCTCTAGGTAGTGAGCAGCCTGTCATTGGTAGCAATCAAGCAGGAGCTGGTTGAGGGGGCAATCATAATGATGACCACAGTGATAACTTGCATTTAGTGTTGATTTCTTTACAAAGTACTTTTGTATTAGAGATGCTGGTGGTTGTCTCTGTTGCCAGCCATTTGCTTTGGCTTCATATCATTTTCTTACAGAACTTGTCTATTTCTCCTCCCTCAGAGTGTGGACTTCCATCATGCCTTCTGAATGGGCACCTGACCACATAATCAGTCCCTCAGTCATAGCTGATTGGATTAGGATGGGCCCTTGCCCCAATGGGGAACAATCAGATTCTGTCTTATACGAAATTGGGGTTCACTATTTCTAGGCTCACCTTCATTGGCATTTAAACTGAAAAGTCCTGAGGGCTGCCTGGGCAGCCATCATTCGTCTCATGCCTGGAGAAGCAGAGAAAGTTGGTTGGCAGAGTGGGAAAACCGGATACAAAGAGAAAAGTGGAGATGAAGGACCATGGGGTATAATTACAATCGACTACAAATGATGAATCTCTCCCTGACAGTTTTCTCTTCCTGGTTCTGGTTCCTCAAGCTTGTCGGCACTTGAGCTTCTCAAGATACCTTTGTATCCTTCCTGCTAATTTCTACTTAAGCTAGTGTGTGTGAAATCCTGTTACTTGCAAACAAATTATCTCTGAGTATGACAACTTTATTTTTATTTCATCTGATCATCTCAACAGTTCTCCCGTATGGAATGAGAGGAAACTGAGGATGAGAGAAGTTAAATGATTTGTTCAAAGTCTCCTAGCTGAGAAATAGAGGGGTTATAAGCATAAGTGATCTTGGAAATCGAGTGCCTCGATCCCGCTGAGTCTATGACATGGATCCATCGATAGTGCCCTGGAGAGGCTTCCTGATCTGAGTGGGAAATCATATGAGATGACCCTTAAGGTCCTGTCCACTCTATGTCTCTTTTGCTGAAAGTCCATGAGTCACTTAAGGTTCTTAGACTATAAAAATCTCATGAGTATCCCTTCAGTTACTTCAAAGACCCTCAAGAGTGAACCATTTTAGAAGATGCTGTTAGGTGGGGATGGATGCCCTTATGTTAGTGGGTAAACTTAGTGTTGAGTGAGTTTTCTTGTCTTTCATTTTGTTATGTGTTACCTTGTATTCATTTCTAGTCCTTGGGTAGGCAGACAGGGTTGGTGTACTGGAAGTGTATTTTTAGTCTGACATTAAAAAATGTATCATAGACACCAACTCAGGAAGCAGTTTTTAGGTGAGTCAGTATATAAATAACCTCAAAGAGTTTTCATAAAGGGATGGTGGATCTTTTAAATTTAACAGCCCAGCTTCTGAGGCCCCCTTTCCAAAGTCCTGCATTCATTTAGTGGTCATTTATTGGGCTTCTACTGTGTGCTGGCATTTTTTACTCAGAAATTAAGGTATAAAGATAAATCCTTATCTTTCATAATACAATTTTTAAAAAACCTCATGGTCCTTCTTTGTTTACTTCTCTCTATCCTGAAACACTGAATTTTGAGGGCAGGGACTGTATCTTGTTCATCTTTGTGTCCCCATACTTAGCACAGCCCCAAGAACAGTAAATACTTGAGATGTACTCAAAAGAATTAGTTAGCTCACTGTCTAGTTAGGAGAGAAAGAAACAAAAAAATCACACTAGTGTGTTCAGTGCTAAGTGCCCAGAATATTCCACGAACACAGGAGGGGGAAATGATTAACTCACTGTGAATACAGTTTTTTAATTGAGCCTTCAAGGGTGGAGTCTTAATGAGAAATGGTGGAATCTGTGACTCTCTACTATCTGTTGGCAAGGAGGCAATCCAAGGGCAGCCTTATTTTGTTCTGAAGCCAGAGTATTGGGCCAAAAACTGGACCTGTCACTTAATGGATTTCTGATACCTTTGGCAAGTAAGTTTCTGAATTTCCTTATACTTCATTTTCTTTATCTATAAAATGGAGATAATAGTAGTACCATGCTTATTAGGATTGTTTTAAGGATGAAACAGTAATACATATGAGGTTTTTACATAGGAAGTATACAGAATAAATGTTCAATAAAGGTGAGTTACTGGACTTGAGCAGAGAGAATAAATGTAAGTTCTGAAGAAAACATAGTAGCCCAGAAAGGGCAGCAGTGGGACCCAGTGTGTAAAACAAGGACCTGAACAGATGCTAGCCACAGGCCTTTCACTACTTAAGGACAGCAGTTCTTAACTTTGGATTAAGAACCTTGACCTTGAGAGAAAAATGTGCACAAACCCCATAGAGATAGTTTGTATTCATATTTCAACTGAAGACCTGAAGGTCATCTGTGGGATTCAGAGGTTCATGAATCTCAAGGAAAGAGTTCTGCCCTCATGGTATAGGCAGACCCCCTGAGTGCCCAGTTGCATGTTGATTACCAGTGAAGCAACTGGAGAACACCCTGAAATAGAAGATGTGGGAAATTCTCAGCACGCTTAGGAGATTATGTGCACAAGGGATGATTTAATTATATTTGACTGTAAACATGAATATGTAAATTAAAATATTTGGGAATAGAGTAATAATTCAAGAAGGGAGCAAAGGTATGTGGGAGAAAACCTCTTAGAAGTCTGCAAATAGAGATTATAGAAGTTATGTGACTTCTCCAAAGTCATCTGGGTTGCAGCTGAGGAAGGCAGGACCAAGAACCCTGTTTTTCCACCATGAAATACTGTGAAATGACATGTTGTATGCAGAAGATGGTAAATTCCCTTGTTAAAAGAATTTCATATTGGAGAGAAAAGATAAGCTCCTAAAAGAAAGAGGCTGATTGGTGAGTTGCCTTGATGACTGGGCTAATAAATTTGGAGTTTGATCCTTAAGAAAAAGAATTGAAAAATCACATATTTATTACTGAAATGAAATGTGGAATTCAGGATTTGAGACTTGTAGCTTGTCCTTTGAATTATACAGCAGCTGGAAATCGTTTTTTTTTCCCCCCAATCTGGACTTCTCACATGGTGGTCTTCCCAACAGGAGGGCATCTGTGAACTTTTTAATGGGAGAAGTCCTAAAGCTGGGTTAGGGCTGTGTTCGCACAAGGCTGGCTTCCGAGGCAGGTAAAATTTAACTCCCCTTTTGCTTTTCAGCCACAGACACAGCCATCGCTGCCACCACCAGCTGAGTAACTCAGAATCTAGGGGTTGCCAGTAATTGTGGGTTTTAAGTCACAGAGGAAAAAGATAAGAGGCGAGCAAGGCTGGTTTTTTCACAATTAAATGTTGCTCTCGGGCTTGTCTGTCGGCAGGAACCCAAGAGGTCAGGACCCACCAGCCATATTATTTTTCTCCCTGGCTGCCTGCTGTCACTCTTATCCCCTCCTCATTCATGGGAATGAGGAAAAGGTGGGTTGGAAATAAAAAGCTTTTGCTAGCCTACTTTTTCCTTTACGAAACTTGTCGGAAACAAAGCTTTCCGGTGAAACGGACGGGATCCCTTTAGGTAGCTGGCTTGTCCTGGCGACAGCACAAAGGTATTTTTATGGGGGGGAAAGAAACCATTGTTGAAATGTCCTCTTGTCATTTTATAGTTATGACATTGTTTTTTCTCCAGGACTGCCATGTACTCTGGAATTTTTGCATTTGTTTCTGTTTAACTCTTTATGTTAGTCAACATCAAGTTTCTATCCCTGGTCACGCCAGCTCCATTGCAAGTGCCCTGAAGGCAGGGATTGTTTTACTGTTCTTTGTTTTTAACACAGCGCTGCAAAGGTGCAAGGCAGTTAAGCATATTGGTGGTGTTTCCGTTTTCTGTGTTCAAGAGATGTTAGAACTAGAGGGACCTTAGTCATCATATGTTCAACTTTAGTATTTAATGAAAGAATACAATGTGTAAAGTGACTTATTCCAATTGTACAGGTAATTAGTGACTTCCCCAGAGCAAGAAACAGGTCTCATCTCCTAACTCATGATGTAATGGGAGAGGCCTGGAGTGATGAAGTCAGGCAAAGCCTGTTCAGTTTGCCTCCCTCCCACACTGACACAGAGACCACACGCCTCGGTTTCCTCATTTTGAGATTACAGATAATCTTCTATATCTGGCTGGCATCTAGGTGCGGCTGAAAATATCTACACATAATAGGCACTCAAAAATGAGAGCTTTAGAGAATCTTTGTTCTGTCTTTTAAAAATACAAGACCTCCTTTACAAGAAAACACATTTCTGTGATCTCTTCACCATCCGAAAATGTAACTTGATTGCTATTGGTGAGAACAACTTAGGAGGAACAGCAGGCTAGCGGGGCTCTTGGGAGGATGCAGCCTGGAATGGACCAGAAGTAGAAAGTGGTCCTGCCCACAGATAAGAAAGGTAACAAGTGCCATGCCTGGGCCTGTGTTCCATCAGTCCTCAATGGGAGGGAGTTGGGTTGGCTTGTTCAGCAGTTGGTAAGGAATGCCTGCCGCACCCACCATGCTGGGAAAGAGGCTAGATAGAGATGTTGGGGGTTGGAGGGGATGAACAAGTCAATGGGCCTAACTTGCTGCAGGAGTGAGATGAGTGTAAATGATGGTAAGCCACCCAGTGAGAGAGGGAAGGGCCAGGGGCTGAGGGACAAGCACTCAGGAGGACACTGCCCATGCTCAGTGCTATTCAGAGGCGTTTGGGGGAGATAGATGCATGGAAAGATTGACCGAGATGGGGTGGGGCGGGGGGAGTGCCAACATTACCGGAAAGGAAAGAGTCTTTCAAAGGAGAGACTGAGAGAAGTACCTGGGGAGGAAGAGCAGAAGGAACCTGCTCTGAGCATCAGTGGCTCTTACTGAGGAAGGAGTGGGTGAAGGTCTTTGGGCCATGACCCAGAGCTCTGGTTTTTGGTTATCCTTCACTCTCACAGACATAGATGCCTTCTCTACCCTCTCTGTGGTGGTGAGTCTGTCTATCTCCTGGAAGCCTGAGCAGCTCCCCCACATTGTCCCATTGCTTCCTGGAGCTCAGGGAATGCCCTCACTGATGATCAAGGGGAGGACCTCATCTGCAAATGAGAACCCCAAACCCCACCTGTGTGCTTAGTCGCTCAGTCGTGTCTGACTCTTTGTGACCCCATGAACTGTAGCCCACCAGGCTCCTCTGTCCATGGGGATTCTCCAGGCAAGAATACTGGAGTAGGTTGCCATGCCCTCCTCCAGGGGATCTTCCCAACCCAGGGATCGAACCCAGGTCTCCTGCATTACAGGCAGATTCTTTATCGTCTGAGCCACCAGGGAAGTCCCCATCCCCACCTAAGCCACATGAAACAAATATTCTGTGCGAATAACACTGGCCTGTCTCCAGCAATAACACAGCTGCTGAAACAGCTTAGTCACCAGGGGGATGGAGGTAGTGTGGCACGGGAATGCGGGGTGTAGAGATCTGACATTTAGCTGGCTGGCAGCCCCCCCGGGAGCCAGCACAGATCTGTGGGAGAGGCTCGGAGAGGGTCCGCTTCCCATTCACAAGCATGTCCTTGTTTCTTTTGAAGCCCAATCGTAATCCTCTCCCTAGGCCGGCAGACTGTAGAATAAAACTGAAACATTTTGGAACCGAGGAGAGGAAAACTGAAATGGTTGACTCCTCTGAGACACCTGGTTTCTTTCCCTTAATGATCCATGTTTATTCCCTGGATAATTTTTTTTTTTTCCCTGCTCCAGGCTAGGCAGAGTGTGATTTAGAGGAAGAGCGAGATGGGAGGAAGGGATGGTGGGGAAGAGCTCTTATCTAGAAAATGTGACTTTCTTAGCTTTTAGGTATCCAGGTGATGTAGGAAGAAGAGGGCAAGTCCTGGCCCTCCTGCCTGATCTTGCTTGAGCTTCTTCTGCATCTTCATCCATCAGAGCTCCTGTCTGAAGGACTCTGGGCAGATCTGGGCACACTGCTTCCCCGGTTTCAAGCAGGGTTTTAGGAGGACTAATAAACTGCCACGAAGTGACCCCATTCCTCTTCTAGCCCTTTGAAGAAGTGACCTTTGTGTTTTCTCTTTATCCTGGACTACTTCTGCACTGTCTGTTTTGGGGGTGTTAAGTTAAATTAGCCATCCCTTTCCTCTCCTAGTTACTGTATGAGAATGCAGCTGTCAGTCTGTGAACTCTGCCATCATCTATTTTTAGATTCAGGGTGAACGGAGCCCTCTTCTCTAATTGCATTTGGTGGGAAGGGGGGAGGGCAGGTAGATTTTCATAAGCATCACGTCAGCTGTTCTAAACGCTCTGTGCTCTGACGGCGTCCTGGGGAGAAAGCAAAGCAGCCCACTGTGCGTTTCCCTCCCCTGGCTGTCAGGCTTGTTTTCACCCCACATTTATGTTGATTATGGTCAAATAGGAAAGAGCTGTTGCCACATTTGCTCTCCGGTGTTTTAACACTTGCCAACTTGGATGGTTCTGATTTCTCTAGCTTTGTCAGGAAATGATTGGTTCATTGTTGAGTTCAGGTTCCTTGGAAAACAGGGAAGATCCTTCTGGTGACATTTCCTATGAGAGTCAATAATCTTAAACATACTGAGAGCTGTGTAAGTGCAGCAGGCCTCAATTTTTTTGAGATCTCTCTACCCCCTCCGCCCCCATCCCCGCCCCATTCGTCTGCCTTTCACACAGCTGCCAGATCTCTTTGCTTAAACATCCTTCTAAATAAGATGCTGCAATGTTCAGAGCACATTTCTTCTCTTTCTCAGCAGATGCTTCCTCATCCCAACCTTATCTGTTTTCTTTACTCCATCTCCCATTCCCTGCCATAGTGAATGAGTTGATTTCTCTGACTGCACTGTGCTATTTTGTGCTCCCATGACTCTTTAGCCCTGTGGTTCCCTCTGCCTATAATTTCTTCTCCTGCTTCCTTACCTAGTGAACTCTTACTCATCCTGTGAGTCAACAGTTAAACATCATTGCTTTTAGATGAGATACTCCAGAAGATTGTATATTCTGTGCAGTGTTTCTCAGCCCCCTAGTGAGTACTCTTGACAGCTTATGCTGACTACAGTGGTCCCTTAATATCCCTAGGGGATTAGTTTCAGGACCCCTGTGAATGTCAAAATTCACAGATGCCCACATCCTTTATATACTGCACCTTTATATGGTATAGTACAGTCAGCCTTCCATTTCTGCAGGTTCTGCATCTGTAGATACAGAGGACTGACTGAATATATCTGTTTCATATACACTACCCACATGGGGTAATGTTCCTTCCCTGGTGGCTCATTAGTAAAGAATTAGTAAAGAATCCACCTACCAATGTAGGAAATGCTGGTTCGATCCCTGAGTTGAGAATATCCCCTGGAGAAGGAAATGGCAACCCATTCCAGTATTCTTGTCTGAGAAATCCATGGGACAGAGGAACCTGGCAAGCTATAATCCATGGGGTCACAAAGAGTCAGACATGACTTAGCAGCTAAGTCATGAAAAACAATTGCCTTCCTTACCTTACTGTGAACAATTGAGGGCAATGACTCTGCCTTGAAACTCAGTTCAGTTCAGTCACTCAGTTGTGTCCGACTCTTTGCGACCCCATGAATCGCAGCATGCCAGACCTCCCTGTCCATCACCAACTCCCGGAGTTCACTCAGACTCACATCCATCGAGTCAGTGATGCCATCCAGCCATCTCATCCTCTGTCGTCTCCTTCTCCTCCTGCTCCCAATCCCTCCCAGCATCAGAGTCTTTTCCAATGAGTCAACTCTTTGTATGAGGTGGCCAAAGTACTGGAGTTTCAGCTTTAGCATCATTCCTTCCAAAGAAATCCCAGGGCTGATCTCCTTCAGAATGGACTGGTTGGATCTCCTTGCAGTCCAAGGGACTACTAGTAGGTGCTTAAATATATTTGATGGAGGAAAACATGGATTGGATGGTCCAACTAGCATTAGCGCTTTCAGAGGTATATTATTCCATCTTGGTGGCAGCATCAGCTGTTATGATTCCTCAGTTCCTGATGGACTTTTATGTCCCAGAAAAGTAGGCTTGAGTAGATTATCAGAGACCTAACATGTCATACCCAAATGGTTGCTGTAGATTTTTCTTCTCTGAAGTCTTACCAGTAGTTCAATCTATTCTCTTATCTCTGTAGATGTGGACAAGCATGATTGTTGTTGGTCAGTTGCTAAGTCGTGTCCGAGTCTTTGTGACCCCGTGGACTGCAACACGCCAGGCTTGCCTGTCCTTCACTATCTCCTAGAGTTTGCTCAAATTCATGTCCATTGAGTCAGTGATGCTATCTAACCTCTGTCACTACATCCTCTGTCACCTTCTTCTCCTTTTTGCCTTCAATCTTTTCCCAGAATCAGGGTGTTTTCCAGTGAGTTGAGTCTTTGCATCAGGTGGTCAAAGTAATGGAGCTTCAGCATCAGTCCTTCCAATGAGTATTCAGGGTTGATTTCCTTTTTAATTGATTGGTTTGATCTTCTTGCAGTGCGACAGACTCTCAAGAGTTGTCTCCTCCTTTACCCCTACTAGCCCTCTCAAGCACAACACTATTGCAACTCCATATTGTAATTCAGATAAAGCAGGAGAAAGGGAATGGTGACCCCCCTCCGGCTCACTCTGTTTCCACCCAGTCCTAAAGAGCAGGTGTATTGCTCCTTGATGGTACCCTTGGCCAAATTTGAAGAACATCCTTTTTATCTGAGTGTGTGTGTGTGTGTGTGTACACATATGTGTGGTGGTGAGAGAAAGGAAGCAGGTTGTAGGGGAAATAAAGTGAATGCCCCCAAAATAGCAGACTGTAGACTACACACAAGTGGTATAGAAATGATGGAGTGACAGAGAGAATGTTGGAATTTAAGGCTATTTGGAGAAAGAAGAATTATATTCACTCATTAATTTGTCAGGTATTTAATGATGATTTGTAAAGACATGAGCGATGTAGCTATGAACAAGACGGAGGCAGTCCTTGGCTCTCAGAACCTCTCAAAGTGGGAGGTGGGCAGGGAAGGCGATACAGGGAAGTAGTCAGTAGCTGAGCTGCAGTAGGATACGTGTTACAGCAACACACAGGCTGCTGCAGGAGCAAGAGGAGAAGCCCTCCCTCTGTTTCAGTGGGCGAGGGAAGGTGGGAATGAGTCTGTAGAATTCTAGAAGATGAGCAAGTGTTATTCTGGCATGAGGGAGGATGCCAAGCACTATCTTCAGAGTACTGTCTGCAGCCCAGAGGAAAAGCTCTTTTGTAATATACCCTCTCAAAGAAGGCTCCTAGAAAAAACCCAGTGTGCTAGCAGGGACCCCAAGTGTAGTAAGTGTAGATAACTTTTAGTGAAACTGAAAAGTAAAAGTTGCTCAGTTGTGTCTGACTCTTTGCAACCCCATGGACTATACAGTCCATGGAATTCTCCAGGCCAGAGTACTGGAGTGGGTAGCCTTTCCCTTTCCCAGAGGATTTTCCCAACCCAGGGATCGAACCCAGGTCTCCCACGTCGCAGGCGGATTCTTTACCAGCTGAGCCACAAGGGAAGCCCAAGAATACTGGAATGGGTAGCCTATCCCTTCTCCAGAGGATCTTCCTGACCCAGGAATTGAACCAGGGTCTCCTGCATTGCAGGCAGATTCTTTACCAACTGAGTTATCAGTTCAGTTCAGTTGCTCAGTCGTGTCTGACTCTTTGCGACCCCATGAATCGCAGCACGCCAGGCCTCCCTGTCTATCACCAACTCCCGGAGTTCACTCAAACTCATGTCCATTGAGTCGGTGATGCCATCCAGCCATCTCATCCTCTGTCGTCCCCTTCTCCTCCTGCCCGCAATCCCTCCCAGCCTCAGAGTCTTTTCCAGTGAGTCAATTCTTCACATGAGGTGGCCAAAAGTACTGGAGTTTCAGCTTTAGCATCAGTCCTTCCAAAATATCAGGGAAGCCTTAAAAAAGCAGTCAGCAGTTGCTGAGTACTTACTGTATGCCAGGGCTGTGTGAGTGACTAGCACATTTAATCCTCACAACCATAGGAGATGGACACATTGTCACCGCCCCCCCCCCCCCTTTGTAGAGAAGTTCAGTGACTTGCCAACCATTGCACAGGCACCAAGTGGTCAAGGTGGTCCCTGATCCCAGGCTGCCTCTCTCTGGAGCCTGAACTCTTACCCATCTTCAAGGCTGGAAGTGGTATGTCAGGCTAAGGTGACCAGTGTAGCAGGCAGGGATAGGAAGAGGGTTGTGAGATGAGATCCTAATGCTAACCAGGAGCCAGGTCTTAGTCTTGTATGCCTTTAAGGAATTTCAAGATTAGACTGAGGGCAATGTAAAGGCATTGAAAGTATTTTAGAAATCATCTATCTGACTACAGTGTGAAAAACATACATGGGGCATGTGTTTGAGTCATCTAGACCTGAGATGATGGTAGCCTTGAATAAGGGCTTCCCTGGTGGTTCAAACGGTAAAGAATTTGCATGCAATGTGGGATACCCAGCTTTGATCCCTGGGTCTGGAAGATCCCCTGGAGAAGGGAATGGCTACCCATTCCAGTATTCTTGCCTGGAGAATTCCATGGACAGAGGAGCCTGGCAGGCTACAGTCCATAGGGTTGCAAAGAGTCGGACATGACTGAGTGACTAACACTTTCACTTTGAACAAGTGGAGGGTGGTGGTGAGGACAGAGAGGGAGATAAATCTATAAGACTTGATGAGCTCAGAGAATGGACTGAATTTGGTGGTTTGGCTTTCTTTTGTGAACCGTGGAAATAGAGCCATCCATCCAGTGGAAAGTGGGCATGCAGATTTGAAACTCAGGAGGGAAATCTGAAATTGAGAGGTGACTGATGCTCCAGGAAGAGATGAGACCCCTCAGAATGAGTGTGCTGAGTTGGAAGGGAAAGGAGTGGGATTTCCCTGGTGGTCGGTGGTTAAGACTCCACGTCTCCACTGCAGGCGGCTTGGGTTCGTTCCCTGGTTGGGGAACTAAGATCCTGTATGCTATGCAGCCAAGAAGTTTAAATAAAATAAGGAAGGGAAAAGAGCTACTCTATAACTCAGTGAACACCAGGATGTGGTTTTTCTATATTCTGTTGTCCCTCCAATTCATTTGTTTATAAAACATTTGTTGCCCCAGCTACTTTTCGAAATGTATATCCTTTAAGCAGTTCAGTAGGATGCTGTAAGGCTAAGTGGATATTTTCTAACTGAGAAGATGTCACTTTGCAAAGGGCCTGATGTGAGGAACATTCCACAATGTCCGTCATATTTTCATAGACAAGTTACTTCAGTTAGGAGATACTGCTTCAGAATATAGCAAGGGATCATTCTGACAATGCTTAGAAAAATGTTTTACACGTTGAGAAATACTTCTCCACAATGCAAATGCTTGACGCGATGGGGTAAAAGTGAGACAGGTGAACTCAACTGTTAGTCTGGTTTGTGAAATAATTGTACTCATTCATTTTATAACTACCTCACACCCAGGCCTGTAGGGCATCTTAAAAAAACAGCCAGGACCAAATTTATAATTAGCTGAGTCCATTTTTGCCAGACCTAACCATGGATATAGGACAGGGTTGGTTTTGTTATTTCCTTAATTGAAAGCGTCAAGAAAATACAAGCCAGGTCAGGGAGTTTTTGATCAGGGAAAGAACGCTGGCATAAATAACCCCAGATTATATGTCTGCAGGAGGCTGGGAGGAGGCTGGTCTGCACGGCCTCCTTCTGAGGTTACCCAAACAAACCTGGTGACTGGCAGCTCCCCTATGTAATGTGGGAATGTGTGTGAGCATTTTGAAATCTCTAATTTTTTTCCCAGGGCAAGGGTCCAGGGAAATCAAGGTTTCTCGGGGTACTGAAAAGCTTTTGACAACCATAAAATAATTCTTTATTTTCTCTTAATGTAACTTGCCTTCCCCCAAACTGATCAGTAATATCACCTAATCATTATGGGACTGGATAGAAAAGAAATAGGATTTTTAAGTGTTTATATGCCAAGTGACTCTGTCAACAGCCTTGGGAAGTAGGTCCCGCTGTTTCTATATTGCAGAGGTGGAAACAGACTTAATCAAAAGTCACTTAGCTAAGAAGACATAAAGATAAAATTGAAAAGTGGATCTGTTTGGCCCCCACACTCTTTGTAATATCCTGACTGGCAAATGCCTATTTCCAAAAGTGTAAGGTAAGAAGCGTTCTGATGAAGTCCTCGAAGAAGGCTCATCTTTCATAACTTCAGCGCCTCCTCCCAGGGGCCTTCTGACATTAAGCAGCTGCCCTAGGTTTCTTGGGGTGCTCACGCTGTTTTCTAGCTCTTTGTCCCCCTCCCCCATCATTTTTGGCTTATGCTGAGGAGTTGCTTACCTTTCTGGCTTTCCACTTGTCTTCACAAAACTGATTGGCAAACACTTTACCTTGAAGGGCAGGATGGTTTAACTCATGCAGAGAGAAATGCTTCTTAAGGGTATGCCTGGTCTGTGTGTCCCAGTGTGGGAAGGCACAGATCTTTCTGCCTGTAATGGTACTCGGTCTGGGTCTGCTCCCACAGAACCCTGCAGTGCAGGTTCCTCATGTCAGAGCACTGCTTCCATAACAGGGTGGAAATCCCAGCTGTGCCTTTCCACACCTCCCTTCCCAGTATTGAGAATGGATTTTCCATGCAAACAAAATGTATCTCCAAAGTCATTTGAGAAATGTGAGGCTCAGACAGCCCACAGGACAAAAAGCTGCTGGTCTCATTTAGGTGTGGAAAGTCATGCATCTCAAATTTATCAATGCCCTATGTGGGTGCTGCACAGCTTCACCCCATAGAACTGGTGTGACCAGCATTCTTGTCTTATAGAGAAGGTTTTCTGGGAGCCAGAGGTAGTCTTGGCCTTCCTGCCATTCTCCCAAGGAGTTCAAATTGAATGCTTCACTTCCATTCTCTCTGCGGAGGTGGGGGAGGGGAGTATTGCCCAAACAGTACCGTAGGAGTCATGAGACCCGTGTTTTATTACCTGCAACATAGTCATTAAAGCTGAGCTTTGTTTCCGATCCATTGGAGACAGAAGAGAAAGTGGTTCTGGGGGCTGAGTTCACAGCTTTGCTGGGTCCTCTGCCCAGTGTTTTCCTGTGTCTGAGTTTTGTGCTCCAGGTTTGGATATGGGTTCATAATGGGAGATTCATGTCTCTGAAACCCGGTAACTATTTTGAATTAAGGTAGATACGAGACTTACTTTCATATCCCTTATGAAATGATAGAAACAATAGCTAAACCCATCATGCTTTCAACACTGATCTAAGAATTTTTTGTGTAGTAACTGATTTAAAGATCACAAAGTCCTAGGTGTGTGCTCAGTCGCTTCAGTCATGTCTGACTCTGTGCGACTCTATGGACTGTAGCCATCCAGGCTGCTTTGTCCATGGGATTCTTCAGGCAAGAATGCTGGAAAGGATTGCTGTGCCCTCCTCCAAGGGATCTTCCCAAGCTAGGGATGGAACCCATGTCTCTTGTGTCTCCTGTGTTGGTCAGTGGGTTCTTTACTACTAGCACCACCTCGGAAGCCCCAGCGTCCTAGGAGGCAAGTCCTATTCCAACAGGGTGAAGAAACTATGAGTGTCCATGGGTGGGGGGAGATCACAGAGTCCTGTGAGGGGGGCTAGCAGGTCACTTGAACTGGCCATTCTCCCTGTATAAGAACCACAGACCATGAAGCTCTAGAAGCTTGTCTGATGTTTCTAGGGGAAGCTGAGTCTTGGCTTCTCTGCCTTATGAACAGAAATGATAACATCTGCCCCAGACAGCACAGAAAGTAGGGAGGTGATCCATGAGGATTAGGCAGAGCCTGGGGTGAATGTCATGAACAAAATAGAAAAGTTTAGGAAGAACTTCACTTGGTGGTAAAATGGGAAGAAAAGAATAGTGTGGGGCAGTATGAAAAGTGTCTCCCTTCACCCCAAAGAATGATGTTTTCTTAGCTGACCTGCGGAGAGATTTTGTTTCCTTTTGGTGTTTTTGTTTTTAAGATATTTATTATTTTTTGTTTGGCTGCATTGAGTCTTCAGTGTGGCACATGGGGTCTTCGTTGCGTCACGTGGGATCTTTTGTTGTGGTGCGTGGACTCTCTAGTTGTAGAACATGGGCTCCAGGCCGTGCAGGATCTCTAGTTACAGCTAGCAGCCTTAGTTGCTTCACTGCATGTGGGATCTTAGTTCCTAACTAGGGATTAAAACTGCATCCCCTGCAAGACAAGGCAAATGCTTAACTGCCAGACTGCCAGGGAAGTCCCTTCGTTTTGTTTTTAGTGAGTTGGTTATTAACATCCAAAAATTGAGAGATATATAACCATCTGAGGGGAAAGAAATGGCAGCCCACTCCAGTATTCTTGCCTGGAGAATCCCAGGGACAGACTAGCCTGGTGGGCTGCCGTCTATGGGGTCGCATGGAGTCAGACACGACTGAAGCGATTTAGCAGCAGCAGCAGCATAACCATCTGAATCTGGCTTCTCTTGAAGCAGCAGGTCTGGAAAGATAACCTGTGCTGTCTCTTGAGGGTTGGAGTTGAAAGCAGACACGACTGAAGCGACTTAGCAGCATCCCTGATCACATACCAAGTTAGGGCCAGATCCATGATTGGAACACAGGCATCCCTGGGCTTCCAGCTCCAGGCAGGATGGGTCCCTTTACACTTCTCCAGTCAGTTTTCTGAAGTGGTGCTCTGTAGGTTCTGGCAGTTCCTCTTCTCAGTGCTCAGATTAGAGAATTGCAGCCATGTTCCTAGCGGTCTCCTGGGAGCACTGCATGTTTCTCTCCCCTAGAAAGTTGTGTTTGGTCAGGGTTAAGTGGCCTCTGCATGCAGTGTGCTTGATTCAACTATTAGGTTTCTTTTGAATTCTGTTTCTGCCAACAAAGATAGTAGAGCGTGGTTGGGTCTGAGAGAACCAGACTGAGGTGTAAGGCCCAGCTCTACCACTTGCTAGCATGTATTCATGGGCAGTTTTTCTAGCTGACTTCATCATAGGATGGGTGTGAGGATAAAAGAGTACAGTGTTCTCATGGAGCCTTATTTTTATTAAAGACGTACCTGTTCATATTTTGTGACTCATTTGAGGGCCTTATTTCATCACAAGTTACCCAGTTTTCTTTAAGCAATACAAAAAAGATGGTTGTCTTTTAAGAAGGCTTCAAAATAGTTCTCTTTCTCATATTACCAACAACAATACAACTTCAGGCAAGTCACTCCATATCTGAGGGCCTCGGTTTACTTACTAATCAAAAGGAAATACCCATGCCCACTTTATAGAGTTGTTAAGTGAGGTTATTTAAATGAAAGCACAGAAGTCATGAGGGCCTAATAGAGAGTAATTGTACATGAAAACAGTCTTTAAAATTTTTGTTTTTAACAGCATGTTTTAAAACAGTTTTGAGATTCCCAACAGGTAGCAATAACTCAAAATAGGAAGAAGGCCAGGAGGCAAGTGTGTCTGGCACTTTCTCTCCCTGAGGCACCTGCTTTGTAAGGTCCACCCCTAACATTTGTGGGGCCCAGGGCAAGAGTACCTATGAAGCATGGCTGCCATATGTCTACAAATTTTAAAGTAATAAATCACACCAACAAATTGTTGAGCCAAATAAGTCCTATCACCCAAATGTAACTAATCTACCTTCATGATGAACTGGAAGTCTGGGTTTAAATTTGGGATTCTTAGACTCCTTGGAATTCTGTGTCAAAAATGGGATGGACCAGGGACCTTTCTTCCCATCCCTGACTCCATCCCACACAAAGAATATGTTTATGTGTGGACACCCCACCGTCCAAGCTCAATCTCTGTCCATGTCCTCAAAAACAGCAGCCCTTTGATCACTTGTGAGCCCAAAGGCACACGAGTGGTTGTGGAGTTCCCTTTGGGAGACCAGATCTGGGGAAGTTGTCCTCCTCCCCAGGATGTGGAAATAGGCTCGGAGCTGTCTGAGTACGTATTCTGGATTCCTGAGTTCCTGGGCCATGTTCTGTAAATTGGTGGAGAGGTTAGGCTCTTGGTGAGCATGTCCTTTTCACTTCAGGGTCGTCTCATCTGGAGAAGAAGTGAACAGCTGGGAAAGGGTGGACAGAGTGGGACCCTTTATTTATTTTTTAATTTTATATATATATTTATTTATTTACACTGGGCTTCCCTGGTGGCTCAGATGGTAAAGAATCCGCCTGCAATGCAGGAGACTTGGGTTCGATCCCTGGGTTGGGAAGATCCCCTGGAGGAGGGCATGGCAACCCACTTCAGTATTCTTGCCTCGAGAATCCCCGTGGACAGAGGAGCCTGATGGGCTACAGTCCATGGAGTCACAAAGAGTCGGACACGACTGAGAGACTTTCATTCATTTATTTACTTTTTGTTTCGCTGGGCCTTCAGTGTGGTATGAGTGCTCTTGACTGCAGCTTGTGGCCTTCTTTTGTTGCAGTGCATGGGTTCACTAGTTGCCGCTTGCAGGCTTCTCTAGTTGTGCCATGTGACTCTCTAGTTGCTGTGTGGGGGCTCCGTTGTCCTGCAGCACATGGAATCTTAGTTCCCTGACAAGGGATCAAACCCATGTCCCCCTTCATTGCAAGGCAGATTCTTAACCACTGTGCCAGCACTGAAGTCCCTGGAGAAGGACCCTTTAAAAGTCTGAGGCCGAGATTCAGGACCGCGCCTGCCGTGTTGTATCTAAGGCCAGTGCTGCCCTGAACCCTGGCCCTCCAAGGAGCTCAACATAAGAACTGATAACTTCCTTTATACCATCCATATTTATACTGTTGAGTTCTGTGGAAATGCCTTTTCAACAGAGTTGACAGTCCCAATTCCTAATCCCAGGCTTAGAAGTGAAAGGAGGTAAAGTGGTGCCTGATACTCAACTCACACATGGAAGCTCTGGCCACTTCTTTCTCTGGACCACTGAGGCTGCCAAGCAAGGAGCAGTTGTCGTCATTCTGGCTCCTAACCAAGAGGATATACAAACTCTGATTATTGCTTCTGCCAAGCCAGGCATCCCACAGTTTCTTATACAGACTTATTATTCTGCATTCTCAGCGCTGGGTCTCTGCACGGCCTGGTGTCCTCAAGTCCAGAGCCTCCTCCTGGACTGTGTGAAGCTGAGAAGATGGATGAGAACTGGGCTTCCAGGGATTCTGTGTATAGACTTTGACCCCACTTCTCTGTTGTCAGCGTCTTGCCTTTCCTGTCTTATGCAACACCTGGTACTTTCCAGTTCTGAGTGGCTCGGGGGTCTATTGGACACATTGGCTCGCTTTTCCAAAATATCCCTTCTGTGGAGTTTCAGCTGTGCCCATCTTTGTGGCTGCCAGAAAATCCTACTTCATCTGTTTTTCATCTTCAAAAAAATTGTTGCAATCTCTGATCTGCTCATGTCACTACCATTTCCCCCCCTTGTGATTTAATGGCTTTTATTTTCCTTTCCTGTTTTTTTTTTTTTTTTTTTTTTTGTGGAGTTTCAGGAGTGAGATGAGAAAACACAGGTGGCCAATTCACCATATTTGACTGAGGATTTATTATTGTTCATTATTTTTTCATTGAAGTATAGTTGATTTACAGTATTATATTAGTTTCAGATATGTAGCATAGTGAAGCGAAGTGAAGTCGCTCAGTCGTGTCCGACTCTTTGTGACCCCATGGACTTAGCCTATCAGGCTCCTCCGTCCGTGGGATTTTCCAGGCAAGAGTGTTGGAGTGGATTGCCATTTCCTTCTCCAGGGCATCTTCCCAACCCAGGAATCGAACTTGGGTCTCCCGTATTGCGGGCAGACGTTTTACCATCTGAGCCACCAGGGAAGCCCCATATAGCATAGAGATTCAGGTTTTCTTTTTTACATGTTATACTCTATTAACAGTTATTATAAGATAATGGCTACAAGCCTCTGTGCTATGCAATATGTCCTTGTTGTTTGTTTTATACATAGGAGTTTGTATCTCTTAATATCATACCCCTGACATGCCCCTCCCCGTTTCCTCTCCCTACAGGTAACCACCAGTTTTTTTTTTTTTTTTTTAATATTTACTTCTGTTTTGCCATATACATTTGTTTGTATTATTTTAGATTCCACATATAGTAATAACATACAGTATTTGTCTTTCCCTGACTTATTTCACTAAGCATAATATTCTCTAGGTCCTCCACATTGCTGCAAGTGGCAGAATTTCATTCTTTTTTATGACTAATATTCCACTGTGTGTGTGTAATTTGTACCACATCTTATTTATTTACTTATTTATTTTTTAGTTGAAGGATAATTGCTTTACAGAATTTTGTTGTTTTCTGTCAAGCCTCAACATGAATCAGCCATAGGTATACATATGTCCCCTCCCTCTTGAATCTCCTTCTTGTACCACATCTTTATCCGCTTGTTTGTTGACAGACACTTGGGTTGCTTCTATATCTTGTGTTGAAACTATTGCTGCTATGAACATTAGAGTATATGCATCTTTTTGAATCAGTGTTTTTGGTTTTTCTGGATATATACCCAGGAGTGGAATTGCTGGGTCATACGGTTCTGTTTTTAGTTTTTGGAAGAATCTCCATGTTCTTTTCCATGGCGGCTACACCAATTTACATTCCCAATAACAGAGTACAGGGTTCATTTTTCTCTACATCCTCACTGCCACTTGTTATCTGTAGACTTTTCTGTGCTAGCCATTCTGACAGGTGTAGGTAATACTTCATTGTGCTTTGACTTGCGTTTCTCTAATAATTAGCAATGTTGAGCATCTTTTCATGTGCCATCTGAATATCTTCTTAGGAAAAATATCTTCAGGTCTTCTGCCCATTTTTTGACTGGGTTATTTGGTTTTTTAAAAATGTTGAGTTGTAGGACCTGTTTTTGTATTTTGACTGTTAACCCCTTGTTGGTTGCATCATTTGTAAATATTTTCTCCGTTCCATAGGTTGTCTTCTTGTTTTATTATTGCTTTCCTTTGCTATGCAAAAGCTTTAAAGTTTAGTTAGGTTTCAGTTTGTTTCCTTTTGCTTTTATTTTTTTGCCTTAGGAGACTGATCCAGAAAAAAATCCTGCTGTGATTTAAGTCAAAGAGTGTCCTGCTTATATTCTCCTCTTTATAGTGTCATGTCCTACATTTAGGTCTTTAAAACGTTTTGAGTTTATTTTTGTATATAGTTTGAGGGAATGTTGTAATCTCATTCTTTTACATGTAGCTGTCCAAGTTTCTCCAGCACTGCTTATTGAAGAGACTGTCTTTTCTACATTGTATATTCTTGCTTCCTTTGTCATAGATTAATTGACCATAGGTGCATGGGTTTATTTCTGGGTTCACTATTCTGCTCTGTTGATCTGTGTGTCCATTTTGTGTCAATTACTGACAATTACACAATTACTATACCACAAAGCTGATTACTGTAGCTTTGTGGTATAGTCTGAAATCTGGGAAGGTGATACCTCCAGCTTTATTGTTTCTCAATATTGCTTTGGCAGTTCGGGGTCTTCTGTGGTCCCATATAAATTTTAGGATTCTTTGTTTTAGTTCTGTGAAAAAGGGCATGGGTACTTTCGTAGGTACTGCATTCCATCTGTAGATAGCTTTGGGTAGCATGGCCATTTTAACAGTGTTAATTATTCCATTACAAGAGCATGGGAGATCTCTCCATTTCGTTGTATCATCTTTAATTTCTTGCATCAGTATTTCATAGTTTGCAGAGTATAGGTATTTTATTTTATTTCTTGGTTAAGTTTATTCCTAGGTTTTTTTTTACTCTTTTTGATATCATTTTAAGTGGGACTTTTTTTTTTTTAACTTTTTCTCTCCAATAGTTTATTATTAGAGATTGAGGATATAAATGGTACTAATAAAAGAGTGGGCACTGATGTTCATCAAGAGTTTTGTCTATATCAGAATGGCTTCAGATCCCTTCTTTCCTGCATTATTTCTTTGTCTTCCTAGATTTCCTCAGAGAACTAGGAATGTACTGCACTGTCAGATTATCTTCAAGCCACACTGGGTCAGTGGATAGTAAAGCCCCAGTTTTCTGGACAGCAGCTATTCTTGCCTGTTTCCCTTGTGACCTGGAGTTGAGGTTCCAGGACCCAGAACTGAGCCCAGTCTCGTAACCCCAGTGGGAGCTGGCTCACCATGGTCATTGTAGACATGTAGTTGTGCTTTTTTCCTCCATTAAGACTCCTCTATTCTGAAACTTGCTCAACAGAGTATAAAACAGACCAAATGGATAGATGTGATTTTTATCAAACTTATCTCTTTAATGAGCTCTGTGATGAGTTAAACCCATTCATGGTCCTTATTGATACAGAAGTATATGTGTGAATGTTCATTTGTATAATTATGAACTTATTTTAATATTCTTGTCTATGTATAAGTCTTAAATTTAGAGAAATCCTTCACATCTTAAATTAACTTTGTCCACACTCTGAAGAGTTTTGACTTTTAGAGAAGCAGAAGAGCCTGCATTTGAGAACTTCTTGGGGGAATTTTAGAAAGGATCTTTCAAACTAGAGTGTTCCTGAAGAAAGCACCCAAGGTACTTGTCATTTATCTGAGAGGTGGCGAAAAATCTTGGTCATTTTGATCAGAGAGGAGAGAACAGATGAGTTGTAGGTTTCAAGTGCTAAGGCACTTTTGTGGAAAAATGACCTCATGTGCCATGACTCATATGGGGGGATGTAGGACCAGTGGTGGAGAAGCCTGGTAGGCTGCAGTCCCTGGGGTCGCTAAGAGTCGGACGCAACTGAGCGACTTCACTTTCACTTTTCACTTTCATGCATTGGAGAAGGAAATGGCAACCCACTCCACTATTCTTGCCTGGAGAATCCCAGGGACAGAGGAGCCTAGTGGGCTGCGGTCTATGGGGTCGCACAGAGTCGGACACAACTGAAGCGACTTAGCAGCAGCAGCAGCAGCAGCAGGAACTGATACATCTCTTTTGTCTTGTTGGTTTCCATCCTATAAGAGTTTTTAAACTGTTTTCAAAGTATCTTTCCAGAAGCCATTTCTGAATTGTGGATCATTTCTCTTGCAGGAGAAAATGCAGAAGTTTCCATGGATGTTTCTCTGGCTTACCGTGATGATATGTTTGCTGAGTGGACTGAAATGGCCCATGAGAGAGTGCCCCGGAAACTCAAATGTACCTTCACCTCCCCCAAGGTAGGGTACCTTGATGTCCTAGTTGATGGGGTTTTTATTTGGTTTCCAGGTATGTGGGAACATTTGCTCAGACAGAGTCCTTGTTCCTAAGCATACATGACTCACAAAGATTAGTAGTCACCATCCTTTGTCCTAAAAGAGGGCAATTTAGATATTTCATGTCCCTGCAAAGGAGCAAAGAACAGAAGGAGGAATGTTTGTTTGAAGTGATTTAGTTGTTTCTCTAAAATACCTCCATAAAAATAAGCTCTTTGTTCTTTTGTTAATTAGCTAAAAGTGTTTGAAGAATGTTGCTTAGTTATTTTAGGTGGGTAAATCTGTTCATATTGGATCAATGCATGTGTCTGCTCTCTGTTTCTTAGGCATCTCTGTTGCCAAAATCAGTGTGCAGGTGTGAAGACTAACAATCCCAGGGAACAAACATCATAGACAAAAAGAAGGGCCTGAGGGAGGAATCTAGTTTCCTTTGTGACCTCAGTCTTTTTGCACATCTGTAGGACTCTCCTTTCTTGGTTCTTCCAGGAAGATTTGTTTAACCACCCAGAGGGAAGAATGTCCCTATCCTGCATTGAGTGTAGGGAGACACTTTCTCTTGGACAAAGGCCTCAGAATCTTGAGGAATTAAAATACAGGGATGGAGTCAGTGGCCCTCAGAGGCCAGTGGGATTTGACTGTATAAGGACCAAATCAGAATTACTGGGTGCCCTTTTCCAGTGCCAAGTGCTGCCCTCAAACATGCCTCCCCAAGATTCTGTCCCACGCACCCTCCCCCACCTGCCTCCCCCACCCACCCCACCAGTTGAAATGGAGCCGTAGTTACTGTTACTCGTGGTTACTCACATTCCTCAAGAGTGTTGACAGGGAGCACCACCAGCTAGGTGACCTCTGATGTCCCTTCATGGACAGAAATAATCTGATTTTCTTTGCATGAAATGGAGGAGAGGCCAAACTGCACTGAAGCACATTCCTGATTATGTCGTTTATCACTTGACATCTTCAGGTCAGTTGCTGCTGAAGAATTTGGCTACTTTGTAGTACTTGCTCTGTTGATCGATTTAGTTCTTCACTTTTGCTTACAACTGCAAAGTTGGGTTTTCCTGTGGAATAGTAAGGATAACAGGTTGAAGCCTCTGAGAACCATGCCCCCATCCTGCCCTGAAGAGGACTAAAATGGGGCTGTGCAGGTTCATTACCATTGGTTAAAGGCCTGGATTTGGAGCAAAACACTCCCCAGTGGCTCAGTGGTAAAGAATCTGCCTATAATGCAGGAGATGCGGGTTCAATCCCTAGGTCAGGAAGATCTCCTGAAAAAGGAAATGGCAACCCACTCCAGTATTCTTGCCTGGGAAATCCCATGGATCGAGGAGCCTGGCAGGCTACAGTCCATGAGATCCCAAAAGAGTCGGACATGACCAAGTTCACTAAACAGCAAACAACAAATAACTTGGCTTCAATTCCAGACCATTTCATTTACTGACTGCATTCCCTCAGGCTAGCTTGCTTTATCTGCTCAAGCTTCAGTTTCTCCTTTGCCAAATGAAATAATAATTAATACCTGCCTGTGGAATCTCTGTAAGGACTAGATAACAGAACGAATCTTACCACTTGAATCTAGTCTGGGACATGTTTCACCAGATGGGCCACCAGGACAAAACATATTAACTAAATCGCTCATGGGCCAACCATGCGCCCTACACATAAGCATCTTTTGGGGCACCTGGTATTTGTTAAGTTTCTCTTTCCCTAGGGTTCCTAGATCAGAGCTACGGAAAGTGTGGCCTAAGAATTAACAGCATCAGCATCACCTGGTAGCTTGTAGGAAATGCAGATTTTCAGGTCACACTCCAAACACAAGAATCAAAATTCACGCAGAAGCAAGGAACCTGTGTTTTAATAGGATTTCAATTCCTTCTCTTAAGCTTGATAAAATTTGAAAGTCACTTCAGTAGATCCTTTCCTTAATAATCAAATGTAGGGTCCCCCCCCCCAAATTCATCCAGAATTGTTTTGAGTAGGCCCTTGCTGCTGCTGCTAAGTCACTTCAGTCGTGTCCGACTCTGTGTGACCCCATAGACGTCAGCCCACCAGGCTCCTCCGTCCCTGGGATTCTCCAGACAAGAACACTGGAGTGGGTTGCCATTTCCTTCTCCAATGCAGGAAAGTGAAAAGTGAAAGTGAAGTTGCTCAGTCATGTCCGACTCTTAGCAACCCCATGGACTGCAGCCTACCAGGCTCCTCCGTCCATGGGATTCTCCAGGCAAGAGTACTGGAGTGGGGTGCCATTGCCTTCTCCGTTGAGTAGGCCCTTGGGGGTAATCTGTAGATGAAAAGGAATGGTAAAGAGGAACTGGAGGTAGCAGAAGAGAGATATGTAATATTTCTAGATCTTTGTATGCAGTGGAGGAAATTAATTAAAACCTTTCTAACTGTTGCTGCAAGTTGATTGCATCATTCAAGGGTAAGACTGGTTGGATGTTTAAAGCTAAAGGATATAAAGCTTTTGCATATGGAATTTCATTCGCAGAAAAAGGGAAAAGTCATTTCTCACCTTACTTAAACTCTTTAGAGGGCGCTGAGAAGCAGAGTCAGGGGAGGTTGTTAAGAAGCCTGCAACTGCTTCTTAATGACAGTTGCTTGATTATCTTTAGGATGTGTTGATCCCTTTCAAGAAAGATACTAAACCTTGAAAAGTGTGAAGGAAATGAATCATCAAATCTATGCTTTTTGATTGCAGTGAAATTTAGACTTGAGTCTGAAGATTAAATGAGAAATTGCTTTAAAGCTTTTTAGTCCCTGGTGGATTGTGAAGTTTAAAAAAAAAAAAAGTCAAGTTGCCACCTGCTGTAATTTGTCCTAATTAGCCAGTCTCATGCTGGATTTAGGGGAGGGCTGAGGCGGCTGGGGAAAGGAAAAGGAGGGAGAGAGAGCAGGAAATCTTTCTTTCTAAATGCCCTAAATACTGGCAGAGGCAGAACCTCAGTGCATAAAGAAAAGTCCCCAGCAGGATATGGTGAATTTGTCTGAGACAGGTAGGACAGGCCAGGATCCCAGGACCCTGTGTGCGTCTCTGATCTGTTGGATTTAAGTAAATCTGTCTCATGTGGTGGCGTTACCCTCTGTGTAGGGACAGGGGAGTGGAAGACAAGGGAGTGGAAGACCCATGAAGGGGCATTAGAAGGAACTCAAGAGATCACATAAATAAACCTTCTTGCTTTACTTTCCCTGGTGGCTCAGATGGTAAAGAATCTGCCTGCAAAATAGGAAATTCAGATTTGATCCCTGGGTCGGGAAGATCCTGGAGAATCCCATGGAGAGAGGAGCCTGGCAGGCTACAATCCATGGAATTGCAAAGAGTTGGACATGAATGAGCGACTAAGTATGCATTCACGCTTTACTTAGAAAGAAAATGAGACCAAATGAGGTGGGTGACCTTCCCCAGCTACCCAGTAAGGGGTGAGGTCAGGACTAGAATTTGAACCTCTTGGCTTGAAGTTCAGTGTCCTCCTTACTGTAGCACAAGGCCTGCCTGCAGGTGTGTCCAAGGCCACAGCATTCCTTTCTTTCTGCTGCATTCACGTGTCCTCCTCCCTATCAGAGCTGGAGGCTGGACTTGCAAGACTCATGTCCTCAACCCAATTCTGCCACGACTTTTGGGACCTTGGGTGAGACACGTGACAACTTGTTTGAAGACAAGTTTTGTTGCCTTCAAACTCAATTTCTGTAAATTAGCTTATTGGAAACACATCAGAATATCCACTTTTTGCTGTTACAAGAGCAGGCAATTAGCCTCCTTAGTTCAGCTTCATCTGAGGCTGAATTAGAGCCTATACTGTATTTTCAGCAATTTTGCAGAGTCCTTCCTGCTTTGATTTATAAGTAGAAGAGAAGGGAGCAGAAGGGAGAGAAAGATCTATACAGAAAGACTTATCCAACTTGCAGCTGAGTTTTGGAAAAGAAGGATTCTTTCTACAGAAGAATTTTTAAAATTTCAAATGCCATGTCTAATCAGCTGGTCATTCTGATAAGAGCCCCTAAGATCTTAGAAAATGAAAAACAATCATGATTGATCAATGATGTCTATCATGAGTAGGAAAGGAAAGAGTGGAAGCACGTAAGCCAGATCTGTACCTGCTCTACCTCTGTTTTTGTCATTTGTGTCTTCTGTCCCTGCACGAAGGTCTGTTTATTGCACACTCTTGAGCTCTGACTGTCTAGTAAACCACTCCCCCATCCCCACCCCCAGGATCACAGAGGAACAGACTCCTTCTTATCTTCCTTTCTCCTCTGGACTTTTTGCTCTGAAGATTTACAAAAACTTTTGGAGGCCCTGAGAATTCAAGCTTAGGAATACCAAATTCCATCCCTCCATCACTTCATCAGAAGGTACCAGGCAAACATTAAAGCTGGAATACAAACCCAGCATGAAGGCAGACACTTGTCTGGTCCATTGGGAAAGAGTCCTCAGTTGCTGAAGCTCATGCTTCTCTATGCGCATACTTAAGAGCTTCCCCCACCCCTCAGCTAGGCCACAAAGCCTTGTGTCCTGTGGAGTTGGAACAGAATTTCATTTTCAAAAGCAAGCTGTGCCCCTACTCACCAATCTCCCACTGCCATGTGCTGGCTGGTACCTCTTAAACTGCTTGGCAGGAAGTCCAGGAGGCCTTCCTAGCTGTAGTTGTTCAGTTGCCAAGTTATGTCCAACTCTTTGTGACCCCATGGACTACAGCACACCAGGCTTCCCTGTCTCTCGCCATCTCCTGGAGTTTGCCCAAGTTCATGTCCACTGAATCGGTGGTGCCATCCAACCATCTCATCTTTTGTCGCCCTCTTCTCCTTCTGCCTTCAATTTTTCCCAGCATCAGGATCTTTTTCCAGTGAGTCCACTGTTCGCATCAGGTGGCCAAAGTATTGGAGCTTCAGCTTCAGCATCAGTCCTTCCAATGAATATTCAGTGTTGATTTCCTTTAAGATTGACTGGTTTGATCTTCTTGCAGTCCAAGGGACTCTTGAGAGTCTTCTCCAGCACCACAGTTTTTTGGTGCTCTGCCTTCTTTATGGTCCAACTCCCACATCCACACATGACTACTGGAAAGTCCGTATCCTTGACTATACAGATTTTTGTCAGCAAAGTAATGTCTTTGCTTTTTAACACACTGTCTAGGTTTGTCATGACTTTCCTGCACAGAAGCAATCGTCTTCTAATTCATGGCTGCAGTCACCATCTAAAGTGATTTTAGAGCCCGAGAAGAGGAAATCTGTCACTGCTTCCACCTTTTCCCCTTCTGTTTGCCATGAAGTGATAGGACTGATGCCATGATCTTAGATTTTTTAAAATTGAGTTTTAAGCCAGCTTTAAAAGGTAAAAAGGACTTCCTAGAAACTGTGTTAAATGTTTATTTAGTTTCTGCTCCCTTCTGCCATTTTGTCTCTTGGGCAGTTAGAAAGATTTAAAGGCAGAAAATTCCAAGTGGTCATCTCATTCAACCTAATCTCATTATTCCCCTCATCTCTTTGTATCTTCCCCAAATTCCAAGGCTCTTTGAGTTGCTTCTTCTATTTTTTTGGTCAAATCAATAAAAAGTAGGTATTTCCTGCTTATTGTAGCATCTCCTACAGGCCAAAACTATGTATATTTACATAGTTATTAGTGACCATGATACAAGAATGTGATGGATATTAGCAAGGACTTCCTCCTGAACATTTAAGGAGTTGACTGTTCCACAAAGCTGTACAGTATCTGATAGTATGCTGCAAATTAAAAGTTCGTATAGCCCTTATAGACCAGGCTAGTCTGATGTGAGGCTGTAAGAAGGATTGCAGAGCTGAGAAAGGTGTTGAAATAGAAGAAACCCCTGCTCGTTACCTGAGATTTCTGGTTCCACCTCAAATGTGGCTGGGTTTTATTTTGGGGAGGGAGGGTGGCAGCTTATATAAACCCATGTACACTATTATGTGTGGAGAAGGCAATGGCATCCCACTCCAGTACTCTTGCCTGGAAAATCCCATGGACGGAGGAGCCTGGTGGGCTGCAGTCCATGGGGTCGCTAAGAGTCGGACACAACTGAGCGACTTCACTTTCACTTTTCACTTTCCTGCATTGGAGAAGGAAATGGCAACCCACTCCAGTGTTCTTGCCTGGAGAATCCCAGGGACGGCAGGGCCTGGTGGGCTGCCGTCTATGGGGTCGCACAGAGTCAGACACGACTGAAGCGACTTAGCAGCAGCAGCACCCTATTATGTGTACCTCTGAAGTATACATTTAAGCCTTAGCTTTTTAGAATTGGTGATATGAGTCAAAGGCAAGACAATTCAGACACAGTTTATTGGAAATGGTGACCGTGCCTCAAACCCTCTACTCTTCTTCCAGACCCTAGAACATGAGGGCCGTTACTATGAATGTGATGTCCTTCCTTTCATGGAAATTGGGTCCGTGGCTCATAAGTATTACCTTCTAAATATCCGGCTGCCTGTGAATGAGAAGAAGAAAATCAACGTTGGGATTGGAGAGATAAAGGATATTCGGCTGGTGGTAAGTGAATCTGATTGATCACAGTTGTGGTATAGGTTCTTACCATTTTGTCTTTTTAGTAGGGAAAAAAGTATAATGTGGAGTAGATTTTTTTAAACCTATTTTAGGTTTTTTAAATCTAAACAGCAACTGCATATTTATTGTAGAAAATTAGAAGCACAAATAAACACACCATAGAACATGAAAGTTATCTGTAATATCCTACCATCTTGAGAAATAACCATTTCGAGGTTTTGCTATTATCTCCTTCTTGATTTTTTTCTGTGTGTGTATATATGAATATATTTTAAATTGTTCCCTTCTAGAGAAGGAAATGGCAACCCACTCCAGTAATCTTGCCTGGAAAATTCCATGGACAGAAGAGCCCAGTGGGCTACAGTCCATGGGGTCACAAAGAAACACAACTGAGAGACTGAGCTCAATCCTTCTCTTAAAAAAAGGGAGGGGATCATATTCAACTAACTCTTCCATTCTTTGCTTTTTTAAATGTAATGGTATATTATAAATATAATGTAAATATACTTTGCGGTACTGCTTAGCTTTCCACAGTATGTATTCACCTTAACACATTATGCCAGTGCTGTCATTTGGGGCATCTAAGATAGCTCCAATTTTTCAATGAAAACCTTGGAGAAAAATCTTTGATCATGTTCCTAATCATTCCCTTAGGATAGAATGAGGCTATCTTCATGCCTTTTGATTTAGTTTTATACAGTGCCTGAGGAGGGGTTGAGGGGAGTGTGAGGGCGTTACCTGCTGTGAATGTTAAAGCTCTTGATCTTAGAAGTTCAGCAATAAAGATCTCCACTTACTGCTCTTCAAAATGCATCTGCTGGTAGAAAATAACACCAAGATATATTGACCTTAAAAATTATGATTGAATTAAAAAAAAACAATAAAAAAAATTATGATTGGTCTCTATCTAGGGAATTCACCAGAATGGAGGCTTCACCAAGGTGTGGTTTGCCATGAAGACCTTCCTTACACCCAGCATCTTCATCATTATGGTGTGGTATTGGAGGAGGATCACCATGATGTCTCGACCCCCAGTCCTCCTAGAAAAGTAAGAGCTGATTTTGCAGCACTCTTAAGAAACACTGGCACAGCCTGCCGTGGACCTGTTGCTGGGAGTCTAGTTCAAGTGGTCAGTGTGTTCTTTGGACTGGAGATTTGACTCCTTTTTCTCCTTCAGCTTTTACATGCAAATGATTGTTAAATCCTAAGGGTTCTACTGCTCTCATATTTCCAGCTCTCTGTTCTATCTTTGCTCTTTCACGTTCTGCATCAGATACATTTCTCTGATACAGTGGATGAACTGTATTGTTGCTCACTAATCCCAACCCCTCTCAGCACCTCTCAGCAAGGATGCTTTTCCTGTAGAGATAGCCCCTTTCTCTCCCACAGTATTGACTTTTTGTTTTCTGTTGGATTATTCCCGTTAATATACAAATACACTCTTCCATCCCCATTCATAGTTAGAACTCTTTGTACTTCCCCTCAAAGCTACTGCATCATTTTTCAGCTGATCTTTACAACAAAATTCCTCAAAAATCTTGTGTATATGTCTTCTCCTGTTTTTTCATGAGCCCCTTCTACCCCTTATTAAAATTGTTCTTAATAGGGTCACCAATGACCCCCACCTTCCAAATCCAGTCCTCAGTCCTCACTTTTCTTGACTCGTTGTCAGCATTTAGGTCACATCCACTATATGACCTAAATCAAATCCCTTATGATTGTACAGTGAAAGTGACAAATAGATTTAAGGGAATAGATCTCATAGACAGAGTGCCTGAAGAATTACGGACGGAGGTTCATGACATTGTACAGGAGGCAGGGATCAAGATCATCCCTAACAAAAAGAAGTGCAAAAAGGCAAAAGGGTTGTCTGAGGAGGCCTTACAAGTAGCTGAGAAAAGAAGAGAAGCGAAAGGCAAAGGAGAAAAGGAAAGATATACCCGCCTGGTTGAAGAGTTCCAGACAATAGGAAGGAGAGATAAGAAAGCTTTCATCAGTGATCAATGCAAAGAAGTAGAGGAAAACAACAGAATGGGAAAGACTAGACATCTCTTCAAGAAACTTAGAGATATGAAGGGAGCATTTCATGCAAAGATGGGCTCAATAAAGGACAGAAATGGTACGTACTTAACAGAAGCAGAAGATATTAAGAAGAGGTGGCAAGAATACACAGAAGAACTATACAAAAAAGATCTTTATGACCCAGATAACCACGGTGATCACTCACCCACCGCCAGACATCCTGGAATGCAAAGTGAAGTGGGCCTTAGGAAGCATCCCTATGAACAAAGCTAGTGGAGGTGACGGAATTCCAGTTCAGCTATTTCAAATCCTAAAAGATGATGCTGTGAAAGCGCTGCACTCAATATGCCAGCAAATTTGGAAAACTCAGCAGTGGCCACAGGACTGGAAAAGGTCAGTTTTGATTCCAATCCCAAAGAAAGGCAAAGCCAAAGAATGTTCAAACTACCGCACAATTGCTCATCTCACACGCTAGCAAAGTAATGCTCAAAATTGTCCAAGCCAGGCTTTAACAGTACATGAACCATGAACTTCCAGATGTTCAAGCTGGATTTAGAAAAGGCAGAGGAACCAGAGATCAAATTGCCAACATCCATTGGATCATCGAAAAAGCAAGAGAATTCCAGAAAAATATCTACTTATGCTTTATTGACCATGCTAAAACCTTTGACTGTGTAGATCACAGCAAACTGTAGAAAATTCTTAAAGAAATAGGAATACCAGACCACCTTACCTGCCTCCTGAGAAATCTGTATGCAGGTGAGGAAGCAACAGCTAGAACTGGACATGAAACAACAGACTGGTTCCAGATAGGAAAAGGAGTACGTCAAGGCTATATACTGTCACCCTGCTTATTTAACTTATATGCAGAGTACATCATGTGAAATGCTGGGCTGGATGAAGCACAAGCTGGAATCAAGATTGCTGGGAGAAATATCAATAACCTCAAATACACAGATGGCAGAAAGCAAAGAAGAACTAAAGAGCCTCTTAATGAAAGTGAAAGAGGAAAGTGAAAAAGTTGGCTTAAAAGTCAACATTCAGAAAACTAAGATCATGGCATCTGATCCCATCACTTCAAAAGTAGATGGGGAAACAATGGAACCAGTGACCAACTTTATTTTTTGGGGCTCCAAAATAACTGCAGATGGTGACTGCAGTCATGAAAGTAAAAGATGCTTGCTTCTTGGAAGAAAAGATATGACCAACCTAGACAGCATATTAAAAAGCAGAGACATTACTTTGCCAACAAGGGTCTGTCTAGTCAAAGCTGTGGTTTCTCCAGTTCAGTTCAGTCGCTCAGTCATGTCCAACTCTTTGTGACCCCATGAATTGCAGCATGTCAGGCCCCCCGTCCATCACCAACTCCTGGAGTTCACTCAAACTCACGTCCATTGAGTCAGTGATGCCATCCAGCCATCTCATCCTCTGTCATCCCCTTCTCCTCCTGCCCCCAATCCTTCCCAGCATCAGAGTCTTTTCCAGTGAGTCAACTCTTCACATGAGGTGGCCAAAGTACTGGAGTTTCAGCTTTAGCATCATTCCTTCCAAAGAACACCCAGGGCTGATCTCCTTTAGAATGGACTGGTTGGATCTCCTTGCAGAATGTGAGAGTAGAATTATAAAGAAAACTGAGCACCAAAGAATTGATGCTTTTGAACTGTGATGTTGGAGAAGACTCTTGAGAGTTCCTTGGACTGCAAGGAGATCCAACCAGTCCATCCTAAAGGAAATCAGTCCTGAATCTTCTTTGGAAGGACTGATGCTGAAGCTCCAGTACTTTGGCCACCTGATGGTAAGAACTGACTCCTTGGAAAAGACCCTGATGCTGGGAAGAATTGAAGGCGAGAGGAGAAGGGGATGACAGAGGATGATATGGTTGTGTGGCATCACTGAGTCGATGGACATGAGTTTGAGCAAGCTCCAAGAGTTGGTGATGGACAGGGAGTCCTGGTGTGCTGCAGTCCATGGGGTCACAAAGAGTTGGACAGACGGAGCAACTGAACTGAATTGAAGTGTCAGCATTTGGTGTAGCTGATCAGTCCCTTTTTTTTTTCATAGAGCCTCTTCCACATTCTCACTGTTATTCTCTCTTTTGCTGACTGTCAGTCATTCTCCATGGCTGTTTCCAGTGATCTTTCCAACCTCTTAAGCTTCGGAGCTGAGGCTCTGTCTTTGTGTTGCAGAAAGGGGGACCCCTTCCAGGGCCCAAAACTGGGCTCTTATCTAGCACTCGGAAATGAATTGTCTGAGGAGACACATCTCTTGCTTTGCCAGCACATGTGTCTCCTCGGATAATTCATTTCCAAGTGTTAGACAAGAGCCCAGTTTCGGGCCCTGGAAGGGGTCCCCTTCCTGCCACATTTGAACTTCTTCTCTTTCCTAGCTACGTTTGTTTCCCCAGTGATCTCATCTAGTCTTGTGGTCTTAAAAACCTTCTGTACTCTGATGCTCTTCGTGTACATGGTCAACTTCAGCTACTCCCAACTCTGGACCCTAGTATTCCATCCATTAACACCTTCATTTACATAGAAATGTACCACATACAAAGAAAAACACTTGTTTTCCTCCCACTTCAAACTTGCTGCTCTTTGGGGCATCTTCATCTTAGAAAATAGCAACTCTGTCCTTTCAGCTGCTTAGGAGCAGCTGATCAGATATGTAGGAGGCATCCTTTACTCCACTTTTATTCACACCCCTCTTCCAACATGCCAGGAAATTCTCACCATTTCCATATCTACCACCCTGATCTAACCCTGATTTCTTATTTCTCACCTGGATTATTGAAATAGCCTCTTAACTGCACCTCTTATTTCCATCATTTTATTTCCTGCAGTCTATTCACACAGCAGCCAGGCTTTTTCTTTTAAGTAGAAATTAGATCACTTCACTGCTCTGTTCAAAGCTCTCTGTTGGCTTTTCATTTCCTTTACTCTAGCCTATAAACCCTCGGTGATCTGGCTCTTCACCACCTCTAATTTTATCTCCTGTTCTCTTCACCATGGGCCATCCACCTTGATGGTGCTCAGACATGACCAGCATGCACTCTCTTTAGGGCCTTTGCACTTGCTGTCCTCTTCATCTGAAATGCTTCTTCCCAGATATCTTTGTGGCTCAATGACTCATTTCCTTCAGCCCTAGTATAATTTCTGTCTTATAGGCTTTCCCCCATCTACCTTATTTAAATTGCCTCCCATCACACTCCATTCTCCCACTTGGCTTTTTTTATACTTCTTCATAATACTTATTCTCTATTTATTATCATTCCCTCTCTACCCCTCTGCTCACCCCCTCTGAATACAAGCATCACTAGAGCAGGATCATTGCCTACTTTGTTTACTTCTATGTCCCCAGCATCTAGAATAGTGACTGGCACACAGTAGGAACTCAATAAATATGAATTTGTTGAATGAATGAATGAAATGATGCTGCTCCATTTTTTAACCTTCTTATTGGATCCTCAGTCCTTTCAGGATAAATATCAAATTCTCTAAAAAGGTATGCAAGTTTCTTTACCAGCTCAGCCTTTTTATATATATTTCTCTGGTCTCATGGCCTATCATTTCCTGATATGTTCCATAGTCAGATCCCCAAATGCTTCAGACTCTTCTAGGCTTCATCCAGGCTCTTCCCTCTGTTTGGAATGCCCTTCCACCTCCCTAACCTTGATTTACAACTCAGCTTAATTTCTGTCTCTGTCAAAGTAAGAAGTCCTGGTAGCAATCTGTTGTACTCGTCTATCATATTGCTTATCACACTTTATCTGATTCAGCTACTGAATATCCATAAAGGAAAGAACTGGTCCTATCCATTTAGGTATCCATGGCCCTAACAAAATGCCTGATACATGATTTGTGTTTAATAACACATGGGTATGAATGAAAGTATGGATAAATCAGTAACAAAATAAATGAAATTTTGATAGGGAGTGGCAATTAATGGGAGAAAAGCAAAATAAAAATGAAACAAGCAGCTAAAATAATTTATTTCATATCATTTGAAGTCACGTGTTATTGAAATTAAAATGCTTGTATAATTCATAGTTGCTGAGAATATCATAATAATGAGTGTTCTTAATGATCAGGTTAATGATACCCTGAATAGGTAAGAGAGGATAATTATTGGTATATTCAATGAGGTCTGTGTAAGAAGGCAAGGGAGGGTGAAAACATTTAGGAAGCACTTGATCTGAGATGGCACCAAGATAAAGTTCAGAGCATTCAGGTTAGGTTCAATTACTGTGTAGAAGGATTAATGTAACAGTCCTTCATTCTGCAGTTGTGCCAATGAAAGAAGACACTTACTTCTGCGTGTAGATACACATTACAATGAGAGCAAAGAAACTGATCACATGGCTTCAGTGCCAATATGGAGCATTTCATTTCCCAAAACTGAGTTTTGACCTTTAAATTAAAAATGTTTTGCCTTCCAGGTAAATAAAATCGTTTTCCTCATGTTTTCTCACCATCAGAGTCATCTTTGCCCTTGGGATTTCCATGACTTTTATCAACATCCCAGTGGAGTGGTTTTCCATTGGGTTTGACTGGACCTGGATGCTCTTGTTTGGTGATATCCGACAGGGCATCTTCTACGCAATGCTTCTCTCCTTCTGGATCATCTTCTGTGGTGAGCACATGATGGTAAGTGCATTACCACTTATAAACTAGCTGCCACGTGACTTAATTGCTCTCAATCTCAGGTTCCTCATCTATAAAATGGGTTTTAAAGGCTAATATTAGTGTAGGGTTTTTGTGAGGTTTAGATGAGATAATGTGAGCAAATATTTAGCATAAAGTAGATGCGCAAACGTTAATGATTATCAACATTTCTTGCCCTTGGACTCCAGCTCTGCTTGTCCCCAGGACCAAGGTAACCACCAGAGAATGTGGGCCAGGCACTTTCCCGCTGGCAGTGAGTTCAGGTGGCCTAGTAACCCCTGTTACCCAGAAATGCTGACCTCTCTGGTGTCAGTTTGCACAGACACCAAATAGAGGGATTGATGATACCGTGGATAAAAATAAGAATGGTGCAGCCGTCACGCTGTGGCTAGGACGATATGCCAGCTGGAGCCTGGTCCTTGGGTTAGGCACATGAGCCTCGTAGTAGCACAGACTATTTTAAATTCCATTATATGGCTTCTGAAGCCTTGCAGCCCTTCCAGGAGAGCAGTGAGAGGAAAAAGAGGCTTTTCCTTACAGCTGGGTGGCACTGGGGGTCCTCCAGCAGCTGCACTGACCACAAGTCCTCGTCAGCATGCATGGGAATGGAGGGGACTGTCTGTTTTCCTAACTGAAAGAAACCTCTTACACTTGACATATTTTAATGCTTTCGAGTCTTTATTTTGCCTTCTGGGAACTATCCCACCTTAAAAAAGACTGGTGATAAGTCACATCGAAATTTAAATCTGAAAGGGTTCTTTTGTGGATCACAGAACTTCTACTCCCTAAGGTATGTAAGGGAGCAAAATTTGCTACCACAAATCAAAATATCTCTTTGGTGCATGAATTATTTCTAGCTGAAAACAATCAAGGTTCAAAAGACTGGAAAAGGACTTCCCTGGTGACTCAGTAGTAAAGAATCAGCTTGCCAGTGCAGCAGACATGGGTTCAATTTCTGATGTGGGAAAATCCCACACGCCTTGGAACAACTGAGCCTGTGTGCCACAACTATTGAGCCTGTGCTCTAGAGCCCGGGAGATACAACTACTGAGCCCACATGCCGCAACTACTGAAGCCCTCGTGCCCTAGAGCCCATGCTCCGCCAAAGAGAAGCTGCCGCAGTAAGAAGCCCACACATCACAACTAGAGAGTGGCCTCTGCTTGTCGCAACTGAGCAAAGGCCCAGCAGAAATGAAAACCCAGTAGAGCAAAAAAAAAGACAGGAAGAAACTTTGACCTTCCCCTTAACTGCCTAAACGAATTTTGGTAGATGACCTGTTTCCCTGAAAAGAGCTATCACCAGAGGTATCTGCAAAGCATATGGGCTGGGTGGTGGTGGAAAACTCAAGGCAGGGCCTTAAACATCAGTTTACACCCTGTCTTATTGTCTCAGCATGGCCCAGCAAACATTTGTTTACCAAACGTTTGCTTTTTTATCTCCATGTGAATTGCCTTCATCCCCTTTGAAGTCCCAAACCGCTACTCCCAACATCTTTTGTCCTTAGCTGAAGACCTTATTAAGAGGTGAGGGTCAGTGATCTGGTGGTTAGGTCAAAGTATTTATGACAGCAAAAGAACAAATGGATCAGTTATTTAGATAATTTCTGGAAGATGTTGAGAAAGAATTGATAAGTCTCTGTGATGTAATTTTTAAAAAAAATCAAAAACTATGTGCAATTGAGAGAAGTGTTTTCCATTTGTTAGCACTGTGCTGCTGCTGCTGTTGTTTTCGTCTATATCATGATTTGATGCACAGCAGATAGGCAGCAAGGATTGTTGGATGACTGACTCACCTGGAGAACTGCTTTGCTTTCCCCTATCTTTTTCTCATTTCTCAACTTGGTTTTCCTCAGGACCAGCACGAGCGGAATCATATAGCAGGGTATTGGAAGCAAGTCGGACCAATTGCTGTTGGCTCTTTCTGCCTTTTCATATTTGACATGTGTGAGAGGTAAGCAGGGGGCCTGTGGAACTCTGGACGGAAATGCATGTCACCAGGTTCACTCTCAGCTCTTTAGAAAAAGTATCTGAAAAGGCGGAGGAGGTGATTGGGAGCCTGTAGGATGAAAGCATGGACATGACCACATCCTCAGGTTAGCACTGGGATTAAGAGACAGAGCTCTTTAGAGATACAAAATATTTGAGCTAATCGTATTCTTCAAACTCTGTTTCTCTCTACATCCTCTGCGACTTAGTCTGAATACAGACACCACCCCTCTGGCTGAAAAGCTGAGAGTGTATAGAAAGGAAAGCTCCCCTTTGCCTCTGTATTAATTGTGTCTTGCCTTTCCGTCTCATTTCTCTTTGTAGAGGGGTACAACTCACGAATCCCTTCTACAGTATCTGGACTACAGATGTCGGAACAGAACTGGCTGTATCCTTCCTTGATGGGCTCAGGGTTTTATTTCTTCCCGTAGCCGCCTGGTCCCCAAGATCATTTTCTAAGTCTCACTGATGCTCTCCATGAGTACTCAGCCGGGGCTTTGATCTTCAGACCAATGATAACAGCACAATTAAGGCAAATAATGAGGAGAATTAATGCTCGCTTTCAAGCCTGGGTGAGAGCAGGCAAAACAAGGAGGTTGCAGCAAGTCCACACAGCCGAGGGATCGGAGTGGCTAGTCTTGCCGCTGCCTGTCTAAATGCTCTATTATGTACTTGTTTACCACAGACTGAAGCATGACTGGTTTTTCCCTGCAGCCACGGAGGTTCATCTCAGGGCCCCCGTTACTGACGTCGTCTGTGTGCCAGACTTCTTACAGTGACCTTGGTGTGCTGGCATCCCATGCCACTGCTATTCATTTCCAAGACCAAGTGGAGATAAGGCTAAGGTGATTAGTTCCAGAAGAGTCACCCAGGCTTCTGGTTGGTTGGCATAAACTCTCTGAGTCATCTTCATGAAGCAGAAGCGACAATCTTAGCTTATCCCTTTTAGGATGCTGGATTTAAACATTTTATCTTCCTCTATAATATGTTAAGTGCTTCAGGAAAAAAAGACTGTCCTAGGGAGAGGAGAGAAAGGCTTGAGTTGTATTCTTTCTTGATGGAGAATATCTTGTCATATGCTGATAAATAAGCTTTGTCCGGCCATGGTCTTTATATTGGCTTCTTAGTATCGCAAGAACTTTGTGAGTAAACTAGATCAAAAGTATCATTGCTTTAAAGATGAGAGAATTGAGCTCCCCATTTCTACCATCCCACCACCAAAAAAAGTTAGCTGTACCACCTGAGGACTATTTATGATCCTTAGTCTGCTTCAACCCCTCATTTTTTAGTAATGCTGGAGGTCCAAGGAGGCAAATAATTGGTCAAGTCTTGCAGCAAGTAACTCTTCCCTTCATTTGAAGGCACCATTGATTTTAGAAAGGAGTGTAGTAGTAGTTAATCGCTCAATCGTGTCCAACTCTTTGCAACCCCATAGGCTGTAGCCTGCCAGGCTCCTCTGTCCATGGAATTCTCCAGGCAAGAGTACCAGAGTGGGTTGCCATTTCCTTCTCCAAGGAAAGAAAGAGAAACTGCATTAAATATATTATTTAGTGAAATATGGAGCTTCCCTGGTGGCTCAGACAGTAAAGAATCTGCCTACATTGCAGGAGACCCGAATTCCATCCCTGGAGAAGGGAATGGCTACCCACTCCAGTATTCTTGCCAGGAGAATTCCATGCACAGAAAAGCTTGGTGGGCTACAATCCATGAGGTCGCAGAGTTGGACACAACTGAGTGACTAACACTTTCACTTTAGTGAAATATAAATACTGAGTTCATCCTTGTTTAATTTTTTTCTTAAAATATGCTGCTTGGCCTGGAGTCATAGCAGAAAAAAGTTGGAGTCTGGTCATTTGCCTCCCAAGTCAGATCACTCCACCCCAAGCCTTGCTAATAGTCAGATTAAGTTTTGAAGATCAACCTCAGAGTATATTGCCCCCACCCTCAACTCCCACCTTGGCCATATGTCCTTCGCTCCCCATTCCATCTGACAAGATTTTTCTTGTGTTGAGAGAAGATTGCCACAGAACTTCATCTTGAAGGTTTCACTTCAGTACTTTCAGCCTCATGCTCAGCATCCGTTATAGCGTAGTTGCTGCTACTGCATCCAACCCCCACTCCATGCTCTCCAAATTCCAGGGCACCTCAACCTCCTTATAAAAATCTGGATACTAGGCCAATGGTTCGCAAACATGATTATACTTGGTTTCTTAGCCCTTGGAAAACCTGATTCTGTAGATGTGCAGTGGGACCTGGGCACCTGTATCTTTACTTTTGTGGTGATTTTAATGCAGCTTTCTACTTGATCAATATTTTACAACCAATATCCAATACTTTAGTGCTTTTCAAACTTACTGTGCATATGACTCTCCCTAGGACCTTGTTAAAGGCAGATTCTGATTTAGTAGGTCTAGGGTGGACCCTAGAGTCTATATATCTAAAACAGGGTTCTGTCCCTTGTGTTATCCAGCTTAGAAAACTATTTGGAACATTCTTCACTCATTGGTACTTTTATGTCAAGAAACCTCTCTAATGTTGATATTAGAATGCCAGGTTTTAATATTTTATCCTCCTGAAAATTGCCTACATATTTGGAGCCATAGAGTGTCACTCTTGAGTGAAGTGCTTGAATCCTTGGCAAGCTGACCATTTCCTTGACTGGACACCATCAGATGGCCTTCATCATAGTGGCTGGGATCTGCCTCTGCCTCTACTTCCTGTTTCTGTGCTTCATGGTCTTTCAGGTTTTTCGGAACATCAGCGGGAAGCAATCAAGCCTGCCAGCCATGAGCAAAGTCCGGCGGCTACACTATGAGGTGAGCAGGAAACAGGGAAGAGGGCAGAATGGTCAAAGAATGGTATGGCCATAGGACATGACTAAAACTGTTAGAATCAACTACGTCCAAGATGACAGAAGATTTGTCTTCCAGTAGACCTTGAGCCTCATTATACACTAATTGGGAAAATCCCATGGACAAAAGAGCCTGGTAGGCTGAAGTCCATGGGGTCACTAAGAGTCAGGCACGACTGAGCGACTTCACTTTCACTTTTCACTTTCATGCACTGGGGAAGGAAATGGCAACCCACTCCAGTGTTCTTGCCTGGAGAATCCCAGGAACAGAGGAGCCTAGTGGGCTGCCGTCTATGGGGTCACACAGAATCAGACACAACTGAAGTGACTTAGCAGCAGCAGCAGCAGTATAAGCTAAATGACATACCCACCAGCACCATGACAGTTCTGAGGCTAACCCGTAAAATACCAAAAAGTGGGTGGTGGCCCAGTTCCTGGAAATCCTTACCCCTTCCCCCAAATAATTGGAATAATCCTCCCACTCTCTAGCTTATGAATTTACCTAGTCCATAAAAACTAACCACACCATATTTCAGCACCTCTCCCCTTCTGACATGGCCCACACTGTGTCTGTGGAGTGTGTTTTTCTCTAAATAAATCCATTTCTTGTCTATCACTTTGCCTCAAAAGATTTCAGAGACAAAGCAAGAACCTCAAATTCATCAGCAACATATTGGTGAAGCAAGCCAGGAGGATTGGGTAAACCTCAGCCTCTGGCCTTCATGCCACTCAAGAGGCACTACCTTACTTCCTGCCGTTTCTTGCCCACTCTCTCCCTTACTCTCTCTCTTTTGCTTCCTTTCTCTGTCGCCTTTTAGACTTAGCCTCTCACCTCCCTTGCACTTGAGAGGTGCTGCCTTACTCTGCTGGAAATGGGGAAAGAGAGATCTGCCAGGCATTTTCAAACCTTGCCACTTGGTCTTCCACTTCTTACTGTTATATATGCACAGGGCACGTCAGGGAAAGTCTCCAGCCGTCCTCACAGGATGGGAATCGAGCCATATGATGTTTGCTCTTTGGGTTTACCTTATCCACCATATAAGTAACTGTTAACAAGTGCAGTTGTGTAAAAATATGAAATATAGCCTAAGAGTTTGTACCATAGGCTGCAGTTCCGTTGGGAGCTCCCTCAAATAGTAGGTCATTTGTGCCTTTTACCTCTGGGTGTTGGAAGGGCGGGGGTTGGTCCTGCTCCACTTGGTGATAGCCCTCACCGTCCTGGTGTTGGCCGGCCTCCTCTAGGGTCCACCTGACCCCACCCTGCCCTTGTAGGTCAAGGCAGAGGACTTGAGATTGGTTGTTGCACACATGGTTATGCCTCTGGGGTGGCATGATGCAGCAGTGACCTGCATTTGCTGTGCTTGGGTCCTGTGATTGGGAATGTCCTTCCAGTGTCCTGGGGTCCTCTCTCCCCCTACCTACAGTCATGATGTCTCCACCTCTGCTGCCATATCTGTGCCTGCACCCAGCCCACTGTCTGCTGACCAGAGCACGTGTGGGAAGGCACAGGAGGAGGATGGCACTGAAGCCCCAGGGATGCTGGCCTCAAAAAGGAAGGGGAAAGAGGTTTATTTTTTTTCTTTTTCACACACAATCTCCCTTAATGGCCAGCGCCTGTTTTCCAAAACTTAACAACCACCCTTTTAGAGAAAAAGGCTAGGACTTAAATAGATCTTAGAATAATGAAGGGGCTTCCCTGGTGGTGCAGTAGTAAAGAACCTGTCTGCCAATACAGGAGATGCAGGTTTGACCCCTGGGTTGGGAAGATCCCCTGGAGGAGGAAATGGTAACTCACTCCAGTATTCTTGCCTGGGAAATCCCATGGACAGAGGAGCCTGGCAGGCTACAGTCCATGGGGTCACAAAGAGTCAGACACAACTTAGCTACTGAGCTCATAGGCAGAACCATGAGGATATCCTTCCAAAAGCAGCATCACCTGGAACACAGGGATTAATCTATAGAATCTATAGAGAAGCCTTCAGGAAGGTCACTCAAGCTGGGTACCATGGATGTCAGGATAGGACACGGGCCCCACTACTGCCATAGCAGGGAGTAGCTAACTTGTCGTGGATAAAGTGGACAGGATAGGTGGTCAGGAGCACTTGGAACCAGTCCACTCTCAGAGAGCCCTCATGGGATCTTGTAGTGAAAGTGTTCCTCTCTGGTATAGGAGCATTCTCTCCCTGAAGAAATGATGGGGAACACCTCCTCCATTCCCAAGAACTCACCCCTGCAGTGCATTTTGAGTCACTGGGACCTGTTTTCTCTAGATTCTTTTTCTAAGAAGTAATTTTATTTATTTATTTTTGACTGTCCTGGGCCTTTGTTGCCATGTGGGCTTTTCTCGTTGCAGTGAGCAGGAGCTATTCTCTAGTAGTGGTACTAGGGCTTCTCATTGCAGCAGTTTCTCTTGTTGGAACACAGGGCTCTAGGGCATGCAGGCTTCACTGGTTGTGGCATGTGGGCTCAGCAGCTGTGGTTCCTGGACTCTAGAGACAGGCTTTAGTAGTTGTGGTGCTGTGGGATCTTCTCAGACCAGGGATCGAACCTGCATCTCCTGGATTGGCAAGCGGATTCTCTACCACTGAGCCACCAGGGAAGCCCTCTAGATTCTTTAAAACAAAAGAGCTCATTTGTTTTTGTAATGAAGCCTGGCCCCTGAAGTATAAACTTCAGGATGATGAGGCCTGGCCAGAAAATGGGAGCCTTAGTCATAGTACCACCCTACAGTTAGACATCTTTTTGCAAAAGTCAGGGAAAATAAATAGAAATTCCTTATACAGGCTTTTATGGCCCTAAGAGAAAACCCAGAGCTATTCAATTTCCATGTTAGGGAACCTTGCCGACTGGGACCCATTCGGACTACACAAAAGCCCTCTCTAGTGGCACCCCTGGTAGAACAGGAGCCCCAGAGAGAAGACCCAAGTCCCAATACTCTTCCACCAACTTCAGCCTCTCCCCTGCCTGTTAAGCGTCTTTGCCCTTCCACCACACACAATGCAAAGCGTCTTTGCATTTCCACACACAAATGCAGCCAAAGCCTCCTTGCCCCCTTCAGAAAATAGTAGGTATGCCTCAGGGAATTACCCAGAGTCCACACACCTTATTCCTTGTCTGACCTTAACCAGTGCCTCACCTGCTTAGGCAGACTCTCAGAGGACTCTAGCTGGTTCACTGAAGAATTCCAGGTACTGACTCTTTCCTTTAAATTTTATCCTTTCCCACTACTGCATCAGTGAGGAAAAGGCCCGTATTGGGGCACAGGCTCAAAAATATGCTGATGAATTACACATTGCCCAACCACATCGATACCCTGTTGGCCCGACAGCCGTGCCTCTAATGCATCCCATTTGGGACTATCAGCCAGGCCAGCCTGGTTTTGCTGGTAGGGATCCTTTGCCTCATTAAAGGGATGAAATGATGCATAATTAAACCTGTTAACTGTGATAAGGTTAAATAGATCACCCAAGTCAAAGATGAAAATCCAGCCGTATTTCAGACTTGATTATTTGCAACCTACTTCATTAGTCAGTCAGCCCCTGACATCTGTCAGAAGCTTCAGAAACTTAAGGGGCCCCAGGCCCCTCTCAATCTTCTTATAGACCCAGCCTTCAGTGTTTTTAACAATAAGGAGCACGCTGAGGAGGAAAAGAAGAAATGCATGACTTAAGGAAGGACAACAAGCCAGGCTTTTGGCAGCTGTCATGACAAGACCTAATCCACCTCCTGGTTACTCCAGAAGTACTCCCAGAAGACTCCCACCAGGAAAGGGAGCATGGTTTAGCTGTGGGAACCCTAAACACTAGATCAAGGAATGCCGTGGAGACATGTCCCAGCCTCCACCCTAGCTGCCATGCCCAGTTTGTAAGAAGATGGGTCACTGGAGGAGGGGATTGCCCCCAGCTCTGAAGGAAGTGAGGAAGTTCCCCCATGGTAGTCATGGCAGTGGTTGATTGACAGGACCTGGGACCTCCCAAGCGTTTGGAGGAGACAGTCATCATCACGTGGGAGGTACCACAGGTGACCATTGTAGCAGGTGAGCTCGTCCAATTTCTAGCGGACGTGGGAAACACTCTGTCCAGACTTCTCACACTGGGTCCCCTTCCCCTGAAACCTGCTCTGTTGCAGAAGGAAAGCTAAAACTAAAACATTTTACCACCCTTTTAACTTGCACTTGACTCTTAAAATTTTCAAGTTTCTTGTCATGCCTGAATACCCCTAACCCATTATTGGGAAGTGATTTTCTCTTAGCTTTAGGGGTAACTCTTTCTCTGAAGACCAAAGCGAAGGAGTGTTTTTGACTGGACTGTGTATTATATAAGACATGGATGATCCAATCCAAAATATTCCCTCAGAATCTGATTTCCATAGGAAATCCCAGGGAAGGCAAAATTTGTCACTCCTATAAAACTCACCTCAAAGGAAACTAATCACTTCCCTTCTAGGCACCAGTACCCCATAAAATCAGAGGTTCGATGAGGCCTCCAACCCCTAATCTAAAAATTCATTAAATACAGACTTTTGGTGCCATGCCAATCTCCCTGTAATACGTCAAATCCTACCTGGTGGTCTTCAGGAACCCTTATCTCTGCCATCTTTTTTAAATGCAAATTTTTTAAAAGGGGGTAAGGTAATTTAGAACTGACTAGTCAAGGATAAATGGAAATCCTAAGTATCTTCTCTGTAAACACCAGTAAGAAAGAGTTGAGCTATCTAGATAAGTGACCTTGATTTGTTCCAGCTGCCAGAAGCCCAGTTTGAATCCAACCCCTTGTAACTGATGGATTTTACATTTTTGTAACCGACTCAGGGCTGAAATTTTGAAATGGGAACTATGAGGTCTCTGTGTTTGCGTGTTTGTATGTGTCTGTGTTGTAGATGTATGGTATTGCCAAAAGGAAATTAAGTGCTTATAGTAGTACAAACACTCAGAAAACTGGCCAGAACAAAGTTCAGGTTCATGTCATCTGTAAGATTTTCTGTACTACACAGATATCTGGGATTGGAGGTGCCTAAACTTATTGATTTGATTGATATAGACATGTGTTTAGTGTCATCAACATTAAATATAATACCTTTATTGTACCTAGATTTATTAGAGGTCAAAAAAGACCTCATTCTGTCTTTTACAAATTTGTCAACAAGAAAATTAACTTGATGTGAAAAAAAGCTTTTAAGGAAAGTGGGTTGTGTGTTTTCAGTAAAAAAGTTATGAGCAGTGGGATTGCATTTTATTAAGGGAAAATAAAGTAAGTGTGTCTTCCAGTTGTTTCTGGATGGAAAAAAATAAAGTGATGGATACAGACAGTGATGGAGGGTTTGTGGAAACTGGACCCCGAGAAAAGGGAAATTGCATGGCCAGAATTGAGTAAGTTTGGAATACATGTAATTGAGTAAATTAATTTAAAAAGTAAGTTGGTGCAGAACCTGAATTTGGGCTTTCTCTTTGTTAAAAGGACACGTTTTCTTAAAATGTTGAATTGCCTATGGTAACAGATTTAAAATTTCTTTGCCTTTAAAATCTTTTATTGTCATTTTGGTTAAGATACAAATATTGTCTCACAGTGACTTAGATCTTATTTGATCAAGTGTTTTAAAACTTTTTGACAAGCTTCCAAAATATTGAATTTTAATTAAAGTTCTTTTGATTTCCAGCTAACTTTGGGATACTTTAGTGGGTCCCTGAGGTATCTCAAAGAGAAATATTTGACTAGGATTATTTGATCTGTTAATTTAAATGTAATCATTTGTAATTCTGGTTACTGTAACCAAGTTTCATTATTGATTAAACTGTAATCAGATGTTTAACCTTGTGGTTTTAAATCTTTTATCATTTATAGATATTTTTGTACTTTGTTGCTGTTACAAAAAGTGCTTCATCATCAAGGAGATTCATATAAAGTCTGTGGAAGCTGTTACAACAGTTCCACATCAAGATGATGGCTACATGAGGATTCCAGCCCATACCAATTTAAAACAAGACTCTCTCCTGCCCCTGCAACCCCTAGATCAGGCACTCAGAGATTTTTACTCCCTGACAGGCAGGGTCAACACCCCTACTCAGCCTTGAAGCAGTTACAGAAGGCAGTTGCCCCTCCGCTTCCCATAAGAATATGAGTGTAAAACTACTGAGGGGGGAATGAAACGGAAGGGAAAGGGGCAGGGCACAGCCTTTTAAAAGAATGATATGGCCATAGAACATGACAAGAACTTAGAAGTAACAGTGTCCAAGACCGGTATGAGCCTTATTATGTGCTCATTGTAATATGTTAGCACATTAAGTAATACAGCCACTAGAACCAGGACAGTTCTGAGGCTAACCATAAAAGACCAAAAAGTGGGCGGTGGCCCAATTCCTGGAAATCTCCACCCTTTCCCCAAAATAATTGGAATAATCCTCCCACTCATCAGCTTATGAAATTACTCAACCCATAAAAGCTAACCATGCCCTATTTGGGGACTCTCAAGCCTTATGAAATGGAGCACCCTCTGTGGATTGTGTTTCTCCCAAGTTTTTCTCATTTTCTGAGATAGCCCACACTCGGTCTGTAGAGTATTCCTCTCTAAATAAGTTCACTTCTTATCTATCACCTGTCTGAATTCTTTTGCGACGAAGCAAGAACTTCAGATTCACCAGAAACAGCACATCTCTGGACTCATTGAGGAACTGGTGCTCACTGGCCCCTGCTTGATAAGAACACACACACACACCCCCCACTATGCCTGGAGATGTGGGGGATATGGAAGCCTCTATTTCAAATACACAGAGATTCGCATGTGTTATAGGCTGTCTGGGCAAAATAAAAGGCTAAATCCTGCTCTAAGAGGCATCTGGCTTTCTGGCTTATCTAGGTCTTAGAGTTTTCTGTGGTATAAATGTCTTTCTATCCTCAATAAAGAGTAAACTTGTTCAGCAGGTTCTTCAGCTTTGGAATGGAATGTGGGTGCGAACTAGATAGGAGACCTGACTATAGCAGAATTGGGATTTGGCTTGGAGTGAGGCTTTATTTAAAATTCTCCTGCTGAGAATCAGCCTTTAGAGTAGGATTCAGCCCAGGTGATCTGATTTCAGTTAGCCAACTTTTCCCTAAAATATTCAGCAGGTGCTCACATAGAGTTCAGTGGTCTTTGTTTACAGATCATGCCCCTATTCAAGAGACACCCTAGACAGACTGACATCTCTGATGCAGGCAACACATTCTTAATTTTTCAAGGATCCCTTGGGCTCATGCCACTTCCTTGGAGGCATGGGCCTCATTCCTTTGTGAAAAGAGAAACAGAAACTGCAGAGCTACAGGGTTTCCATAGACAGCAGAAATAAGAGCCCCTGAATAAGAGGCCTCTCTCCCAGAGACACGGGTTCCCTCAGTACTCCTCTCAGGAAAGCAGGGGTATTTTCAGAAGCTTTGCCCGTGTCTCGAACTGGAATGACACATGAGAAAATGCAACCAAATCCACTTCATGTTGATTAATATGCACATTTCTTTTTGTTCACTGGAGCAGAATTTTATTACAACCGCAGAAAACTTGGATTTGGTAACTTTGAACCCTTGCAGAGAAGCATAACCAGCTTAGCAGAGAAATTAGCAGCCTTATGACGTGCTGTGAATGTAATTTACCAGGCTCTGGTATCACTGTTTCATGAGAGATAAGAAGCTAGGAAATATTTGGCCCAATAAATTTTTCAGCCACATTCACCTCTGCAGGAGAAATGTTACTATGTGAAATTATTTTACTGTCACTCTTAGGGATTGGTTTTACAGATTTCTTTAAAATTAGCTTTTGATAGGTTTATATTTTGAGAAAAGGATTGGTGGTAGAGTGTTAAAACTGCTTTCTTTCTTTCCTAATAGGGGCTAATTTTCAGGTTCAAGTTCCTCATGCTTATCACCTTGGCCTGTGCTGCCATGACTGTCATCTTCTTCATTGTTAGTCAGGTAAGTGGACCCAAAGAGCTCAGGATGACAATGTCCTGAAAAGGTGCCTCTACTTTACAGCAAATTCTGTGGAGCTACTGTGAAAGGAGTGAAGAAGTTGTTATGCTGGGCAGCTCATCAAGCTATTTGTTTTAGGCTGCTCTGATCTGGGACTTGTTATCACTTTTCCAGAGGCAGACTGAATTTTCCTTTCAGTGCAGTCTCATAGGAGGAAAAAGTTAGTAAATAAAAGCCTGCTGCTAGATTGAAGGGCACTTGTTTCATTCACTTAAGAGAATAACTTATCAAGCTCCGTAGCAGACTAACAATGAGCAAGTATTAATTTGATTTGATCCTTATCTAGCATTAACATAGATCCTTTTACAGTCCATCACCATTCTTTATAATAATTATATTGCCGTTTACAACATGAAATATATTTCAAAAGTCCCCTTGATAGAGCTTTATCCTTTTGCTGCTGCTGCTGAGTCGCTTCAGTCGTGTCCGACTCTGTGCAACCCCATAGATGGCAGCCCACCAGGCTCCCCCGTCCCTGGGATTCTCCAGGCAAGAACACTGGAGTGGGTTGCCATTTCCTTCTCCAGTGCATGAAAGTGAAAAGTGAAAGTGAAGTCGCTCAGTCGTGTCCGACTCTTAGCGACCCCATGGACTGTAGCCCACCAGGCTCCTCCGTCCATGGATTTTCCAGGCAAGAGTATTGGAGTGGGGTGCCATTGCCTTCTCCGATCCTTTTGCTAGTTATTTCCAAAACTCAAAATTTTGCTATACTTGAAAATCTCAGTCATGATAATGATTTTTAAATATCAGTAACTTGTTTTGAAAAGTGGAAAGTACTGTTTAAATCATGTGCTGTGCTTAGTCGCTCAGTTGGTCTGACTCTTTGCAACCCCATGGACTGTAGCCCACCAGGCTCCTCTGTCCATGGGGATTCTCCAGGCAAGAATATTGGAGTGGATTACCAAGCCCTCTTCCAGGGGATCTTCGCAACCCAGGTATCGAACCCAGGTTTCCCGAATTCAGGCAGATTCTTTACCATCTGAGCCACCAGGGAAGCTTAGGTATCTATCATTCTTTTGAGCTTCACACAAGTCTTTTGGGTAGGTAGGATATCCCAGTTTGCTAGAATATGAAATTTAATGGCCTTAGAGACATTTCCCATTTATGCTGTCTTCCACTGGGTGAGCTGTGAATGGATTACTTAACAATTCCAAGGATTAATTTTCTTATCCATAAAATGGATGTAACAGTACCACCTGAAGTAGGTGGCTGTAGGGATCATATGAAGTAATGCTTATAAAAGGATCTGTGGACTGCCTGGCACACTGTGAGCATGAATAGCTGTCCTCTTATGAATAGCAACAAGGGTGAATGTTGTGTCAAAGGATGTCCAGTAAGTTAGGGACCAGAATCAGATCTTTCTGATTTTCTTTGCCAATTGCTCTGTCATCCCTATATTTGGCTAAAATTAAGAATGTTAGTAGTGCTGGTATAGCCTTACGACAAGACTTGCCCCATTCAGCTAGCAAGCTTCCTTTTAGGAGAGGGGCTCCTAAGCTTTTTGTGTGTTCTGGACCCCTTAGGCAAACTTGGGTGAAGGCCATGGCCTTCCAAACATCCAAAAGCCTCTTCTTTGAGTGTTTTTAAGTAAACAGAATACTTGGATTTAAAAGGGAATCATACAGATAGATGGTATATATTTGCAATTATACTTTTACAGATATTTCAGATCTGTAGTATAATTGATATGAAAATATGATTTCTATTGGAGACAAAGTTGCAGGTGGTGCTAATACTATGGGAATTTATTTTTTACATTCACAATGGAAAGAAATGATAGCCTTTCAGTTAGAGACTGGTGAGAATAAAGATATAATTTTTTCTCACTCTAGTTCACTGACCCCTTGAATTCTATCCAGGGATACTCAAGCGTGCCTCTAACCCCTAGAGCCCTGTTGGCTATGTCTCAGCAGAGCTAGTGCTGCTGCTGAAGGCTGAAGTGAGTAGAAAAAAATAAATACGCATACATATCTTAGGAAGTTCTGTTCACCACCTTTGCTTTGACCTATAACAGTGCTGTGTTTGTATCAGACTGTTTGTTTATAAGACTTTGGAAACTTCACTTTCCACTCCAAATGCAGTAAAAATATTTCAAATTCTGAATAAGCTTTTTATTCAACCAGCTGAGGCTCCAACAAGGGTGTCTGAGGCCAGATTTATCCCTTGGTTGATTCCCTCATGTGACCAAAAAGCTTTCTAGTCCTCCAGTCCCTCAGTAATGCACTGTGACATGTAATACAGCTAGTTCTGCAAGGCTGAGAGAGCAGGACGCACCCTTGGAGAAACAGAACCTTGAGGAAGGTAGCTGAGGATTAAAAGGTATTACCAAGATACGTCCTCAGGGAGACAAAAAGAAAGGGCACTTTTGCTCCCAGCACGTATTTCCACCACTTTAGTTTCTTATTTATTTATTTTTGGCTGTGTTGTGTGGCATGCAGGATCTCAGTTTCCCAGCCAGGGATTGAACCCGTGCTCCCTGTAGTGGAAGCGCAGAGTCTTAACCACTGGACTGCCAGGAAAGCCTCTCTGCAACTTTAGAAAGCTGAAGTCATCCCCCACAGCCCTACCTCACCCCACTTGCTTTCTGCAGAGTCCCTCCCACCTGAAGTCAAGAGGGACTTTGTGCTGGTGTTTAAGGTGGCTATGTGTTGCCCAAATTTATCTTGTACATATTTAATTAGTGCACCTTTTTGAAGCAAAGGAGGCCAGTCTTCCAAGTTGCAGACTTTGTGGCTTTTAGAAAAAGATTGATATTCTACTGCCCTAGTATTTTCTAGCAGGGCTCCAGCCTGTGGCTGGCTTTTTATATCTGCTGCAACAGTCAACAGTCAGCCTGGAGTGGATTTCAACTCTAAGAGGGTAGCAGTGAGGTCTTTTGGATTCCATTAGCTCCTTACAGTCCTCCTGCTGGGTTTTTTTTTTTTTTTTAAGGTTTATTTTTAGATATCTAAGACGTTTTCAGGCATAACTCTCAGTGTCCCAGGTACTGTATTAATACAGTCATCAGAGGATTTATTTTTTAATGTCATTTTGGAATGTCTCAGCAATGAGCTCACCTGAAAGGAAACCTATTGGGTAACTTTTTGAAATAGATCCCAGCCTTAGGTAAAAGGAATGTATTAAAAACTCCCATTATACTCTCAGACTTGCTGGGAGAGCTTGCATTTAAGCCCCATGAAATATAATGCGAGGGGATCTCGCCAGGATATTGAAGCTCTGAGGCCAGGAATGAAAGGCTGATGGAAGCTGTGGAATGCGGTGACCTTGAGGCTTTGTAGCTGGGTACTGAGGTGCAGTCTTTTAATGCCGGCCATTTTAATGGCCTCAGTCATAGCAACCGGGCGATGGCACATCACAGTCTGGTATTTTAGTCCCTTCACTCTGGAAAAGAAAGAGGCGTTCCATTTAGAGGTGGCAGGCAGTAGGGAACAGAAGTGCAATGCAGGAAAGAAGGTCACTGACCTTCATGAAGGGGACTCCAGGTACCTGACATTCAGGTCAAGTCATATGTAGCAAGCTCCCAGAGAGCCAGTCTGCAGGTTTGTTTTTTTTTTGGGGGGGGGGGGCAGTTGGGCATGCCATCACTTCATTCTGTTACTTATAGCGGAAATGTTTCCAGTAAGAGAGCCTGTGTCTGGGATCTGGAAATCTTGTTGTGAAGTGGAATGCTGGTTGTCAAGACTACTGGGTGTAAAGGGATTTGACCTTCACTTGGCTACAGGGGTATAATTGGGTGGTTTCACACAAAAGTAAATTGTTCAAATGTGAAATCAGGAAAAACGGGGACTTTTAGAAATAAGACTTTAGGTAGAGGGGAGATTATTTTCCTTTTTCTTTTTGTGGTTGGGGCTACCTGATTTTTCTCTCTGAAAGTTTAAAGAGCGTGACTGTCACCTCTTTGCCTTAGCATTCATAAGATTTGGACTCACAAGGCCTGCTCTGTTGAGGCTGCTCGTTGTGGTATGTATTAGTGGGAATGTACTCAGAGCTCAGGATGTCTCAAGCATGAATAATTGAGAGAGGAGAGAGGAAAGCACAATGGGGTCTCCTAACAGTAGAGTGACGTTATGTATACAGTCCAGTTATGCAAATTCAACTCTTTGCCCTCAGCAGGAAATAACGCATTTAGAGATTACAAATTAAAGAGTATGGGTAATTCTGCAACTCCATTCTAAACAAGTGCACGTGTCCTGAAGCAGGCATGGGCAGGGGGCATGAATCTACTGTTTCTTCAGCCAGTCTTGGCTCCAGTGTGTCCCTCATAAGCATTTCATTTCAGTGGTTCTACTGTAAAATTGTATTTTGCATGTATATGCAGTTATATACCAAACATTACTACATCTGAGATATACAGTGCATATATATTTTATATAGATTTAAATATACACACTATATATATAGTATATATATAATGCACATATACTCTCTCTCTCTCTATATATATACTGTATAAATATATGCATAATGCCCAATTAAGTGAATTTCAAAGGAAATTTGACCTGACATAATAGTCAGGTCTCTTAGTCTCTCTAAGTGAGAGACTCATCCTATTTAAGATACTATTCCTACTCTTGTGTTGTATAGTAGTTAGGAACACCCTCCTTCTTTGGTGGGCCAGAGCCACAACTTTCCAGCTGAATAGTCTCGGGCAAGATACTCTCTGTGTCACAGTTTACCCATGAGTGGAGATGTTACCTGCCTACCTCATAGAGCTATTATTAAGGCTAAATGAGATCTTCCATACACATGGAAGTACTGTACTTAAAAGTAAGAAGAGTGACATTTGGTGATGTTTCTAAGAAGCAGTCCTGAATAGCTTGAATGCTGGTACATTATTCTAAAATCACTAATGAAATCCTTTTTTGCTAACACTTCCCTGAGCATGTCATATAGCGAATTATTTCCCAAAGGAAATAGCTTAGTGATGGTGGTTTGTTTATGAATCACAAAAATGAAAAATTATGTATGACCAAGGTCAAACTAAAAGTAAATAAGCGATAAGTCTATAATTCATTAACCTGGTTAACTGACACTCCAGGTCTTCCAGAAGGAAATACCTGCCCTTATAGCTTTATTCTTCCTGGTGGCCCTGTAAGTCATATGAGTTATACAGACTTTTGGTATATGGGTCTATACCAAATGAATATAGACCCACAGCCTCATAAACAGGAGGTGAAAGCAACCTACTTGCATAAGTCATTAACATTTAGAGATAGCTTGCCATCTTATACTTTAGCTGCTAGAAGGAGGGGCTCCTAGAGATGGATTATGTAATCCAGCCTATTAAGCTATCACAGAAACAGCTGTCTAACACTTTCTTTTATTCCCATTTAAGGTTTCCTGTGGGCTTCCCTTGTGGCTCAGCTGGTAAAGAATCCGCCTGCAATGGGGAAGACCCCAGTTCGATCCCTGGGTTGGGAAGATCCCCTTGAGAAGGGAAAAGCTACCCACTCAAGTATTCTGGCCTGGAGAATTCCATGGACTGTATAGTTCATGGGGTCGCAAAGAGTCAGACACGACTGAGCAACTTTTACTCTCAAGATTTCCTGTAGAAGGCAGTAGTCAAAATCATTTCACTGATCTCAGAACCAGCACAAATTTTTAGTTCCTCTGCTCCACAGTTTTCTTGACAGTTCTTAGTGCAATCCAAATGTCATCAGATAGCTCTTAAAACAATTACCATGTCATCAACATAGACAAAACCAGCCTCAAAACATTCTTGCCAAATTATAAAGCATATGAAAGCTTCATAATTACCTTCTTGAGTGGCTTACATATGTAACATTATAAAATAAGATTTATTGAATGTTTTCTGTGGGCCAGGAAATTCCTAAAAATATTTTTACCTAATTCTTCTTAGTGGTTAACCCTGCAAGTTTTTATTTTGTACCTAAGAAAACTGAAGTTTAGAGTCTTAATCTTACTTCTCTTACATTAAACAGAAAAGGAGTGGGAGAGCCTGGATTTGAAGCCAGGTTTCTGACTTTGAGCCTGTGTCTTTCTGCTTCTCTACACTGCCCCACCCAGGAAAACTACTCAGTCCAAGGACCATTTGTTTATTTAATGAATGCTGTGGTACATCAGGTCCTGAAGATATGGCAGAAAACAAACCAGAACTGGTCTTGCCTACAAGGTGTTTATATCCACCTTGCAGAAGGTGGAAGGTGGATAGCAGGGGAGGAACTATAACCGTGGAGAAGTGTTAGACGCAAATGCAGGTTCATTAAATTAGGTGTAACAATGTACTACTGTTTTAGGAAGAAGTACTCTCCAGGTGATGCTGATGTGCAGGCAAGATGAGAACCACTGACTTTGTGCCCGACATAGGAAACCCTCAGTTAACCTTAATTCATCCTAGTATGATTCAGATTGAAAAATGGAATCTTGGGGCTTTCTTGGTGGTCCAGTGGTTAAGAATCCACTTTGCAGTGTAAGGGACACCGATTCAGTCCCTGGTCTAGGAAGATTCCACATGCTGCAGAGCAGCTAACCCCGTGTGCCACAACTACTGAGCGGGTGCTCTCGAGTCCGTGCGCCACAACTAATGAGCCCATGTGCTACAACTCTGAAGCCCATGCACCTAGAACCTGTGCTCTGCAACAAGAAGCTGCCACATTGAGAAGCGTGCACACTGCAACAGAGATTAGCCTCCACTCACCGCAACTAGAGAAAGCCCATGTGGAGCAACGAAAACCAACCACAGCCACAATTTTTTAAAAGAAAACCTTTAAAAAAATGGAATCTTACATGGCCCTTCACTTTTCCAAATATGGGAGAGACTTGGTGTTTGTGTTAGGTGATTGTTACATTGGACTTGTTTCCTATTGGTTCCAATTGAATGTCACCCCTTTTTCCCATAGGTGACTGAAGGCCATTGGAAGTGGGGTGGTGTCACAGTCCAAGTGAACAGTGCCTTTTTCACTGGCATCTATGGCATGTGGAACCTGTATGTCTTTGCTTTGATGTTCTTGTACGCGCCATCCCATAAGAACTATGGGGAAGACCAATCCAACGGTGAGTTCTTTGGCATAGCTTTATTCAGGATAAGTAGGCTTCTGACTCTTCAAGACTTAGGCAGCAAAAGCTCCAGGTTCCCTAGTGAAATGTTTTCTCCAAGTGTGAACAAGTACCTCTAGGGACTCTGGGGCCATAAGACAAAAAAGCCAATACAGGACTGATATTTCTATGAATCCTCATTTTAAAAAATATTTAAAATGCATTGGGCATATTACATTCTAGTTTACAATATCTCCCAGTCTTACTACAAAAATTAAATTTGCTTTCCTTAATTTTTTGAACAAAGTTGACTATTGAAAAGTGTGCCAAATTTATTCTTCTAGTTTGAGAACCACAATCTGAGATACTGGGTGGATGGGGACTGGCCCCTGAGTTGAAGTGGAGCTGGCTTCATTTTTTCCCTGCTCATCCTCCTGTAAGCCTGTCGACTTGTCCAAACCAATGGCCATGCTCCTGTCCCCATCGCCTTCCTCCCCTTAAGTGCTAGTATGTGCTATCTGTGGTGCTGATGCTGCAAGGAGCCTTGGAGAACTTAGTCTAGCAGTTCTACAGATGAGGAAACTGAGACCCAAGAGAAGGGAGGGACTTGCCTGGGACTTCTCTACCAGCCATGGCAGAGGGAAATGAACACTGCTGCCTGGGCCAGTGCTAGTAACATGGAAGAGGGCCTGGTAAGCAACGCATCTGATAGCTCCTTTTTCTTTGCATACTTCAGCCTACATTGTTTGGCTCCACCTTTATTCTTCTCTTTTTTCATACCTGCTTTACCCTGAAGTGACAGTGTTAGTCACTCAGCCATGTCCAACTCTTTGTGACCCTATGGACTATACAGCCTGCCAGGCCCTCTGTCCATGGAATTGGAGTGGGTTGCCATTCGCTTCTCCAGGGCATCATCCCAACCCAGAGATTGAACCCAGGTCTCCTGCATTGGCATTGTCTGAGCCACTAAAGCCCTGGCCATATGCCTATCCCCCAGATATATCCCACCTCCATCTGGGCCTGACAAAACCCTATTCATCTTTTGAGTCTATTCAAAATGTTTCCTCCTAATCACTCTAGTTGGCGTGTGGCAAATTATATTCAATAGAATATTGTTGCCATGGGATGCTGGTAGGTTTTCGTGGTCAAATAAGTTTGAGAATCATTGGGTTTTTAATCATCATTATTGTGATTTACTGTAGGATATATTAATGCCTTTAGCACACTAATTTGTACTGTTAAGTCTTTTAAAATGGGTAGGGGTAACAGCATTTCCAAATTCTCAAGTCATTTGGCCCTGCAACCTTTTTCCAGGCTATTTTTTTGATGTTCTAAAGAACAAGCTCATGTCCTCTTCATTGGCTGGAGGATTCTTAACCATTGGACCACCAGGGAAGTCCTGCATTAATGCTTTAGAAATAAGAGTTCTAGATTAGCTTTCTTATTTCACAGATGGGCCAGTGATCTTGAGACAGGGCTGTGATGACATGAGAGAGAGGGCAGGGAGAAGAGGGCATCTGTGCTGAGGGTCAAGGGTAGTGGAATGGTCTCACCCACGGTCTGCAATACTACACCTGACTCTGTACAAAAGCATCCTAGACACCAGGGTTCTCTTCCTTCCTACTCCATGACTTCCTGTCATACTCAGTATCTCTGGCTATAGGTCCTGGGCAAGTGTAAAGACCATTGGCTCACCTATCTCACCTGCCCACCTCTTGGTCTGAGTGACTTCCCTTCTAGAAAGTATGTGAGCTGGGTAGGCTCCAGCTTCCTTTCTACTGCCAGCACTGTGTTTTCCATATGCATGGTGATTGGGAGCATGTGGTCTCTCTGTTGTTGTTGTTCAGTCGCTAAGTCATGTCTGACCCTTTGTGACCCATGAACTGCAGCATGCCCGGCTCCTCTGTCCCCCTCTCTCTCTCAGAGTTTGCTCAAATTATGTCCATTAAGTCAGTGATGCTCTCTAAACATCTTATCCTCTGCCACCCCTTTCTCCTTTTGCTTTCAATCTTTCTCAGCATCAGGCTCTTTTCCAGTGAGTCAGCTCTTCACATCAGGTGGCTAAAGTATTGTAGCTTCAACATCAATCCTTCCAATAAATATTCAGGGTTGATTTCCTTTAGGATTGATTGGTTTGATCTCCTTGCTGTCCAAGGGACTCTCAAGAGTCTTCTCCAGCACCACAGTTCTCTCTCCATGGCCTTCTAAAATGCCAGAGGAAGAGGTTCTGGACTTGTTAACAAAAATCTTGGTTTCATTTCATGGCCATCCTGTTGGACTGTGACAGAAACCATATGGACCTGTCCTTGACTTGAGAGTATTAAGCAGGAACCTAGTAGGTGGAGTTCCTGCCTTCCAGGGAAATGCCACCTATAGCAGTAGCTGGACTTCCCGGGATGTTGGAATGATAATCCTAGTGGGTAAAAGTTATGGGTATGCTGAAGCAGTTTTTGGATGTAAACTGTTCTGCTTGTTTTTGTTGTGTGACTTGTCAAACTGCTTGCCCTCCCTGTGCACCACTTTTCCCACCTGTAGATGATCTCTTAAAGTCTTCTGGGAACATAAAATTTTGTGATTGTTTTCCTTCCTATTAGCAGGGAAGGGGCAGAAGAGCACCTCCTTCATATAGTGGCCATCCAGGGGGTGATTCTGTCACATGTAAGGGTTTTCTAAACACTGGTAAGAATTCACCCAAGCCCAGCACTTTCAGGCACATGCGAGGCCAGAGCTGCGGCCAAGCCTACAGGGGCAGGATGACTGCCTTCTACCCAGTGACACTGGATGCTTGACCTGTGAGCCAGGTGCTAGGCGGCTCCCATGAGGACTTCTCATCCAGGACAACAGCCACCGTCCTAGGCTTCAAACCTTGCAGTTGAGGAAAGTACTTGATTTGTTCCCCAGTAGATTTGTTGCTGTTGAAGACCACACAACACACAGATCTGCAATTTCACAGAAAGCTCAAAGCTATTCTCCATAGGAGGTCATATTCCCCGAATCCCATGCCAAGAGGTGTTCAGAAACAGACATGGTTGTTCTGGATTGTCGTTTACGACTGGGTTGTGCTGCCTGCATGTAGTGGCCACGCTCTAGGGGTGCTGTATGTCCAACATTGAGGAAAACAGTCCCTTATTGTAAAGAGTGGTCCTGCCCAACATGCCAGTAGGGCCCTGGTTGAAAATCATTCAAGCAGTCCAGCGGCAGACTCTTCGGGGACCCTGTTCTGATCATAAACGCAATAGTCACACAATTCAGCATCTCTGTGGTGATGACACGACCCACTGTGACTCTGCAGCAGTCAGCGAGCCCCTGGTGGCTTTCTGTGCTTCTCGCGTCCCTGGGCAGTGCTGTGTCTGGAAAGGGCTTGTCCAAGTTGGGTTCTCTGATCATTTTCCTTCTCTGCTCTCTTTTTATCTCCTCATCCGCTGCCAGACCACACACTGTATCACAGGAATTATGGAGCATTTACCAAGATTTTGAAGCTCCTTGGAAAGAGCTAATTTGGAATAGTACGTGGAAACCTAGAAAATGAACTCTCAGAGGGATACACTGTATTTTTAAATTCTCTGAGTCTCTGGATGGCGTTCCTCCTCCTCCCCCCAGCCTTCTTTCCCTTTCTTGTGGAAAGTTTTTATTTTTAAATGGCTTGGACTCCCTCCCCACTCTAGCTTTTAAGGTCCAGAGCCAAGAATTTGGATTTCTTGCTATGGAGAATGAATCCCAGGTGTGTTGTGTTCTTCTTGCCTTCGTGAGATGGATCCTGGGTGGACCGCTGGAAAAAAGCTCATTTCCAGGAACTTGGTAAGCAGTTTCTGATGCAGCGGAAGCCAGGGAGGCTAAGGAAAGAGAAAGAGACATTAAGAAGCATTTTGTTTGGGAGATGGAAAGAGATGCCGAGAAGTATATATATGTGGAGGGGGAGTGGGTAGGAAGAAAGTGAAAGTAGAGAGCTTGGATTTTTGCTTCTCTCGTTCCGTCAAGGAATGGCGGAGAGAAAAGAAGTGGGAGACAGGTTTGAGAAAGGGTCGGTTTCCAAAGCACATTTTCTCTCACATAATTCTGTTTCTCTTTATTGTGTGGCTTGGAAAGCGACCCATAGAAATGAAGCAGTGGGTACCGCAGTGCTTAGCACTGTGTGGGGTTTGAGAGGATGAGCGATAAAGACACAGTCCTTGCTCTCACAGAACCAGTAGCCCGGTCTGGGAGATGAGACTTCCTCCTCTGCCTCTTGAAACCCGGGACGTGGCAGGACGGCTCCAGCCAAACTGTCCGAGCCAGAATGTTTTCATGTGTCAGCGGCTGATTGGTGCCGCAGGGGTGTGGTGGTCTGGGTTCCAAACTGCTGGTTGATCCACTGTAGCTACAGTGTTGGCATAATAAACACGTTCAGATCAGTCTGTATGTGTGAGACGATCAATGTGTTCGTCTGTTTACAGACAATCATTTAGTCTGTATAAGGATATACATATACGCAGTCAATGGAATACACTTTTTTTTTAATCTAGCAAAGATACTTCAGATTCTCTTTCAGGAACCATTCGCATTTCCTGCCCTGCTGCTCCTGGGTTTTCATTAAAGCTCTTCCTTTTGCATGTGTGCATGCTAATGCTGCTTCTGTCGTGTCCGACCCTTTGCAACCCGCTGGACTGCATCCCACCAGGCTTCTCTGTCCATGGGATTTCCAAGGCAAGAATACTGGAGTGGGTTGTCATGCCCTCTCCAGGGGATCTTCCCAACCCAGGGATCGAACCCGCATCTCTTGCATCTCCGGCATGGCAGGCAAATTCTTTACCACTAGCACCACCTGAGAAGCCTACTCTCCCTTTTACCTGTTTCCATAACTGCTCTGTGACTCATTGCTGATGTCTTCCCAGGCAGAAATGAACTCCAGCACAGGCTGGTGGTAACCCTTAGCCCAGAGAGAAGGCTTCATACCCCAGGGGCGCGACATCGATGCCCTGCCCACAGGACGCACTGACCAGATTCCCTCAGTTACCGGTTCATGTAGAGAAAAAAGTTGGAGCTGCTTAGGAAGTCAGACAATTCTCGATACTAGGTTTCATTTTTGTGTTATTTCGTCTACGAAGTTCTTGTCAGAAGGTTTTAGAGAAAAAGTAAGAAATGGAATTCCTGACTGGATGACATAGGGAACAGGAGACACTAGTTGCCGACAGGTTCCTTTCTATTTCTGTTTGTACTGAATGGCTTCTGTCTGACACACCCTTTCTTTTGGAAGCCACAGCAGCAAGCCCGGGCCCCATGCCTTCGGAGCTACCGCTTGGTGTCAGTTTAGCTTCTGGAGGCCCCTGAGGTCTCCAGCTGCTTGTTTCACAGGAAAAGGTGGCTTTGGCCTTTGTTGCCTCAGTAAATGTTTGGTCTGAGTTGTGAGGCTTAAACAGTGGCTGCTTTTTATTGCGATCTTTCCCCTGCTTGTGTGTTAGATAACATGCTCACACCCATGGTTTCCCTGGCTTCCCCTTGATGTCTGTGAGCAGTGATGGCCTGGGTCTTGCCCCCTGGACTGGACTCAGATTCTGAAGTGAGGCTTGACATCCTGTGTCTTCACATGTTCTCCCCCCGTGTGTGTCTATATCCTAATTTCTTTTTCTCATGAGAAGTTGTTCAGTTGCTAAGTTGTGTTAGACTCTGTGATCCCATGGACTACAGGTCGCCAGGCTTCCCTGTCCTTCACCATCTCCTAGAGTTTGCTCAAACTCATGTCCACTGAGTCAATGATACCATCCCACCATCTCATCCTTTGTCACCTCCTTCTCTTCCTGCCCTCAACCTTTGCCATCATCAGGGTCTTTACCGATGAGTTGGCTCTTCACATCAGGTGGCAAAGTGTTGGAGCTTCAGCTTCAGCATCACTCCTTCCAGTTCAGGGTTGATTTCCTCTTGGATTAACTGATTTGATCACCTTGCTGTCCAAGGGACTCCCAGGAGTCTTCTCCAGCACCACAGTTCGAAAGCATCAATTCTCTTGGATGCTCAGCCTTCTTTATGGTCCGATTCTCACATCTGTACATGACTGCTGGAAAAAACATAGCATTATGGTTACATTGGATTAGGGTTCACCCCAGCGGCTTCATTTTAAACTAGTCACCTCCTTAAAGACCCTGTGTCTAAATACTCACATCCTGAGGTACTGGGAAATAGGACTTCAACAAATGAATAGGGATGGCATATGATTCCAGCCATCATGCTAAGACTGCACGCAAAATGTCCTGGCTTTATGTGTTCCCTTCTTAGGCCTGGTGCTGAGTGTCTGGAGACAGGAAATGGCACACTTCAAGCCTGTTATAAACTGTCTTGATGGTTGAAAGGAATTGAGAGATGGCTGGACCCAGGGTTCCTGAACCCTGTGTCACCAAGATCTCACTCTGCCTTATTGCCCAGAAGGGATCACAAAGGCTGAGTCCTCCCAAAGCACACCTGTTTTCTAGCTGCATGTTTGTCCCTAAACCCTGGTGGGGAACACCAGTTTTGGGGTGTGGGACGAGAAACCAGGCAGAGCAGGGAGCAGCTGGACCAGCCCATGCTAGGACATCTCAGTGGGTATTTTATTTTATTTTATTTTTTTTCCCTTAAGATGCATTTTTATTTAAAGTTTTCTGGCTGTGAACTGTCCATTCAATAGCCAATCAATCCAAAAATTTATTTTTAGACAAACCAATTATTTGGGCTTCCCAGGTGGCGCTAATGGTAAAGAACAGCCTGCCAGTGCAGGAGACTAAGAGATGTGGGGTTCGATCCCTGAGTCAGGAAGATCCCCTGGAGGATGGCATGGTAACCCACTCCAGTATTCTTGCCTGGAGAATCCCATGGACTCAGTGGGTATTTTAATGATCACTTAACTACATACCAGATACTGTCCTGGTGATTTACATTCTTTAAAAAAAGAGAAAAAAAAATTTTTTTTTAAGATTTAGAAAACCCACCATTCACCAGTTTGTTAACACCCAAAATGCAGAAAGAATGTAATCTTAAGAGTAAACAACAGTCCTTGATATGGAAATAATTTCGCTTTACAAACATTACTCGTGCCTTGATTTTTTTCATTTTGCCATGAACTAGGGACATCATTATCATTTGAGCTTAGCTTTGAAGGTGAATAGGAGGAGATTTGTTGTGGGAAAAAAATTCCACAGAAAAGGCAGGGGTGTTAGAGAAAGAACATAAAGTCTCGAAGAGGACACAGATGGTTTGGAATCCTGACTCCAATATATACTGTGACCTCAAGAAATAAATATGAACTCATGGTGTAAGAGTTGTCTGGCTTCCACATCTGCATAATGAGGTGTTAATTTACCCTAGTGCTTGTGAGGACAGAATTAGGTAGCCCTTATTAATATTAGAAAACGGTGGCTCTCTCCCAAATTTGTGAAACAGCCTTGAAATTCAATTAGAAGTTCCCCTTCTTTTGACTAAAGTATCCAGAGACATACAAATGATTGTCACTAGAATGCTGCCAATCTTAGGAAGCTGTGCTCATTATTATATCATTAGAGTGCATTTTGTATAGCTTTCTACATCCCCAGTATGCATTCCAGGCAGTTAAAATCCAGCAGCAGCTGCATATCCATGGATGTGATATGGATCCACTGATAGTCCTTTGAGATTACATTCAATGCCAGAGATTGGTCTCATTTCACAATGGTTCAAAATAAGCCTTCATCTTATTCTTGATTAGCTGAGATGAATTGACATCATAACTAGGGAAAGAGACTTACTGCAAACTAAAGAATTCTTTTTTTTTCCTTTCATAATTTATTCTTTTCCATTTATTCTGCCCTTCCTTCCTAATAAACAACATATCACATTTTTGGAAGGGCTTTTTTTTTGTCTTGGAAGGGAAAAGACTTCAAGCATGTTTGTGTGCTGAGCAGCAGAAGCTGAGGGAGGGAGGGTAACAGATGGAGTGAGACCTTGGCAGAAGAGGGAGTTTGATGGGATCCCCACTCCTGCTATGTCACTGCCATATTCCCATCCGTTCCCTAAGGGGAAAATGTTGGCCTTCATGGTACAGTAAAACCGTGCATGATCATAGATTTTGCTAGCCAGAATCCCATTGATCTGGGCTCTCATTCCAGCTCTGCCGGGAGCAATCCTGGTCACATTATAGAAATTCATTGCCTCTTTGAGCCTCGGTGTCTTCACATCTTAGTAGGAAATACTGGGCATGCTAAGCCCCTAATCGTGTATATGGTAAATACTCATAAATAATAGCTCTCTTTACTATCAACACACTGATGTTGTGTGCTATAAATTCTCTTTCATCAGATGCAAAAGCAAAATTAATATGCTGAACAATTCATCCAAGTTGTTGTATGTATATATTTATGATGGTAATGCATCGCACAGGGACTCATACTTCACCCGTAGTCTCAATGGCAGTTGGAAACTTGAATATTTCAGAGTCAGCATAGCTTAAGGTTGAGGAGCCTGGATTCTGGAGCCTCATTGCTCCAGTTTCAACACCACATCCTGTTATCAACTTGGGCCTCGGGAAAGTTACTTGACCTCTCTCTGCCTCAGTTTCTTCTTCAAAAGAATGAGGATGATGAAATAGTACCTCTATCAAAGGGTTGGTAATGAGGATTAAATGCATTAATATTTATAAAGTGTTTAGAATAGAGTCAACATAGGACAATATTTGTTAAAAAAAAAAAAAAAAAAACAAGTAATTTTGTTATTCGTGTGATGTAATCTGTAGGGTTAGACACATTTTCTAGGACCTGCTAATTGGAATCACATTTTAAGCTTAAATACTTGGCACCTTCGGTTCAAAACTGAAGTAGAATTACACTCTATGTCTATTTCCAAGAAGTCTTCAATGAAAGGGATTTCTTAGGTAAACACTTGGAGCTGTTAATGGGTCTACTCGGGTGGTCAGGACTCTCTTTGAAATTTTGATGACTTTCAGACATGCAGATCATGGAATCTGCTTTGAAGTTTTGGTGGTTCAGCCAGATATGCAAATTCAGAACTAGCTTTGAGCAAGAAATTTGAGATTTATACCTATTCTTGAATGAGGAGTGAGCCAGAAGTTGCAGCAGTGAGAGAACAAGTTAGTGACCTGGGAAAGGCTCTTCGTGGCCCCACGAAGCTCTGTGTAAAACCTTTAGGCAGACTTTCCACTTATTAGTGCTGTGCCAAGGGTCAGGAGTGTTGGAGGCTGAATCGACACCCCTCTGGTACCTGCTCCAACCCCTGTCCTTTGATGGGATACTTGCTGTACTGTGCTAAGTCAGTCATGTCCGACTCTGCAACCCTGTGGACTGTAGCCCACCAGGCTCCTCTGTCCATAGGGATTCTCTAAGCAAGAATACTGGAGTGAGTTGCCATGTCGTCCTCCAGGGAATTGTCCCAACCCAAGGATCGAACCCAGGTCTTCCTCATTGCAGGCAGATTCTTTACCATCTGAGCCACCAGGGAAGCCCAAAAATACTGAAGTGGGTAGCCTATCCCTTCTGCAGGAGAACTTCCTGACCCAGGAATCAAACCAGAGTATCTCGCATTACAGGCAGATTCTTTACCAGCTGAGCTATCAGGGAAGCCCAAAAGGGCATGTTGCCTCCCCATCAGGGAATCGAACCCTGGTCTCCCACGTGACAGGTGGGGATACTCACCACTATACTAAAGAGGAAGGTGGTGGGCTACTTGCTAGTACAGCCCCAAATTGCCATTAGCTGTCTCTGCAACACTAATGACCCTCCTTCTAGGACGAAGGATTCTCCTGGGTAGAGAGCTGCCATGCCAGCACTTCATAAGACTGATGTAGTTCCGCAGCCTCCGAGGGTCTACAGTGAAAACCTAACACCGTGTGGCACTCATGAAGGGCACCAGCCAGGCAGCCTGCAGGGCCAGTGAGTGGGTGGTCCCTGGGTTCCTAAGGCCTTCAGATTCATGGATTCGCAGCAGGTCCTAAACTACTGACAAGATGTTAGTCCTGAGGGTCAGACTAGAGCTTTCTTCTAAGTAAAGGTATGGAATCCCAATGGAAAACAGAGCTTGTGTATTTAATTCCATGCTTTGAACTAGGAAAAATTTTAATCCTCAAAACTATGAAATCATATGTGTACATGTGTAAGTATAAAAATCCCAGGTATAACCATAACCTCTTGTTCTCCAGTCCCCCTCTCTGCAAATATGACTATATACATGCACCCCATACACAGTCTAACTGAGAAGCATTGGGTGTGGGTTTTTTCGTTTTCCCTTTGCCAGTTATATATTCACAGAAAAGGAAATGACAACCCACTCCAGTATTCTTGCCTGGGAAATCCCATGGACAGAGGAGCCTGGCGGAGTACAGTCCATGGTGTTGCAAAGAGTCGGACATGACTGAAGCAATTAAGCATGCGTGCAGTTATATATTCACTTAAATGTCTCATGGCAGGTAGCAGACTTTAAGGGTTTAACACAGAAACTTATTTTTCTCCTGATAGTTGAAAAGAGGCCACATTATGCCATTTTAGCAGAGGAGTACCTGTGTTCACTGGAGATGACTCCAAAACACTGGTGTTGTGTAGAATCCTGGAGGCAGCAGAAAATTCAGAGCACATTTCTGGTACTTTTTTCCTTGGTAGAGAAACCCCCTAATTATTCCTAAAGGCATTACATGTAGTACCCTATCCAATCTTTTGGTAAATATAGGCAGGTTTTCTTTGCCTTCACATGGCATAGCTGCTTTGTAAATTATTCACAGCAAATGTGTATGTGGTCTTGGAATCAGACCTTCCTTCCTGTCTCCATCATGTGTCTGCACCTCTTCCTGGCCTCCCTCCCAGCTTCCTCACCTATAAAGCTGGCAAGACCAGAGTGCCTGCCTCAGAGGGCAAAACCACATGATCATCTCAATAGATGCAGAAACAGCTGAAGCATTTGACAAAGATCATGTATAAAGTGTTGAGAATAGCACTAGGCACAAAGTAAGCTCTCATTAAATGTTAATAATTACTATGAATAATATAAGCACTAAGCTGACTCATCTGTTATTAAAATCTTTCTTGGAAGACAAAAATGTTAAGAAATTACTGCCAAGTCCGAGTACAAAGGGTGGGAGTCAGCCCCAATTTTAGGTATCTGTGCCATAAGTTTTCTCTCTAAGCTCTGAATGTGAAAGAGGTCTGGTTGGGGAGCTGTTAGTGAGGAGAATCCCTGCTTTCTCCTTCCTCCTTGATCACATCTAATACCAAAATCCCTGTTTCAGGTGATCTGGGTGTACACAGTGGGGAAGAACTCCAGCTCACCACCACTATCACCCACGTGGACGGGCCCACTGAGATCTACAAGTTGACCCGCAAGGAGGCCCAGGAGTAGGAGGATTCCACCTGACTGGGACTTCCCGCCACATCCCAGCCATTTTTACTAGAACGGGAAGCGTGCCAGAGAGCTCCACATGCCAACGAACGCTCTGTCTCTTAGCTGTGGTTTCTTGGACCAGTGGTGTGGACATTTGTCAGCTTGCCTTCTGACAAGTAGTTCCCGGAGACAGACTCCTGCAGCCACTAATGTGTTGTGTATGATAACAAAACCTCTGGTATGACACATTTTCTGTGATCATTGTTAATTAGTGACATAGTAACATCTGTAGCAGGTGGTTAGTAAACCTCATGTGTTGGGGGTGCACTCCTTGGGGAATGGTTTGGGCCAGATGGGGTCTATATGGAGTGGAATATTTGACTCCTTTTTTTCTTGTTTTTAGGTTCTAGGATAGAGTTTAACATTCTTTGCAGTCCAAGATGGGCTGGTGTCATAGTCTTCTCACTCCTAATCCATGACCACTTTTTTCCCTATTTATATCACCAGGTAGCCTATTGAGTTAATATTTAAGTTGTCAATCGATATGTGTCCCTATTTTTTAAGGCATAATATAAAATAACCGAATTTCATGAGAAGATCTATTACACCAGGGGCATTTCAGCTTTGAAACCAAATCTGTGTATCCAATACTAACCAGTCTGTTGGATGTGGGTTTTAAAAAAAATGTTTGCTAAACTATCCAAGTAGGATTTATTGTATTAAATGGCCTTTGGGTCTAAAAAACTTTTTTAACCTCTTGCTTAAAATGTGTTTTCTTTTGATAAGATGCTTCAAACAGCCTCCACAAGTGTAGATCTGATCATTTAAATAAACCTGTATGTATATGCATGTATGTGTATGCACACCTCGTCCTCCTGCTCAGCCGGAACACATGCATGCAGATTCTTTTTTTTGAGTTGTGTCTATGGGGTGGGGGGAAATAGCTTTATGAAAAATTAAAATATTTTGCCATCAAAGTTTTGGGGGCAGTATATATTTCTGGAAATAGGGTAACATTTTCTGCACTGCATGGTTAACCTCCACTGGATGGCATGTGTGGCAAAAAGCGTGTGTGTGTGGGGCAAGTTAAATGATTTAGACGTAGACTATGACTCCCCTCCTATGCCCAGTTCCCCAAGTAGACTGTGTCATTGTACTTTAACTCTGCCATTGGAAAGGCAACGTAATACAGCAGAGAAAGAATAGTGGGTGGGAGGTTAGAAGGCAGTGTTTCCTAGCAGAGGTCTGACATTTATTACATAGTGTGACCTTGTTGAAGCCACCTGACCTGGCTGTTCCCTCACATATAAACTACCATTCATGAAGTTTTAACTGCTTCACGGGGTGGCAGTGCAAATTAGATCAGTTAATGTGTATAGAAATGCATTTTAAACTCTAAAACTGTGTAAATATGTTCTTTTTGGAGTCTAAAGACAATTTCATGAGTGTCCTGTTTTTCAGACATCGATGCCTGGAGGTTTGGGACACAATCCACTTAATCTGCCTACTCAGCACTCCTTCTCTATCCTTTCTTTTCCCTGATTTTGGCTAAAGCTGTGGTAAATAGTGATGGGAGGAAATATTTTGGTTTTGGCTGTTCTCTCAGGCCTTTTCCTGTCCTGGTAAACATTTGATGGTGTCTGATCCAGTGCACTCAGCATCCACTTCTGATTGATCACTGTGGTGCCAGGCTTTAAATGTAGCCCATGTCTCACAGTCTGAAAGGGAAGACGAAGTTAAAATACAACAAGTAATCTCGTGCCCCAGAGGATGGAGGCAGAATTTCTCCAAGGAGATGAGAAAAGGGCCTGAGATAGATCTTGAAGAAGAAGTAAGATTTTACCAGGGCTGAAGGACAAAGGGAACAGCAGGATGAAAATCATACAGGAAGTGAAGAATGGAGAATGCTTAGATAAAGCTGGTCATCAGGCCTGGCTGGCATATAGAAGGAGTGGAAATAGCAGAAGGTAAGCCCCATGCATCTGTGAGCCAAAATGAGAAGGGTCCTTAATGCTGTGGGAAGAGTTATCAGACTCAGCCTAGGGTTTTATGTGGAGACGTGATATGATCAGAATTACTGCAACAGAGAGGCTGGACAAGCCCAGGAAAAAGATCACAAAGGCTGAAAACAGGGCAATAGTAGAGGACATGGAGTAGATCAGATTAGTTTTGGAGATAGAAGTGGCAAGGTTTGGGCATTCTGAATGTGGACATGAAAAGCAACAGCAGAGTCCAATGTCAAGCCCTTTGAGGAGAGAGAATGGTATGGCTCTTTAAGGATTCCTGGAGGGGCAGCGTCAGTGAGTCTATCACCTAAGGGTATGTATCCATACTAGAAGTTAAGTCTAGCAAGCTTACCTAAAGGAGAGACTTTAGCAGAACCTTCCAAGAGCACCAATACCAGTAATTCATGGACCTTTCCACTAGAACAGTTCCATTTACTAGCTGTCTGTCTCTCTAGCTTCCGAAGTAGGGGAGGTACATGAGTGGCTCAGTCTCAGGCAAGCGGCTGCCCCTTGCTGATCAACTGTGATCAGGAAACCAAGTCCAGTGGCCGCTAGCAGATTACCCTGTGGATTGGGGTCAGTTTCTGAAGAATGGAGAGTCCATTTTGAGTTGGCACACAGTCAGAAAACATGTACTACAGTGGGCCAGATGAGAAGTTTGGATTTGCTTGGGCTGGGTTTTCAAAGCTGTCTTCTGGAAGAAATGACAAGCTAACAGAAGCAAGAGGAGAAGCAGACCAGTCAGGGAAGGAGGCTTTGCAGCCATCACTGAGAATGACGTTGAGCTTGGCAGAGCATCAAAACATCACGTAACTATGGTGAACCAGACACGGCCATATTTAAGAGGTGGCAGAAAGAAACTGAGGTAGGTGACTCATAGCCATGCAAAGTATCAAAGAAGCCAAAGAAAGAACCAGATCAAGGGGGGAAAGTTAGATACCCTGAGAAACTCAACAGCGTTTAAAGATTGAATAAGGCATGTTGGATTTGGCATTGATATGTGGGACCTCATGGCAAGTGCAGCAATTAGACGTAGAATAAGATCAGTGAGTGCTCGTGATGGGAAGATAAGAGGTAGGATGGTGGCTCCAGGAGAAACCAGAGTCTGAGGAGAAAATGGGACTGGATTTGTAGACATTGAGGGTGAGAGTCAGCCATGAAGTCAAGATGATGATGAAGTAGCTTACGCCCCAAGAAGGTCAGAGACTTGGGATAAAGGACACAAGCTGATGAGTTAGTTTTGACAGAGTGAAAGGTCACTTTTATCCAGAGACAGGAGAGAAGTAACCAGTGGATGCTGAAGGAGAAACTTGAGGTCAAAAGAAGAGAAGTTGGCAACCGGTCCCTCTGTGTGTTCTGTTTTCTCTTTTCCCCTTGAACATGAAATGAGCCTAGAGTTGTCCTGAAGAATTTCTCGGTTTCAACAATGCAGGTAGAATACATTTGTTTTCAATCAGCAGAAAGTTCAAGAAATGCTTCAAGAGGTGAGAAAAAGCCTGTAATAAGGACTATCAACCCAGAGCAAAAATTAATTGTTGGTCATGCATGTTTTACTAATTGTCTTAAAATTTTTAAGTAATTTTGAAGAATATGATAATTGTAATAAGTTTAAAATTCCCCAACTGTCTGCTTTTTAAAAATAAGAAAACTTGCCATTTATGCAACAAACAGGTAAAATACAATTGATATTTCCCATAGAAAACAGTCAGTTTTATATTGACTTATTGGGTTCACCAGGTGTTAATCCTACATTTTCCCCTTAGGGGAAGAAAATGTCTATAATAATGAAATAAATAGTTTCTTTCACAACCTCTAGGTAATTCTAATCATTTCTCAGAACCGAGAGGATGCCTCAATTCTGATGCCAGAGAGCTGTTGGAAGTCGCACCCCTGGGATCCCTGCAGGTACTTTGAGAAAGTCTACAAAAATGTTAGAAGGCAGGTTATTGGTCTCATCCTCATCTTAGCAGTTCCAGAAACTCTATATTGTCAACTCTTTCAAACAGATCAAGTTCTGAGAGGCTGCCTGGCCACACTGGGGCGTCTCAATGAATGACAATTCCTATGCAATCTTTTATAGTGAGGAGTTCGCCACGTCTTGTGTCTCCATCATTCCGGACACATTCTACCTTGCTATTGTTGAGTAACCATGGAGGCTAAGAGAGGAAGTACAAAGGGTTTTTTGTTTTTTGTTTTTTTTTTCTGGTGGACAAACGATAAAAGTACAGAGGAATGAGTGCACTTGAAAGAAGTAACATCTCAACCACGATAAAGCCTGAGGGATCATCCCAGTACTTATAAAGGAAATACACACAACTCCCTGCAAAGTGCCTAACACAATGTGGGAATTCAGCTGGGGAGGGTTGGTGGGTGAACCAGTAAACGCACCAGCTCATCCTAGTCTCTGACTGCGGTGGACGCCTCCTTCCTTTGATTCAATCAGACCCTGCTCCTTTTGCAGCCATTCAGCATCAGGATATGTTAATGCAGTAAATTAGGCTTATGTGTGGATACAACCTGACTCTCGTGAGTCTATGCCTCACTCATAGAAGGTCCCATCATCCTTTCATGCCATGGGAATCCTTCTGACTTTGGCTGCTTGCTCTCACCCCATCACACTTTGCTTTGTGACTGATTAAGTTGTACAGGGATGACTTGGTTTCTGAGACTATGTCAGCAATGAATGCCTTTCTTTTCTCCTCACATCAGAGTGATCTTCTGGGCACTCCTTGAACCACCTACTGTCTAGGAGCCTCCTGTCTCAATGACCAGGGTTTTGGCTTTAGAGGTTGAGAAGATGCTTGTGTATGGAGACCAGACCCTCTTTGTGACTTTGACTTTTTGTTCTGACTGTACTTCCTCCCACAAGTCCTGTCCTAGCCAGGACTTTTCTCCTTCAGTCTCATGTCTTGGCTCCCCAGTCCCTCCTCCAGATGTGTTTTCCAGACCCTTGCCTCAGTGCCCTGTTAACTGCATTCTAGTTCCTCACTGTTCTAGCATATGATTATCAGACTGCAGCGTTGCTCTAGCTGGCACAGATTAGTGGAAAAATAATACTTCTACTAGGGTTCAACATACTAACAAAATGGCCCTAGATTTGAAAATTATCCACTTCTTTGCTTCTCATGAACATTCAACCTCTAAAACACAGTTTTAAAAATTAATACAGGTATACCTCGTTTTATTGCACTTTGCAGATACTGCCATTTATTTTTTTTTTTTTTTTTACAAATTGAAGCTTTATGGAAACCCTCTGTCAGATGATGGTTAGCATTTTTTATTTTCACAATAAAATATTTTTTACTGAGGTATGTGCATTGTTATTTAGACATGATGCTGTTGCACACTGAATAGACTACAGTATGAGTAGACATAACTTTTATATGCATTGGGAAACCAAAACACCCATGTGACTCCTTTTATTGTGGTATTCACTTTATCCCAGTGGTCTGGAACCAGCCTGCAGTATCTCCAAGGTATGCCTGTATCACCAAAAATATTGTATTCAGCTAAATTATAGGACTTTATGCATATGAATTTCACTTTTCCCACACACAGATTCAATGGGTAAAGTACATCTTTAACTTTTAAAATACGCACAATTTGATATATAAATAAAAGTAGCTAAGTTCTTTCTAGGTGCAGAATGTGTTGGTTTCAACTGCTGGAGAACTGCCTCCCTCAGCTTGGACCTCTTTGTCCCACTCTCTCTCTGTCTACACACAGTCATACACAAATACAAACACACACACATATACATCCCATTACTGTTAAACTCCTTTTTTCATGTGTTGGTGTTTGTAATATGGAACTTTATAATTTACGTACGTTTCCTTTAATATCTCCTCTTCATAGTCACGGGGCTTCTCAGATGGCACTAGTGGTAAAGAACCCGCCTGCCAATGCAGGAGACATAAGAGACCTGGGTTTGATCCCTGGGTCGGGAAGATCCCCTGGAGGAGGGCATGGCAACTCACTCCAGTATTCTAGCCTGGAGAATCCCATGGACAGAGGAGCCTGGTGGTCTGTGGTACATAGGGTCGAACAGGACTGAAGTGACTTAGCACACATGCGCCCTCTTCACAGTCACATAGTGACTGCTTTACATAATAAAGAAGTGAGGTTCAGAGAGGGGAAATGACAAAATTGGAACCAAGAAGAGATCGTCAGTCTCTGAACCTGCCTCTTAAGTAGCTTACTTGCAGCAGAAGAGTCAAGAATTTTGTTTTGAGCTGCAGCTCTCATTAGAGCAGAATGACCTTATTGGGAAATGTTATTCCAGAGGAAGAAAATAGCTGCCTACTCTCCATTTTCATCAATGGCAAGTGTCTGCCCTCTTCTGGCCAAAGGGAGGATGACGGCTATCACTGAGCAAATTCTTAGGACAAAAGTCAAACCTTTGTATGGGGGAGTTTGTAGAGGCTCCATGATAATTATTGCTTTTTTAGTGAGTTCTTGTCATAGCTTTGCATATGACTTTGCTCTGGGACCTTCCAGACGACTGCCTGTACCCTATTCCCCTTGAACTTGGTGATCTCTGAAGTCCTCACTAGCCCTGACTGTAAGAACTGTAACGGAGGCTTGTGTTAATGACATCTTACAGCAATGCAGGGCCAGGTCCGCTGTGGGTGGATGCGAAGGCATGGCAGCATGGCAACCTGAGCGGGGGGGCAGGTGCTAGTGCAAATAGACCCCCGGCATTTACTGATTAGGAAGTCCCTTCGATCCTGCTCATTATTCTCCTGAGCTCCTTCGAGGCTCTGAGCTCCCTCAAGTGGCTGCTATACCCAGCAACCTTTTTCATCAAGATAAGTCAAGGTCAGGATGGTCTTCACTCCCATGATAAACTCTTCTCAGTTCAGGGACACCAAGAGACTGAAAGTGAGCCATAAACAGGAGTGGCCAACACACAAGGTCCTTCATTGCACGTGCTTGGCGGACGTTCCTCACATGCTGACTCGATGGAAACTTCACGGGCAGCACGAAAGGCTGGAAGCCAGTCAAGATACAGGAGAACTGGGATGTAAAGACGCTTCCTTTGTTTGTGAAATGCTTCACAAAGGCAGTTGTTCCTAGGAATGGGCAAGAGTTTTAAATCACGTATGTGTGTTTTGGCTAGGTTACCCTAACAGCAGCTTCTGAGTCAGGAATTCATGTGCAGGTTTGGAAGGCCACCAGAGGAGACAAAGAGAAGGTGGGAGACTGGGAAGGCCCCGAGGGTGAGGGGCAGCCCTACTGAGCAAGGAGGCAGAGTCTAGGCAGCACCTGCCCTCTGTTGGTGTAGGGTCACCCCTGAGCTGTTAGCTAACTGGAGCCAGGGTCAGCTTGAAGAATACGGGTGCTACACTGTGTGTTTAGCTGATCCCCAAGTCAAAACAGATCAGATCGGATCAGATCAGTCATTCAGTCGTGTCTGACGCTTTGCGACCCCATGAATCGCAGCACGCCAGGCCTCCCTCTCCATCACCAACTCCCGGAGTTCACCCAGACTCACGTCCATTTAGTCAGTGATGCCATCCAGCCATCTCATCCTCTGGCGTCCCCTTCTCCTCCTGCCCCCAATCCCTCCCAGCATCAGAGTCTTTTCCAATGAGTCAACTCTTCGCATGAGGTGGCCAAAGTACTGGAGTTTCAGCTTTAGCATCATTCCTTCCAAAGAAATCCCAGGGCTGATCTCCTTCAGAATGGACTGGTTGGATCTCCTTGCAGTCCAAGGGACTCTCAAGAGACTTCTCCAACACCACAGTTCAAAAGCATCAATCCTTCGGCGTTCAGCCTTCTTTACAGTCCAACTCTCACATCCAAACATGACCACAGGAAAAACCATAGCCTTGACTAAACGAACCTTTGTTGGCAAAGTAATGTCTCTGCTTTTGAATATGCTATCTAGGTTGGTCATAACTTTCCTTCCAAGGAGGAAGCGTCTTTTAATTTCATGGCTGCAGTCACCATCTGCAGTGATTTAAAAACCTTGGAGACATGCATAAGAGTAAGGAACAAAAGGTAAACTTTTCATTGATCATACCAAGTGTTAGAGATAAATACTAAAATGTCAGTGTTCTTACACAAATTGTGATATGCATGTATATATCATGTATATATGTATATATCAAATATACATGTGTATATAATATTTACCATGCACTTTGCATGTCACGATGGTATTATATATGGAAGATTTCTGGAGAATTTCTCCAGAAATTCTCTAGAAAGCAGTATTATGTAACCTTCCTTTTTTACAATTTACTATATCTAGAAGCTCTTTTCCTTTTTTCATCACCTACAACATGATTTTAATGACTTTATTATTGTAGTCTCTGATAAGGATATGTCATCATTCGTTTATTAAGCCCCTACTTTGGGCTAAATAATTTGCAAAGTCTGACTATTATATGCTGAAATGAACATCCTTGGATATAAGTCTTGTTGTAGGTCTCTGATGGTTGCCTTAAGATCAGTTCCTAACGGTAGAATTACTGCGCAGAAGTTCAATTATTCATTCGTTAAGTGTATATCAAACACCTTATTATGTGCCAGTGCTGTCCTAAGTCCTTGGGACAGACCAGTAAGCCATGTCTCTGTCACTAAGATGTGTATTGACTGGGAGGGGGAGGTGGTGAGGGGGCAATAGATAGTAAATGAATACAGTGGTGCTGATAAAAGCTATCAAGAAAAGCATTTACCATGGCCCCCAGAAACATGCCACCAGCAGAATGGGGCCTGTGGCTTCACGTCCTCACTGACACTGCAGTTTTGACATTTGCCACTTCAAGATGCAAAAAGTTGCATATTTATTGCATGGCCAGTGACACTGAACACATTACTGTGAGTTTATGTTTTTAGGTTGTCGGTTCAGATTCTTTATCTGTCTTCCTCTGATATTCTGCTTTAGGATATTCATCCTTTGTCTCTCATACATGTAACCAAACTTTCCCCAACTTACTACTTGCTTTTAATTTTGTTTTTGATGTTTCTTGGGGCCATGGAGCTTTTAAATTTTATGTAATCAAATCTGTAAATCCTTCCCTTTATATAATCTACGTTTTCTGTAATGCTGAAGGAAATCTTCCTAATCTAATACATTAGGTCATCCATATTTTTGTCTATTTTTCTAAATTTTCTTTTGAAGTTTTCTTTCATTAAATTCATATGGAATTTGTTTTTCAGGAGGAATCTCAAATACTTTTTTCTGAAGTTTTTTGGAAAATGATTGGGAAAGACCCTCTTAAGCGAGCTGAAGGGAGGCGTGGGGGTGGGGCTGTGGTTTGGGGCCACCCCTGAGCTGAGACTCTGGGGCAGCCCTGAGGCTGAAGTGTGGGAGTCCTTCCAGCGTCCAGTCATGCCAGAAGCTGCCTTGGAGAAGTAGAACCCACTGTGCTCTGCTGCCTAGTGGCTCCCCAGTCTTCACCTTGACTTTGCTGGTGTGGGCCCTGCCATATAGGGAAGGTAGACTCTCACAGGGTCATGGAGGAAGTGGGAGAGCTGTGGGCAGGGGTCGAGTTTACTGAGGAACACATAGGTAGTGGTTGCTGACTGTCCCCGGTGCCTAGGCCTCCCAAGGGATGCACTGGAAAGCCATCAGCTCCTCTGATGCAGAGCTCAGGGGAAAAGCATCCAGGATCAGAAACTATTAGCCACATTGATTGGACCAATAAATGGCAACCACTTGAGCCTCCTCTGTGGATAGAAGGGGAGGGGAGTGATGGTCTGGTGGGATAAACAGAGCAGAATGTCCTGGTTGGTGCTCTAACTTTGCAACTAATTGCTGTGTATCCTTGACCAAGTTACAATACCTCTCTGGTTCAAGTTTTATCAGATCAAATGTTTGATTATACTATGTCTAGCAACATTAATTGGTTGGGAAGAATATCCACAGTAGACTTCTTGGTTTGGAGTGCTTGGTACAGTTGTACAGATAAATTTGGGGAATGTGTACAGTATACTAGCTTCATGCTTTGGAAAGAGTGTGTGTGTGTGTATGTGAGTGAAAGAGAGAGATAATTAGAGAAAGAGAAGGGAGGTGGGAAAGAAGAACGAAAGTAAGAAGGAAATTGAAAATAAGTTGGCCCTGTGAAAAAATTGAGCCAAGGTTTGTTGTGAGTTGGAATTTCTGCCAATCATCCTAACCTGCATAAAGGTAAGTGGGAGGAGTAGGGATTACTCATAAAGGTGCAATAGCAAACTTTCAACCCACCAACTGCCTCAGAGGGGGAGAGTCCTGTTCGCCTTCAAAATTAACATTTAAAACCACCCTTGTCCAGAATTGTCACTCACAGCTACTTGCTGCCCTCTGCTGGTTAAAATAAATAATGTCTGCATTACAAAATAAGTTTTTTGGTTTTTGTTTTTTGTTTTAGGTTTAAGAGAATAGTTGCTTTGCCAATGGCTCAGATGGTAAAGAATCCGCCTGCAATGCAGTAAACCCAGGTTCAATCCCTGGGTCAGGAGGATCCCCTGGAGAAGAGAATGGCTACCCACTCCAGTACTCTTGCCTGGAGAATTGCATGGACAGAGGAGCCTGGTGGGCTATAGGCCATGGGGTCACAAAAAGTTAGACACAACTAAGCAATTAACACTTTCACTTCATAGTTGCTTTACAAAGTTGTGTTAGTTTCTACTGTACAGCAAAGTGAATCAGCTATATATACATGCTGCTAAGTCACTTTAGTCGTGTCCGATTCTGTGTTACCCCATAGACGGCAGCCCATCAGGCTCCCCCATCCCTGGGATTCTCCAGGCAAGAACACTGGAGTGGGTTTCCATTTCCTTCTCCAGTGCATGAAAGTGAAAAGTCAAAGTGAAGTCGCTCAGTTGTGTCCGACTCTTTTCGACCCCATGGACTTCAGCCCACCAGGCTCCTCCATCCATGGGATTTTCCAGGCAAGAGTACTGGAGTGGGGTGCCATTGCCTTCTCCGTATATATACATATATCCCTTCTTTTTGGATTTTCTTCCCATTTAGGTTACCACAAAGTATGAGTTGAGTTCCATGTGCTATACGGTAGGTTCTTATTAGTGATCTATTTTATACATGAAAGTGAAAGTGAAGTAGCTCAGTTGTGTCTGACTCTTTGCGACCCCGTGGATTGTAGCCTACCAGGCTCCTCCCTCCATGGGATTCTCCAGGCAAGAATACTGGAGTGGGTTGCCATTTCCTTTTCCAGGGGATCTTCCCAACTCAGGGATCGAACCTGGGTCTCCTGCATTGCAGGCAGACACTTGAACCTCTGAGCCGCCAGGGAAGCCCTGCTATTTTATACATAGCAGTGTATATATGTCAATCCCAATCTCCCACTTCATCCCACCCTGCATTGCCCCCTTGGTATCCATGCGCTTCTTCCCTACATCTGTGTGTCTATTTCTGCTTTGCAAATAAATTCATCTATATCATTTTTCTAGATGCCACATATAACAATATATAATATTTATTTTTCTCTTTCTGAGTTTTTCACTCTCTGAGTCTCTAGGTCCATCCATGACTCTGTAAATGGCACTGTTTTATTCCTTTTTATGACTGAGTAGTATTCCATTGTATATATGTATTATCCATCTTCTTTCTCCATTACTCCGTCACTGGACATTTAGGTTGCTTCCATGTCCTGGCTATTGTAAATAATGCTGATGAACACTTGGGTACATGTATGTTTCTGAATTATGGTTTTCTCTGAATTTGTGCCCAGGGGTGAAATTGCTGGGTCATATGGTAGTTCTATTTTTGGTCTTTTAAGGAACCTCCATACTGTTCTCCATAGTGGCTGTCTCAATTTACACTCCCACCAACAGTGTAAGAAGCTTCCCTTTTCTCCACACCCTCTCCAGCATTTATTGTTTTTAGATTTCTTGATGATGGCCATTTAACTGATTGTAGTAATGATATTTATTCTCCCCGCCCCAAATATTTATGGAGCGCCTAAGTACCAGCCACAGTTGATGTTCAGTCACTAAGTTGTATCTAACTCTTTTGTGACCCCATGGACTGTGGCCTGCCAGGCTCCTCTGTCTGTGGGATTTCCCAGGCAAGCATACTAAAGTGGGTTGCCTTTTCCTTCTCCAGGACATCTTCCCAACCCAGGGATTGAACCTGCATTTGCTTCATTGCAGGTGAATTCTTTACCAATGAGCCACCTGGGAAGCCTGTTCTAAAGCAGACCAGTGACCAAAATGTACGGGTATTCCTACCTTCGTGGAATTTAATTCAATAACAACAATGATAACATCTAACATTTATAGAGTTCTTGCTATGTATGTGAGAGGTAGTATTTTAATTCTTTGATATTTATCAATTCTTTTTAATCCTAAAATCAATCCTAAGAAATAAGGATGTATTTCAGTCATTTTAAAGCTGAATAAATTGATACACAAGAGAGGTTAACGATTTCCCTGAGGTTAGACAGCTGGGACCCTGGAGAAGGGTATGGCAACCAACTCCAGTATTCTTGCCTAGAGAATCCCCTTGGACAGAGGAGCCTGGCAGGCTGCAGTCCATGGGGTCGCAAAGAGCCGAACATGACTGAGCAATTAAGTACAAACAGCTGGGAAATAACAGTCAGGTTTAATTCCTTTTTTCTCTAGAGTCTGTTCTTAACCAAGTCCCTTCACTGCCTTTACTGTCATTTCTAGCAGATTCATTTCTCTCCCTGTCCCAAATACTGTGCAGACACTGACATGAAATGGAAAGGCAAACTCTGACCTACTTGTTTGGTTCAGCCACTCATCTATCTTAGCCTCTGTGTGGCCCTAAGCCAGTCTCTTATCCCACATAGTTATAGGCAGATTAATACATGGTGGGTGCATGCTCACAGCAGGCCATGACAAATGTTGTTCTTGTTCTCCTTCTCCTAAGCTGATCTTCAGATTAGAGGAAGCCACTGGAGGTGCAGAATCTTTGACCTGTTGCTCCAGGCTTCTGTCTCAAGGTCCTTGTGAGTCCTGCATCTCCAGTTCAGCACGAAGGGCAGGAGGCAACCTGGAGCTTAATGATGAAACTGAAAGTTCTTCCCTGCTCAGCCTGGATCTCTGGGGCACAGGGACAGCTTATAGCAAGAAGGCTTCAGGTCAGCTCCAGGGAAGAGCTGGCATCTCTTGACTGGAAGGTGGAGAGCCTGCCAGGCTCCAGGGAAAGCAGCAGTCAGATGCTGGAGGGAGGGTGGAGAGCAGCAGGGCCCGGAACAAGTGAGGGAGTCTTCACATTTTATAAGCCCTAGATTTCTACTTGCTAATTTTCTTTTTATCATGTGTGCCCAACCTCATAAAATGTCAGCTTTATAGAGAAAGGACATATTGCTAAATTTCATTTTTTAAAAATATCTTCAGAAATTTGATGTTTTTAAAAGCAAATTTTAAAAGTATCTGATATTGTATACCCTAGAATCCCCTCTTATAACCATCTAGTTAACAGCATTATACTAGCTACTCTTTAGGAAGCACTTCTGTGCCAGCACCTCACAGCAGCCCCATGACACATCTTCATTCACATCACTTAGAGAGCAACATGCTGAAGCTCAGAGAGGTTAAGTCATTTGTCCTGGGTCACACAGCCAACTCTCACAGCTGTGCCTGGATGGCTCCATTACCACCACCCTATTCTGTGTCCCAAAGGGAGGAGAACATCATAAACTGACTGACTGACCTCTAGGTCCCAGTGTCATCCCAAAAAGCAAAGACAGTTCATCACTGGGTTTTGTCTGAACACAGAACAGAGGTTTCATCCTCATCTCTGGGCTTCTGTCACATGATCTGAAAGCAGCAGATCTGCATGTCCCTGAGAGAGGAGTGATGGGGCCAGCTCTCACATGATCCAGATCCACCAGCTTGGAGCAGCCAAAGGCTCAAGGGAGCCCCAGAAAGGACCTCATGAGAAGCAGTCAGTGAGTTGAAACAGGAGCTGCCAGGAACTGTCATACATACTTGGTGAGAAATTCTCAGTAGCTTTATGTGGGGGTGCAAGGGGAGGGTATCACTATTCTGAACACTAAAGAGAAGGGACTGAGGTCCAGGGGAAGAGGCCTGCCAGAGGCCAGGTGGTGGCTGGACGCCAGAGCCTTACAGAAGGAAGCTCAGTCCTACCTGTGGTCTACCCCCATGGCCCTGCCCTCCAGATCGGCCGCAGCAGCACTGACACTGCCTGGGGCATGACAGAAATGCAGAATCAGGCAAACCAGCATCCTCTCCCAGCCCCGGCCCACCGGTGAGGCTGCTGCAGCCTGCACCTGCCCGCTGAGGGCTAACTCACACCTGAAGGGGCACCCCCAAATTGCAGATAGGAGAGACATTTTCCCAAAGGACATGCAACTTTCTTGGTTGATACTATTCCAGTAGGAAGACCATAGCATGGTAACTGGAAGTTTTACTGAGGCACGAATTTGAGTCATGGCCACTGCCTGGCTGGTGGTCTGGGGAAGGAGCTCTGCTCTTGGGAGCTGACTGGGAGGATGAAGGGGACCCAAGGGCCACTTCATCCTCTGGCTGGTTTGTTCCTGTCGCCTAGATCTCAGACAGTGCACCCAGCATAAAAGGGATTGAAGTGAGGAACCCAGCTCCGTGCCACTGTTTCCTCACATGTAAAACGATCATACTGTATATCTCACTGTGTTGTAGGGAAAGGTGAGTTAGGTCAGGCTTGGCATGTCAGAAACGCTCCATAAATGTTAGCTGTGATAATCAACATCATGGATTCTTGACATCTGTGGGAATAATGCACCCCAGACCCTCTTCCAGTTTCCTAAATGACAAACAAAGGATGCATATGTTGGCTCCTGAGTTTCTCCAAACTACATGTTCCATGTTGAATGCAGTGTTTTCTGTGTACCTCATCACATTTCAAGTCAACCAACTATTTAGCTTCTCTCTCACCATGGTGGTGAGTATGTGGTGGCCAGAATTCACTGAGATGCAGTATTTTTATTACCTCATGAGTTTGTCACTGACTCAGTCGTAAGCAGAGACCAACCCAACCACATGAATGAGCAGTCCCTGGGTCCCCTTCACCCCCGCAAAATTCCCGCAGAGCTGAGACTTTTGCCCAGAGCCCCAGCAGTGGACATGATTCAAATTTGTGGCCCAGCAAAGCTGTCAATTATTATTCTCTGGGCTCATTCCATCTGGAACTGTTTAAACCAAGAGAGTTGGCACCATGACTGTCAAGAGAGCCATTATGATTTTTCCCAAGGTGTGTTTCAGAGGATGCTAGTTCCAGTGAATGTTTACAGGTGCTTAGTCTTCGCTGGGCTCTCAAGGAAGTTTGAGGAACCTTGGCATTTTAAGCAAGTTCCTTTTCCGAAGACATCTGCATTTTTCACATGCCAGCTTTGAGTTTGCAAGGGAGGATAAGGTAGGCTCTTCCTCATGCTTCTTTGACCACGTACTCTTGTCTGTGTGGGACATGTTCTACTGCAGTACTTTCCAGACCTTCCTCTGCACATGGTTCGCCTGGGAGCTTATGTGCTGTTTCTGACTCAGAAGATCTCAAAGCAGCCTGAAAGTCTACATTTCTATTAGGCTCCCGGGTCCTGTGGATGCTACTGGTTCCACGGACTTGGAACAGTTGGGGTTTGAGGAGATACTTCTGAAAGGTGTGTGCTGCGTTCACTACCCCAGAAGGCTCCCGTGACCTCCCTTTCATAGCTTTAACACTTGCTGAAGTGCTTGGAGTGTGTGAAAAGTGAGCCGAGCACTGGGCTGGAGAGGAAGCTCAGGAGAGCAAAGAGTTCCATCTGTTTTGTTCCCAGCAATATCTCCAGAACCGGGAGCTGAGCCTGGATCACACAGGGGCTCAGTCACACCTGTGGAATGATGTTATTACTAGGGAAACTCAGCCAAGATGCTCTTTTCCAGGCATCTTCTGAAACATGTACTGTGCTGAACTATGATGGATTTGAGTTTTTCAGTGGGCTGAGATTGCTGCAGACTCACCAAAAATTTTGAAAAGCATCCAAAGCATCTCTTTCTTAAGCTTATAAGTCTGACTCAGCATCTAGGTGAGGCCCCCACCTGCGAGGCATGGCTGCTTTTCTTGTTGTGGGAGCTTCAGCTCACATGGTCTTTGAGCATGAGCTCCATGGTCTTCATGGAGAGAGAGGGCATCCCGCTCTGGCACTTGGGAGTATGGGCTACAGGTGGCCCATTATCTCCAGAATGAAGCATTTTCTTTGAGATAGGACCAAAGTAGCCCAGGCAAAGTTCATGGGCAAATTATTAAACCAAGATCAAGGATTCGGCCTCAATCTTGTCCTGATGTTCTCATTACCAATCCGGGCAGGAAGCCAAATTCCTTGTTCTTCAAGTGTGTGTGTATTTGTTTGTTTGTTTTGATCCGAGAGAACAGGAGAAGCTATTTGTTACCATGGCAAGTACTCAGATTCTTATTTTTTTGTATAGAAGTATATTTGACTCATGATATTATATTAGTTTCAAGTATACAATAGTGATTTAGTATTTTTTATGGATTATACTCCTCTTTAAATGAAAGTGAAGTTGCTCAGTCATGTCAGACTCTTTGCAACCCCATGGACGGTAGCCTACCAGGCTCCTCCCTCCATGGGATTCTCCAGGCAAGAATATTGGAGTGAGTTGCCATTTCCTTTTCCAGGGGATCTTCCCAACCCAGGGATCGAACCTGGGTCTCCCACATTGCAGGCAGATGATTAACCTCTGAGCCACCAGGGAAGCCCCATACTCCACTTTAAGTTATCATAAAATATTGGTTACATTTCCTGTGCTGTACAATATATCCTTGAAGCTTATTTTATACACAGTAGTCTGTGCTTCTTAATCCCCTACTCCCATCTCACTCCCTTCCTTCATCCCACTTCCTACTGGTGATCACTAGTTTGTTCTATCTGTGAGTCTATTTCTGTTTTGTTGTATTTGCTCATTTGTTTTATTATTATTTTTAGATTCCACATATAAGTGGAAATATGCAGTCTTTGTCTTTCCTTGTTTGCTTATTTCACAAAGAATAATACCTTCCAGCGAGGTTCTTAAATAGGGGAGCATGGGGGTTCTCAAACAGGGGTTTAGTGTCTTCAACAGCTTCTCACCTTTGAGAAACTTAATCTTCTTAGGAAGCCCCAGCTCTCAGTACATGAGCTGTGTAGCCAGCAACCAATGGGAAGTACACGAGGTGCTCCTCAGTGATTCCTGAGCTGAGGCCATCCCAGAGGGCCTCTCAGAGAAGTGGGAATGAGCTGAGTCTTCAAGTGGGTGGTTAATAGGGCAGGATAAAGGAAGAGTGTGTGAGTGTGATGATGAACTTCCACAAGCATTATTTGGAAAGCTGTGACTAGAGTAGCCTGCCTAGAAGATGGTCTGATATGCAGTGGATAGAAAAGCAGACTGGAAGTGGAGTGTAAAAAGCCTTAAATGTCAGGCCATGGGGGCTGGACACCTGGAGCCATCTCTTTAGAACTGGAGTCTGGTTCCGGCAACCACTAGGCAGTCACAGAAAGGCTCCTCTTGAGTGAGGCCAAGGGTGGGTCACCAGATTTATAAGGAGCCACTGGGTTCAGCCACTAGGTACGGTTGTACAGCTTGTGCACTGCGCCAGAGTGCCTGACCAAGGGAACAGTTCCCACTCCCCATCAAGCTGCCTTCTCCTAGAGGGCCTCCTCCTTCCGGTGTTCACAAAGACACCCTCGTGAGCTGGCGGTGGTCAGATCCTCTCAAGTGACGGCCGTGGGTGTTGACATTTTCTCAGAGCAGCCGCTGTGTATGTTCCCAGGGTGTCCCGGGGAGGGCGCTGCTCAGCTTAGCACAGGCCGACAGAGCCCTGAACGCAGAGCTGTTCTAAGAATGCAGCCAGAACTGGAGCAAGCCGGTTTTCAGCTCCTGGGCTCACGGACCAGCGAGCAAGTGGTCCGTACCTGTCCTCGCAGCCGAATTCAACGAAATCTTAACTGCGAGGAGGACTCAATTCCCAGCACGAAAGAAGTGAGAACAGAGCGTCTGCAGCCCTAAAGCTCCTAAAGTTAGGACCCGCAGCCCTCTGTCCAGAGGGGTTTGGGCGGAGACTTGTCCCGCAGTTTCCGGGCCGGGCAGGAGCGGAGACACAAGCAAAGGGATACAGAGAGACGCGAGGGCTCCAAGGATGGGGCAGCAGCTGTGTCTCATCAGGGCCACCGCTAGCCTTTGGGTTCTCCTGTCACTGTGACAACCAGAAACTTTACCCCGCGTGTTTCAAAGCCCCCCTCAGGAGGGTTGAATCATTCCCAAATAACAACTGAGCCAGCATCCTGGCGTTAGAAGCAAGGGTCCCAGCCTCATTCAAAGGCTGCTGAGCACAGCGCCACGGTCTCCCGCCAGGTTCTTGGTTGGGCTCCTCTGAAGAGTGAGTGTAGGCTACTGACTGTGGCACAGCACCCCCACCCCGCCCAGCAAGGAGCGCCCAGGGTTCCCCCCACCCCTATTATTGTCAGGGAGGTGAACCCAGCATCAGGTCCACCACTTAGCCTGAGAAGACCATGCGTGACTTGGGGTGTTTACTGCTCCTTTGCCTTATTTTCATATTTTATCACATTCTTACGAATATTTAAACAATGTATTGTTTCATCTTGCTCGTTTTGGAATGTTACGAAAAGATCATACCTTAGGTGAGTTACATTTTTAAAAATTAAAAGCTATGTTTGTGAGATTTATTTGAGTTGATGCAAATAGCTGTAGTTCATTCATTTTCACGTTCTCACACAAGTCTCCCAGTGCACGTGGGCAAATGTCTTGAGGTATAGGAATGACATGGATAGGTCATAGAGTCAGATTTTCAACTTCTATGCGGCACCAAATTGTTTTGCAAAGTGATTGTATAAATTTCAGTGCTACTGGCAGTGTGTGAAAGTTCCTATTAAACCACATTCTCATAAACACCAGCTATTATCTTAATTTTCTCAATCTAGTGTTTGTAATATAGTATCTTCTTGGTCTTGGTTTTCATTACCCTGATTACTAATGAGATTAAACATAATTTCATGTTTATTTGTCATTTGTGCTTCCTCTTCTGTGAAATGCTTATTTGTTCCTGTTCTGTTCCCACTTTCATTAGGTTGTCCTAATTTGTAGAATTAAAAAACATGCAATCTGAATATTAATTCCTTGTTAGTTATATCTCTTACAATTATCTTAGTATTTTCACTTTATGGTGTCTTTTGATAGTATTAATGTAGATGTATTATCAGTGTTTTCTTTTTTTTTTAATTTACTTCTTATATTTATTTGGTTATGCCAGGTCTTAGCTGTAGTATATGGGATCTAGTTCCCTGACCAGAAATCGAACCCAGGCCTCCTTCACTGGAAGCACAGAGTCTAACCACTAGACAACCAGGGAAGTCCAGTCAGTATTTTCATTTTTTGTTGGTAGTTTTTGTGTCTTTTTAAAGAAATCATTTTAATAAATTGCAAGGTTACAAAGGTATTTGAAATTTCTTCTAAAAACTTTTTGCATGTTTAAAATTTTAATCTGTTGGAAATTAACTTTTGTATATGAGAATTAGGATTACCTTTCAAGTTTTCTTTTATGGATAACCAGTCACCTCCGGGAGGAGCTACCCCACGTCCGATGTCAGGGGCGGCAGCAGAGAGGAGCTAACACAGCCTGAGGACAGGGGCGGCGCCTGGGAGGATCAACCCCACATCCAAGGAGCTGTGGCTGCGCAGGCTCAGGAGGGCCTAGAGAAGCTATCCCACGTTGAAGGTCAGGAAGGGCGGCGGTGAGGAGATACCTCTAGTCCAAGATAAGGAGCAGTGGCTGCACTTTGCTGGAGCAGCTGTGAAGAGATACCCCACGCCCAAGGTAAGAGAAACCTAAGTAAGATGGTAGGTGTTGCAAGAGGGCATCAGAGAGCAGACACACTGAAACCATACTCAAAGAAAACTAGTCAATCTAATCACACTAGGACCACAGCCTTGTCTAACTCAATGAAACTAAGCCATGCCCGTGGAGCAACCCAAGACCGGCAGGTCATGGTGGAGAGATCTGACAGAATGTGGTCCACTGGAGAAGGGAATGGCAAACCACTTCAGTATTCTTGCCTTGAGAACCCCATGAACAGTATGAAAAGGCAAAATGATAGGTTACTGAAAGAGAAACTCCCCAGGTCAGTAGGTGCCCAATATGCTACTGGAGATCAGTGGAGAAATAACTCCAGAAAGAATGAAGGGATGGAGCCAAAGCAAAAACAATACTCAGCTGTGGATGTGACTGGTGATAGAAGCAAGGTCCGATGCTGTAAAGAGCAATATTGCATAGGAACCTGGAATGTCAGGTCCATGAATCAAGGCAAATTGGAAGCGGTCAAACGAGATGGCAAGAGTGAATGTTGACATTCTAGGAATCAGCGACTGGAATGGACTGGAATGGGTGAATTTAACTCAGATGACCATTATATCTACTGCTGTGGGCAGGAATCCCTCAGAAGAAATGGAGTAGCCATCATGGTCAACAGAAGAGTCCGAAATGCAGTACTTGGATGCAATCTCAAAAACGACAGAATGATCTCTGTTCGTTTCCAAGACAAACCATTCAATATCACAGTAATCCAAGTCTATTCCCCAACCAGTAACGCTGAAGAAGCTGAAGTTGAATGGTTCTATGAAGACCTTCAAGACCTTTTAGAACTAACACCCAAAAAAAGATGTCCTTTTCATTATTGGGGACTGGGATTTCTTTGGAAGGAATGATGCTGAAGCCGAAACTCCAGTACTTTGGCCACCTCATGCAAAGAGTTGACTCATTGGAAAAGACTCTGATGCTGGGAGGGATTGGGGGCAGGAGGAGAAGGGGACGACAGAGGATGAGATGGCTGGATGGCATCACTGACTTGATGTACATGAGTCTAAGTGAACTCCGGGAGTTGGTGATGGACAGGGAGGCCTGGCGTGCTGCGATTCATGGGGTCACAAAGCGCTGGACACGACTGAGCGAGTGAACTGAACTGAACTGAAAACTCCTTTTAAAAGATGAGGAAACTGAGACTCTGAACAGTAAGGTGAGTTAAGCAAAGATGCACAACTGAGGTGGAAAAGCCACACACACGTACTCACAGTTTATAGAAGGATCCTTTCCCTCTTCCTACTGAATGTCTGTGCATTCCTCTGACTTCCTATGTGTACTGCTGATAGGTTTCCCATAGATGTAGCCTCGGAACCCAGTCCTGTTTTCCCACCCCTGCTTCCTAAATCAGACATACTGCAACTCCTTGCTCTTAAGTCTGAGGTTACCTACACCCTCCACATTCTAATAAGTATAATTTCCCAGTTTTACATTGTAGCTAGTTTCTTAGTAATTCTTGAACAGAATTCTGAGAGAAAACTAGGATTCTTTCTTATCTGGGATTTGGACTTCCTAGAGAGCCCAGGGCTCCTTTGACAGTGATATCTGCCATCATGCCATAGTCTGAAATTTGCAAAGTTGCCGTTCTTGACCAGTTACTTCTACCTGGGTTCTTTCTCTCCAGTGAGGCAAACCTTGGTTATGAATTTGTGGCACAGAAAACTAGATTTTCCATAGGACTGAATAAGAATTTAACATGTGTCCCTTTTTACAGACCCAGAAGTTGTTAAAACAATTAGCAGCAGTACTAAATAATGTGAAAGGGCTATGCAAAATACAAAACACTCATGTTGGAAGTCTTTTTCCAAAATCCTAAACTATTATCTCTCACATGGGTAAGATAAATATCAGATAAAGTATGATGCTTCAGTAGATCAGAGAAGGAGCAGGACCCCTCAGCCCCTCCAACTTTTCAGTCAAGGAATTAGACTAGACACTGATAAAGGGCAGATTAGACATTTAAGTTCATTAAACATACTGGTCTGGATAAATTAGAGCTGAGGAGAATGGGAACATGCTGATGAGATCAATTATCCACAGGCAGTGATCTCCTGGGAACTAGAAAACCAGGAGAGGTGCCAAAGAGCCAGGAGACTGTGATCCCTGTGATCCTGAATTTTAAAATGCTGAAGGTGAACTCATAAACTTGACAACAGGTGCAGACAAGGATCTAGAAGCCCTGGACATCCACGGTCCCAAGAGAGCTGGGGTGGGGGCCGCGTAATGTTGCACCGACAAAGGAGATGCAGCTGGGGGGTTCTCAGTGACTGCAGACTCCAGCATGAGTCACCACTGGGATACAGCAGCCACGAGCTAATGTCACAGTCAGCCATGTTCACAGAATTATAGTGTTTCCAGAAGACAGCACGATGATCCACCCAGACTTAGTGACATGTGAAGCACTGAGTCATCCTCTATTGATCCTGCTATTGTATAGAGAAGAGTTTCATGACATTTACGCTGGCAACAGGGTCTGTGCTTTGATTTTGGTTTTTTATCACAATGAGATAAACATCCCTAGGCCCTGGAGAGAGTGGCTGTTCGCTTTGTTCTTAATCAAGCACTGTATCAAGGAACATTCTGTTTTTGTCCCTGCTGCTGCTCCCCTCCATCTGAAGGTAGGAGTCCCCAGCTGTATGGATTCTCCTGGGCCCCAGCGCCAGTGTGGCTTGTTGGTGATGAGCATCTGTGACAGAGGAAGGATGCTTCTGAGCTTATAAACAAGCCTCTGGGAGCTTAGCCAGTCAACTGCATCAATCAGGGAGTGTGCCACCCATCCCGCACCCCTTTTTTGACTCAATATAAGGCAGATTTCCTAACAATCAGGGCTGTTTAAAAACTGAACTGGCTGCCTTGGCAAGGAGTGAGTGCCTCATCAACTGGAAGTGTTCAAGAGCAAAGTGTGGGTGACTCTCTGAATACAGATGTGGATCAAGAAAAGGCTGGGCAGGGAGAATGCCAGGACCTCTTCCAAATCTTAACACCAGGGTCTTTCATTTAGACCACCCTGTTTTTGCTGAAGATAAAACTTTCCGAGTAGTTTGATTCTCTTTACTTGGAGTTAGCAGCCCCCTTTGAACGACAGTGTTAGGCCTCCAAATCCATTTTAAAGTAAGTCTTTGCAGATGTTCTTTTATCTCTCTCCATTGCTACCAGTGTTGCCCCCAGTCCCTCTGCTATGACCACCTGAATTCATAAGGAGGGAGAGACCCCTTCTTGGATTTTCTAGTTTTCTGAGTCCGCTGGAAGGACACCTGCTGGCCTCCTCTCTAATCTCTGTACCTTTTTCAGCAAAGAGGAGGAAAAACCAGTATATAAGGAGTATGAACAGATTGCCATGGGAGCTCACCTGTGAGCATTCTCTCTTCCTCACCTGCTTTCTAGCTGGCTCAGTCCAAATGCATTTGAAGCAAGAGCACGAATTACTCTAATTTAGGGCAATTATAGGATTTACAAATTAAACATATTCCCAGTGGTTTCCCTAGCAACCATCTCTGAATCACACGATGAGATAAAACTATTGTTCAACTTAATAGATTCCACTATTAAGAGAAGTCCAACTATAATTCACAGCAAGCACTCACCTGGTGTGGGCAGAAAGTGCACTGGATAGCAGGGCAGGAGACCTTCATGCAGGTTCCAATTCACAGGGGTCAGATCCAGAGCAGGGTCATACCCTGAGACCGTGGTGACAGTTTCACAGCAATGCAAAGGGGTCTGAGCAGGGCCGAGAGAAGGAAGACTCCGGTGCTTCTGAGTGAGTGAAAACAATAAGCACAGAACAATTTTGTGAAGGATGCTGAGACATAGTGAGGTCCTATGCAGGATAGGCTCACCCAGCTGTGCAGGGCTAAGGCAGTGCTTCAGGTGGCAGGGCCAAGCCAGGGACTGAGCACACATCTTTATCGGCCTCAGTGGAGTCTGGGAGGGCAAGCTGACAGGAGGACTTTCAGTTCTAGAGTTTTTTTACATGGACAATAGAGTCTTGAGCCATATCATTTTGAGGCTCCTTCCAGCTCTTTTGGGTAGGAGGACTTACCTGGTTATGGAACAGTTTAAAAATAGTCATATTTATAGTCAATCAGCTGGTAAAGAATCCACCTGCAATGCAGGAGATCCCAGCTCAGTTCCTGACTTGGGAAGTTCTCCTAGAGAAGGGATAGGCTACCCAATCCAGAATTCTTGGGCTTCTCTGGTGGCTCAGACAGTTAAAGAACCCACCTGAAATGTGGAAGACCTGGGTTCGATCCCTGGGTTGGGAAGATCTGGAGAAAGGAACAGCTACCCACTCTATTATTCTTGCTTGGAGAATCCCCAATGGACAGAGGAGCCTGATGGGCTACCTTCCATGGGGTCTCAAAGAGCTGGACACGACTGAGGGACTAAGCACAGCACAGAGATGAAAAGAGCAACTTTATTGGTACTCATGTTGGAGCACTTCAGCTGGACCTACAACCAAGTGACCTTCAAAATGACACGATTCTGACCGAGTCTGGACCTGCACGTGGGTAGAAATGGGAATATAGCTCAGACACACGAGAGTGGGGAACTTACCTTGAACCAATGAATTCTGGAGAAAGACACATCCTCCTCAACTGTGGACTGGGATCCAACTGTTCTTCCTTCCTACAGGAAAGCAGAAGTAAAAAAAAAAGTCTGCATCTAACATGCAGCCAGCCTAACAGTGAGTCCAGCCTCACCAAAAAGAGAGGTCCTCCCCCAGCCCCCTGCCCTGGGAAGAAGTGAAGGAGGGGGAGGAAGATGGGCACAAGCTAACTCCTGTCGACTAAAAAAGATGCACAACGTGAGGGTTGCAAGGTAAATTTTATTGGGGCAAAATAAGGACTGCAACCCGGGAGACAGCACCTCAGATAGCTCTGAGAGACTGCTCCAAAGAGTGGGGGAAGGTCAGTATATAGGATTTTGGTGAAGGGGGAGTTCAGTGCAATCAAGCATTTACTTCACAGGTTTTCTACTAGTCTCATGGAGCTGATGTCACCATGAAGGGATTTAGTGCTTTTCTAGATATGAACAAGAGAAGGCAATGGCACCCCACTCCAGTACTCTTGCCTGGAAAATCGCATGGATGGAGGAGCCTGGTAGGCTGCAGTCCATGGGGTCCTGAAGAGTTGGACATGACTGAGTGACTTAACTTCACTTTAGATGTGAAGAGATGTAAGGATTAGGATTATGAAATCAGTTCCTGAAAATATCTAACTATCTAAAGACCTGTTCCACCAGATTCCCTGGAGCACAGAGTGCTTCACTCCACCCTGAACTCCCTCAGGGGATGTTGAAGGTCAACAGCTGCAGGAGCACGGGGTTCAGTCTCTGCAGCGGCATATGGCAAAGGCCCTTGTAGTTCTGCTGCTGCTGCTGCTAAGTCACTTCAGTTGTGTCCGACTCTTCTCGACCCCATGGACTGCAGCCCACCAGGCTCCTCCACCCATGGGGTTTTCCAGGCAAGAGGACTGGAGTGGGGTGCCATTGCCTTCTCCTTGTTGTTGTTCAGTTACCAGCAGATGCTCTTGGCAAGTGCCAATTTGTAGTTGACACTTCCAGTACCCCAAAGAGGGCAGAGATTCCTGTTTTGTGGAGTGGCAAGAATGCAGGAGTGGGGAAAAGGGTTCCCTAACACAGGGCAGGGGGTGTTGAATGACATATTAGAGGCACTGGCTGGCTCATGGTCGATGCCCCTCGTCCCGTCTTGCTTCTCAGACAATAGCCATCTGGCAACCCACAACCCTGTGTGTGTTCAGAGAGCCTGCAACTCTCAGCAGCTGCCACCCACACATATACAGGTCACAGTACCTTTGAAAATTAAAATCTGCAATTAGACAAGCCTTTTCTGTCCCAAGACAGGTTTGAGTAGAGTGGAGCTATTGAGTTATTGAATTTTTAAGGGTATAATTTTTTTTTTTTTTAGTTTTCCAATATTTCTTATTATGACTGAACTGTATAGACTTTTATAATGTTCCTTATAAAAGGAGAATGTGTTTATAAGCGTGCATCTTGCAAAGTCCTTTGCTGCCAGTCTTTCTGAACTATCACCAGTGGGGGATTCACGCTGTCTTTCTATATTTCTTGTTCAGTTTTTCAGAGTTTCTTATTCAGTAATCAGCACTCTAGCAATAGCAAACCCTGATGGGTATTACATTCTGGACAGTGAACAGATATTTGTCTAAGGGTCAGAGAGGGAAGAGAAAACGCTCAAGAACTCACTACAGTGAGTGACTGAGTTGGGTTCAATGCCACATCCAAGCTGCCTTGTGCTGCTTCTCATGGGCCTAGAGTGACAGTGACTGGCTTTCAAATCCTTTCTTTCCAAGATCCGCGCCCGTCTCTCCCACCCCACCCCCCCATTCCCCTCCACTAGATAATTGGATTCGTGGAGGAGAAAGACACCAAAATAACATCTTTCTAGGGTAGAATAACACATGGCCTCCTGTTTTCGGAGAGTAAAGGAAAAATCTCTCTCTTTTGGTAGGTTGCTGATACCCGATCATATTTATTGGCTCCTGACTCTGTGCCAGGCAGGGTGCTGGACACTTTATGTTGTTTCATTTAGTCTTCACAGCAATCCCATGAGCAATGATTATCATCCTTGTGGTACAGATGAGGGAAAAAAAGAGGCATGGAGGCTCTTTAGCTTTCTGTGCAGTCTCACCAGAAAGTGGTGGAACTTTTCCAGCTCAGACAATTGCATTTTAAATCCTTCCCAAAGCCTTTATCCTCTACCTAGCCATTCCTCCTTCTACCCAAAGTTAGAGATGTATTTAAAGGAAATCCATTTTGAATTTGCATGTTCCTTGAGTGTTTGAGTTTATGAATCACTTTCACTTGATTTCCTTCATTCTTTGCTTTCTGTACTTACAGAGAAACAGGTGTTTGGAAAGTAAGAAGACCGTTGGGGGAAGGCAGGATCTTGGAACCTGGAGACATGCTGGATGCAGAGACTGTAGGCCCATCCTTTGCATCTCCTCCCTAGGCCAGCTCTAGTCGTGGAGTGTTGGTAAGAACAGCAGACAGGAGCCAGTGACTTGGCTTAGCTATGCAAATTTGGCCACTAGATTTCCACTCTCTGGTTACAGTCTCCTGCACTGTAGTACAAGCAGGTTGGGGTTAATGAATGCTGAATTTCCCCTGAGCCTCTAACCTAGGTAACTCAATCCCACACCACTGAGAGACACTGCTAGGAAAAGCAGTGTTTTCTCTGAGCAACTGTTTCAGCCTGTCTGTTTGGCAAATGCTCATATAATATATACGGCTAGCTACTGTATACTGTTTTAGGCGCTTTATAAACATCAACTTTTCTAATCCTCCCAAATACCATGTGGTAGGTATTCTAGAATATTATTGTTATTATCCTGTTTATAGGCAAGAGGGCTGAAGCACACGGTGATTTACTCAAGGTCCCAAAGCTAGTAAGACCGGAGTCAAGGTGAATCTGAGAAGTCCAGCTCCAGAGCCCACGTTCTTACTTTGTTTTTATCTCACGGAGAATGGAATTGATTGTGTAACTGATCAAGTGTCTCTCTTTACATTAACAACCCAGCTTCCATGCTACCTCTCACATGTAGAAAGTGTGCAGACCTTGGAAGTGTGTGCTTTAGGTATTAGCTTCACCCCAAGCTTCACTCTGCCTGCTTGTTTTCATCTCACTCTTCACCACACCAGATTTTTACCCCCTGTTTATGAGCATACCTCTTTTTGTTGTTGTTCAGTCACAAAGTCATGTCTGACTCTCTGTGACCCCATGAACTGCAGCATACCAGGCCTCCCTGTCCTTCATTATCTCCCTGAGTTTGCCCAAACTCATGTCCACTGAGTCAGTGATGCCATCCAACTATCTCATCCTCTCTCACCCCCTTCTTCTTTTGCCCTCAGTCTTTCCCAGCATCAGGGTCTTTTCCAGTAAGTTGGCTCTTCACATCGGGTGGTCACACCACTCGCCAAAACATCCTTTTGGGACGATGGTAAGTAATTTTAAGAATAATAATAAAAATAAATGTACAGGTGATTCAATCATAAAATAAATATAAAGGTGGTGTAAGTTTAGAATCCTAAGAGGCTAACTGTATCCTTCAGGGTCTGTGTGGTGCTTCCGCAGAGTTTGGGAGAGACAGTGGGCTAAGAGGCAGCTCTACCTGAGAGGAACAGACTGCAGGTTCTCAGAAAGGATGTGTGCTTCCTGCTGGAGGTGGGGGCTATTGGAAATGCTGTTGGATGTGGGGGGATTGATTACTGCAATAATTGGGGGGTGCTATTGAGATAAACTGGTCAAAGGGAGACAGACCCACACAAATTACAAATGTCCCATTAGAACTATATGGATATAAAAATCTCTATGGTTACAAGAGCCTAGCACCTAACTCTATTTCACATACACTTAAAAGAAAGTTTTACAAGGTTTTGACATATACTGAATTCCCTAGGAATGCAACTCCCATATAAAGTAAGAGAAGATTGCACATCATTTGTTTCAGAACTTTACCAAGAATTGTCCCTCACTTTGGAATATTCTGGGCTTCTCTGGTGGTTCAGACAGTAAGGACTCTACAATACAAGAGACCTGGGTTTGATCCCCAGTGGGGGAAGACCCCCTGGAGAAGGGAATGGTTACCCATTGCAGTATTCTTGCATGGAGTAATCTATGACAGAGGAGCCTGGCAGGCTACAGTCTATAGGGTCGTAAAGAGTTGGACACGACTGAGAGACTAACACTTTCACTTTTTAGACTATTCCATTATGAACAACAGTACTTCTGGTATCTGAGCTAGCAATGTAATACACCTGTATCAGTCTGCATTTGCAGCTGTTGCATTCATACTGATGCTACTTATACACACACACACACACACACACACACGTATGCTCATTTAGTCTTAATCTCAAAATGTTAAATATACATAATAGTAATCATTATTTGAGTGTTGTCGTCTCACAGATACAGATTTGCTCATTATAACTAGGACCTAGCATCTGCCAACTTTATTGTGTTTCTAGTGTAGCCATGCCTGAGCATCTCTAGGTAAAAATGCATATGCTTTTATTATAAATTACTTTTCATTTGTTGATTTTCTATTCAAGGGGATATTGTATTATTTTCTAAAACTTTAGACTATTTGTGAATTTCTTTCAAGATAGCGAAGGGGGAGTTAACAAATGTGTACTTAACATGATGGTGTTATGTCTGATAGGTTTGACATATCCTATGTCTTTTGAGGCCTTAGCCTCAAAGACAGGCTCCCTGCATGTACAAGGGTCTCCTTCAACTGTGTGCTTCCCAGCTTAACATGACAGTAAGTAGCAATCTCAAAAATGACAGAATGATCTCATTTGTTTCCAAGGCAAACCATTCAATATCACAGTAATCCAAGTCTATGCCCCGACCAGTAATGCTGAAGAAGTTGAAGATGAATGGTTCTGTGAAGACCTACAAGACCTTCTAGAACTAACACCCAAAAAAGATGTCCTTTTCATTACATGGGACTGGAATGCAAAAGTAGGAAGTCAAGAAACACCTGGAGTAACAGGCAAATTTGGCCTTGGAGTACAGAATGAAGCAGGGCAAAGGCTAATAGAGTTTTGCCAAGAAAACGCACTGGTCATAGCAAACACCCTCTTCCAACAACACAAGAGAAGACTCTACATATGGACATCACCAGATGGTCAACACCGAAATCAGACTGATTATATTCTTTGCAGCCAAAGATGGAGAAGCTCTATACAGTCAGCAAAAACAAGACTGAGAGCTGACTGTGGCTCAGATCATGAACTCCTTATTGCAAAATTCAGACTTAAATTGAAGAAAGTGTGGAAAACTACTAGATCATTCAAGTATGAGCTAAGTCAAATCCCTTACAATTATACAGTGGAAGTGAAAAATAGGTTCAAGGGATTAGATCTGATAGACAGAGTTCCTGAAGAACTATGGATGGAGGTTCATGACATTGTACAGGAGGCAGGGATCGAGGCCATCCCCAAGAAAAAGAAATGGAAAAAGGCAAAATAGTTGTCTGAGGAGGCCTTAAAAATAGCTGTGAAAAGAAGAGAATAGAAAGGCAAAGGAGAAAAGGAAAGATATACCCATTTGAATGCAGAGTTCCAAAGAATAGCAAGGAGAGATAAGAAAGTCTTCCTCAGCTATCAATGCAAAGAAACAGAGGAAAATAATAGAATGGGAAAGACTAGAGATCTTTTCAAGAAAATTAAGAGATACCAAGGGAACATTTCATGCAAAGATGGGCACAATGAAGGACAGAAATGGTATGGACCTAACAGAGGCAGAAGATATTAAGAAGAGGTGGCAAGAATACACAGAACTATACTAAAAAGATCTTCATGACCCAGATAACCATGATGGTTATCTCTCATCTAGAGCAAGACATCCTGAATTGTGAAGTCAAGTAGGCCTTAGGAAGCATCACTATGAACAAAGCTAGTGGAGGTGATGGAATTCCAGTTGAGCTGTTTCAAATCCTAAAAGATGATGCTGTGAAAGTGCTGTACTCAATATACCAGCAAACGTGGAAAACTCAGCAGTGGCCACAGGACTGGAAAAGGTCAGTTTTCATTCCAATCCCCAAAAAAAGGCAATGCCAAAGAATGCTCAAACTACTACACAATTGCACTTCTCTCACACACTAGCAAAGTAATGCTCAAAATTCTCCAAGCCAGGCTTCAATAGTACATGAACTATGAACTTCAGATGTTCAAGCTGGATTTAGAAAAGGCAGAGGAACCAGAGATCAAATTGCCAACATCTTTTGTATCATAGAAAAAGCAAGAGAGTTCCAGAAAAACATCTGCTTTATTGACTATGCCAAAACCTTTGACTGTGTGGATCACAGCAAACTGTGGAAGATTCTTCAAGAGACGGGAATACCAGACCACCTGATCTGCCTTCTGAGAAATCTGTATGCAGATCAAGAAGCAACATTTAGAACTGGACATGGAACAACAGACTGGTTCTAAATAGGGAAAGGAGTACATCAAGGCTGAATATTGTCATCCTGCTTATTTAACTTATATTCAGATTACATCATGTGAAGTACTGGGCTGGACAAAGCACAAGCTGGAATCAAGATTGCCAGGAGAAATATCAATAACCTCAGATATGCAGATGACACCACCCTTATGGCAGAAAGTGAAGAACTAAAGAGCCTCTTGATGAAAGTGAAAGAGGAGAGTGAAAAAGTTGGCTTAAAACTGAACATTCAGAAAACTAAGATCATGGCATCTGGTCCCATCACTTCATGGCAAAAAGATGGGGAAACAATGGAAACAGTGAAAGACTTTATTTTCTTGGGCTCCAAAATCACTGAGAATTGTGACTGTAGCCATGAAATGAAAAGATGCTTGCTCCTTGAAAGAAAGCTATGACCACCCTAGACAGCATATTAAAAACCAGAGACATTACTTTGCCAACAGAGGTCCATCTAGTCAAGGCTATGGTTTTTCCAGTGGTCATGTATGGATGTGAGAGTTGGACTATAAAGAAAGCTGGGCAGCGAAGAATTGATGCTTTTAAACTGTGGCGTTGGAGAAGACTCTTGAGAGTCCCTTGGACTGCAAGGAGATCCAACCAGTCAATCCTAAAGGAAATCAGTCCTGAATATTTGTTGCAAGGACTGATGCTGAAGCTGAAACTCCAATACTTCAGCCACCTGATGTAAAGAACTGATTCCTTGGAAAAGACCCTGACACTGGGATGAATTGAAGGCAGGAGGAGAAGGGAACAACTGAGGATGAGATGGTTGGATGGCATCACTGACTCAATGGACATGAGTCTGAGTAAGCTCTGGGAGTTGGTGATGGATAGGGAAGCCTGGCATACTGCAGTCCATGTGATTGCAAAGAGTCGGACACTACTGAGCGACTGAACTGACTGAAGTAGCATTTGGTCAATGTGTCATGTGTTTCTCCATCATTCCTCAAGTAATTTATTGAATGCTAACAGCTAATAGACACTGTGCTAGGTGCTACAAAGGCAGTTTGCTTAAACTCAACTAATGCTACAAAATTAACAAGAGGAAAATATAAACAATTTTCGCCAATCAGTTTGAAATTTTATGACATGTGGTGTTGGAGAAGACTCTCAAGAGTCCCTTGGACTGCAAGGAGATCCAACCTGTCCATTCTAAAGGAGATCAGTCCTAGGTGTTCTTTGGAAGGACTGATGCTAAAGCTGAAACTCCAATACTTTGGCCACCTCATGTGAAGAGTTGACTCATTGGAAAAGACTCTGATGCTGGGAGGAATTGGGGGCAGGAGGAGAAGGGGACTAGAGAGGATAAGATGGCTGGATGGCATCACCGACTCAATGGACGTGAGTTTGAGTGAACTCTGGAAGTTGGTGATGGACAGGGAGGCCTGGCGTGCCGCAGTTTGTGGGGTTGCAGAGTCGGACATGACTGAGCGACTAAACTGAACTGACAAATTCCTTAAAATCATTACTTACTGAAATTGACCCAAGAAGACATAGAATATATGAATTTTCCTATAGATATTTTTTAAAAATCTAATTCCACATGTCTTTCCCAGAAAGAACAGTTTGGCTTCACTAGTGAATTACACCAAACATGTAAGAAAGAATAATCCTAATTCCATGAAAACTATTACAGAGAGTAAAGAGGAAAAACTTCTCAATTTGTTTTATGAGATCATATAACCTTGATACCATAAGCTTGATGTCAAAAATCATAGGCAAATATTACTCATGAACATAGGTGTGAGTATTCCAAAGAAAATATTAGCAAACTCAATCCAGCAATATATAAAAAGTACAATTCATCAAAATCAAGTTGCATCTTTTGTAGAAATGCAAGAGTAGTTTAACATTTAAAAAAACAGGCAGTGTAATTCACTGTATTAAGAGTAAGAAAGCTATAAATCTTTTGGACATTTCAATAGATGAAATATTTAATTAAATTCAACATCTATTCATGAGAAAAAAACTTATAAACTAGAAATAGAAAAGAATTTCCTTAGTTTCATAAGGGTTAGTTAAAAAAAAAAAAACCATATAGTGAAATGTTGAAAGCTTTCTCTTTGAGACTAGAGATAAGACTAGTGTGCCCAATATCACCACTTCTGTGAAGCATTTTACAGAAATCCTAGCAAGTGCAACAAGAACAGAAAATAAAAGATACAATGAATGTAGAGAAGAAGTAAAACTGTTATTACTTACAAATATTGTTCTATGAAGTAAACATCAATTTACAATTAAATTACCAGAAATAATAAGTGAGTTTAGCATAGTTTGTGAATACAAAGTCAAGGTACAAAATCAATTACAGCAGTAAAAATTAGAAAATAAAAATTTTAAACACATACCATTACAGTAGCAACAAAAGCACCAAATACCTATGAATAAATCTTACAGAATACATGTAAGAACTCTGCTCAGACGATAATACAATATTGAGAGAAATTAATGAGGACCTAGATAAGTAGAGAAATAGCCAATGTTTATACATTGAAAAGGGAGAAGGCAGTGGCACCCCACTCCAGTACTTTGCCTGGAAAATCCCATGGATGGAGGAGCCTGGTAGGCTGCAGTCCATGGGGTCACTAAGAGTAAGACACGACTGAGCGACTTCACTTTCACTTTTCACTTTCATGCATTGGAGAAGGAAATGGCAACCCACTCCAGTGTTCTTGCCTGGAGAATCCCAGGGACGAGGGAGCCTGGTAGGCTGCCATCTCTGGGGTCACACAGAGTTGGACATGACTGAAGTGACTTAGCAGCAGCATACATTGAAAAACCCTATGAGACATTAACTCCATGATTTACAGTCCTGATCAAAATCACAGTAACATTTTTTATAAAAAACTCATGAGCTGCTCCTGAAATATATATGGAAATAAAAAGGGCTACTATGAAAGAATAAGGTGACAGAAGTTGCACTCTAGATGTCAATACTAAGTGTGATATGGGTGTAAATGTAGACAAATAGACTAAGAGTCCTGAAATAGATCCACACATACTTGGACATGTGATCTTACAAGTCTACACTAAAAAAGCAGTGGGGAGAGGATAGTTCAATCAGTGTTGTCTTTTGGATAACTGTGTGGGAAAAAGAAAAGAAACTTTATTATTATGTCACAACATACATAAAAATCAATTTTCAATTGATGGTAGCTCTAAATGTGACATTTCTATAAGATAAAATTAAAAAAAATCTTCATGATGTGAAGGTAGAGAAAAGTACTTATTAAATGAAATATACTCATCAACAACAAAGGGAATATTGATAAATTGGACTACATTCAAATTAAGAACTTTTGTTTATCAAATGACATCACTAAAAGAGTGAAAAAGTAAGCCACAGAGTAGAAGATACATGTGACATATTTTACAAAGGACTTGTATTCAGAATATGTGAAAACCTTTTTCCAAATCAGTAAGTAAAGTATATAATTCAGTATATCTTGTCTACGAAAGAAGATATCCAAATAGCTGATACACCTATCAAAGGTGCTCAACCTTATCAGTAATCAAGGAAATACACACTGAAACAGACACCTATCCTGTAACCAGCAGCTCTCCTCCTAGGCATGTACACAACAGAAGTGCAAGCATAGGTGTACAAAGCCATTTATGAGAGTGTTGAGTGCAGCATTATTTGAAACTGCCCCAAGTTGGAAGCAACCCAAAAGCCCATTCATAATAGAAATTATGGTATACTCATTCAGTGAAATCGTCTTCAGCAATTATGATGAAAAAAACCATGGAAACATACAACATGAACAAATCTCACAAACATTATTTTGAGCACAGAAATCCAATGCAAAAGAATATATATACTGCATGATTTCATTGATATAAGGTCAAAAACAAAACTATAGCTTTGGAAGTCTGTGTAGTAGTTAAATAGGGAGAAAGCAGTTTTGGAAAACAGGCCTGTGCTTGGCTTTGGGAGGTGCTAAAAATGTCCTATTGATTATGGTGATAGATTATATAAAGTTAAAAGCACTGCAGATGGTGACTGCAGCATGAAATTAAAAGATGCTTACTCCTTGGAAGGAAAGTTGTGACCAACCTAGATAGCATATTCAAAAGCAGAGACATTACTTTGCCAACAAAGGTCCGTCTAGTCAAGGCTATGGTTTTTCCTGTGGTCATGTATGGATGTGAGAGTTGGACTGTGAAGAAAGCTGAGCGCCGAAGAATTGATGCTTTTGAACTATGGTGTTGGAGAAGACTCTTGAGAGTCCCTTGGACTGCAAGGAGTTCCAACCAGTCCATTCTGAAGGAGATCAACCCTGGGATTTCTTTGGAAGGAATGATGCTAAAGCTGAAACTCCAGTACTTTGGCCACCTCATGCGAAGTGTTGACTCATTGGAAAAGACTCTGATGCTGGGAGGGATTGGGGGCAGGAGGAGAAGGGGACGACAGAGGATGAGATGGCTGGATGGCATCACTGACTCGATGGACGTGAGTCTGAGTGAACTCCGGGAGTTGGTGATGGACAGGGAGGCCTGGCGTGCTGCGATTCATGGGGTCGAAAAGAGTCAGACACAACTGAGCGACTGAACTGAACTGAACTGATGCTTATGATTTGTACATTTTTTTTAGTGAGATGTATTTCAACTTAAAAAATCACCTGTGGAGGGAGGCGCCAAGATGGCAGAGGAGTAGGATGGGGAAAACACTTTCTCCCCCACAAATTCATCAAAAGAGCATTTAAACGTCGAGTAAATTCCACAAAACAACTTCTGAATGCCGGCAGGGGACATCAGGCACCCAGAAAAGCAACCCAACTCTTTGAAAGGAGGTAGGAAAAAATATTAAAGACAATAAAAGAGACAAAAGAGGGAGGGACGGAGTTCCATCCCGGGAAGGGAGTCTTAAAAAGAGAGAAGTTTCCAAACACCAGGAAACCTTCTCACTGCCGAATCCGTGCCGAGCTTTGGAAGCACAGAGGGTAACATAACAGGGAGAAAAAATAAACAAACAATTAAAACTCGCAGATTGCGAGCCCTACGGTAACTCCCCCAGCGGAGAAGCAGCGCAGACGCCTGCATCCGCCATTAGCAAGCGGGGGCTGGGCAGGGAGGCGCGGCGTGGGCTGCATCGCTGAGAGTGGGAGTCTGGCCTGAATACCCTGAGCACTATCTGAGCGAAATAATTTGGGCTAGCAAACCAGACTGTGGGATATCTACCATGCGAAAAGCCGGCCCTAACCTAGGACACCGCCAGCCCGCGCACGGAGCAAAGAACTGAACAGAGATAGCCGGCTGCGGACCTTCCCCCTCCGGTGACAGGCAGCCAGAGCCGGAGGGGGGCAATCGCAGCCCCAGAGAGACATTATCTATAAAACTGGCTTCTTTGCTAACTAAAATTTATTGGGGGTCTGGACGGTCAACATCTGCCTGAGAAGGTGCGCCGGTTTTACACCCAGATAACCGAGTGGCGGGGAGGCGATAAGTCGCAGCATTGGCGCTCGCCAAACACCTCATCACCTGAGCTGCTCGGACCTGGAAAGAACACAAAATGCAGGCCCAACTGAGTCTGCGCCTCTGAGGACTACCTGAGTGCCTGAACCTGAGCGGCTTGGACCTGGGAGGTGCATGCAACCCAGGGCCAGCCTCAGATTGTTCCCGGCGGAACAACCTAGAGCCCGAGCAGTGTGGGCAGGGAGGCTACACGCGCCGTGAGCGGGGGCAGACCCAGTGTGGCTGAGGCACTGCGGGCGCACGCCAGTGTCATTTGTTTGCAGCATCCCTCCCTCCCTCCCCACAGCGCGACTGAACAAAGAGAAGAAACACAGCTCCACCCACCAGAACACCAACACAAGCTTCCCTAACCAGGAAACCTTGACAAGCCACCTGTACAAACCCACACACAGCGAGGAAACGCCACAATAAAGAGAACTCCACAAACTGCCAGAATACAGAAAGGACTCCCAAACTCAGCAATTTAAACAAGATGAAGAGACAAAGGAATACCCAGCAGATAAAGGAACAGGATAAATGCCCACCAAACCAAACAAAAGAGGAAGAGATAGGGAATCTACCTGATAAAGAATTCCAAATAATGATAGTGAAATTGATCCAAAATCTTGAAATTAAAATGGAATCACAGATAAATAGCCTGGAGACAAGGATTGAGAAGATGCAAGAAAGGTTTAACAAGGACCTAGAAGAAATAAAAAAGAGTCAATATATAATGAATAATGCAATAAATGAAATTAAAAACACTCTGGAGGCAACAAATAGTAGAATAACAGAGGTAGAAGATAGGATTAGTGAATTAGAAGATAGAATGGTAGAAATAAATGAATCAGAGAGGATAAAAGAAAAACGAATTAAAAGAAATGAGGACAATCTCAGAGACCTCCAGGACAATATTAAACGCTACAACATTCGAATCATAGGGGTTCCAGAAGAAGAAGACAAAAAGAAAGACCATGAGAAAATACTTGAGGAGATAATAGTTGAAAACTTCCCTAAAATGGGGAAGGAAATAATCACCCAAGTCCAAGAAACCCAGAGAGTCCCAAACAGGATAAACCCAAGGAGAAACACTCCAAGACACGTATTAATCAAATTAACAAAGATCAAACACAAAGAACAAATATTAAAAGCAGCAAGGGAAAAACAACAAATAACACACAAGGGAATTCCCATAAGGATAACAGCTGATCTTTCAATAGAAACTCTTCAAGCCAGGAGGGAATGGCAAGACATACTTAAAATGATGAAAGAAAATAACCTACAGCCCAGATTATTGTACCCAGCAAGGATCTCATTTAAGTATGAAGGAGAAATCAAAAGCTTTTCAGACAAGCAAAAGCTGAGAGAATTCTGCACCACCAAACCAGCTCTCCAACAAATACTAAAGGATATTCTCTAGACAGGAAACACAAAAATGGTGTATAAACTCGAACCCAAAACAATAAAGTAAATGGCAACGGGATCATACTTATCAGTAATTACCTTAAACGTAAATGGGTTGAATGTCCCAACCAAAAGACAAAGACTGGCTGAATGGATACAAAAACAAGACCCCTACATATGTTGTCTACAAGAGACCCATCTCAAAACAGGGGACACACACAGACTGAAAGTGAAGGGCTGGAAAAAAATTTTCCATGCAAATAGGGACCAAAAGAAATCAGGAGTCACAATACTCGTATCAGATAAATTAGACTTTAAAACAAAGGCTGTGAAAAGAGACAAAGAAGGTCACTACATAATGATCAAAGGATCAATCCAAGAAGAAGATATAACAATTATAAATATATATGCACCCAACATGGGAGCACCGCAGTATGTAAGACAAATGCTAACAAGTATGAAAGGAGAAATTAACAATAACACAATAATAGTGGGAGACTTTAATACCCCACTCACACCTATGGATAGATCAACTAAACAGAAAATTAACAAGGAAACACAAACTTTAAATGATACAATAGACCAGTTAGACCTAATTGATAGCTATAGGACATTTCATCCCAAAACAATGAATTTCACCTTTCTCTCAAGCGCACATGGAACCTTCTCCAGGATAGATCACATCCTGGGCCATAAATCTAGTCTTGGTAAATTCAAAAAAATAGAAATCATTCCAAGCATCTTTTCTAACCACAATGCAGTAAGATTAGATCTCAATTACAGGAGAAAAACTATTAAAAATTCCAACATATGGAGGCTGAACAACACGCTGCTGAATAACCAACAAATCACAGAAGAAATCAAAAAAGAAATCAAAATTTGCATAGAAACGAATGAAAATGAAAACACAACAACCCAAAACCTGTGGGACACGGTAAAAGCAGTCCTAAGGGGAAAGTTCATAGCAATACAGGCACACCTCAAGAAACAAGAAAAAAGTCAAATAAATAACCTAACTCTACACCTAAAGCAACTAGAAAAGGAAGAAATGAAGAATCCCAGGGTTAGTAGAAGGAAAGAAATCTTAAAAATTAGAGCAGAAATAAATGCAAAAGAAACAAAAGAGACCATAGCAAAAATCAACAAAACCAAAAGCTGGTTCTTTGAAAGGATAAATAAAATTGACAAACCATTAGCCAGACTCATCAAGAAACAAAGGGAGAAAAATAAAATAATCATAGTAATCATTGACTTTCTTTATGTACAATATGTTATACATCTGAAACTTGAGTGACAATGATTAGATAAAGACCAGATTAAAAAAAAAAAAAAAATCACCTGTGCCCTATCAGACTGATCTTATGGAATTGTTTGTTAATACTATCAATTAAAATAATAGTTACTGTGACAATTTATGCATAACACTGATGAAACAAAAGTGTGAAATTATCTATGACTAAGAATTGTTAATAAAAGAATAAAGTTGAACTCATGGAAGAAAAGCTACACATAGAATGTAACCTTAAAATTTTGTGGAAGGAGGTTCAACAAAGATCAAACACTTTTTGGCTGTTTGCCTGACTCAAGACTTTGGGCCCTGTTGGTGTTCAAGCACACTCTGTGCTGGCCTCTGAGTCTCCGGCTGGTTTGTACCCAGCCTACACCTCCTCTGGTGCCCGCAAGTCTTTTCTCTTAATCTTGGCCCAAATGAAGGCAGAGTTCTTTGAGCACTGACTGGCTCATAGAACTGAAACGTCTCCAGCAACACAGAACGGCAAATTGCTGTGATTCATCCTGAGAGCGGGCAGCCCTCGGAGAGCTTTGTTGTAAGAGAAAGACACTTGCCAGAACCCGTCTGTATGGCCACTGCCTCCTTCATCTACACGTGGGATGAGGAGACCTGGGTTTTAAATTTTAATCTGAGAGCACAGATTAGTACCTGGGCTGGTTTCCTTTTGAGGTTTTAGTCTTTGCTGTTGCAACTGCTATTACTGTTGTAAGAGAAAGAGAAGGAGGGAGGGAGAAATCTCATATTCCCTTGCCTGGATTTCAAGGCCCTTTTAATCATTCCTCAAGCTACCTTTTAAACATATCTCCCACTGATCCTCTGGGTGGTGCCTATATTAACCGAACAAAAGTCACAACCACAAAATACTGTGTGCTTCATGCTCTTAAGCATTTGTCTGTACTTTAGCCATTCATTTCTACTTGGATGAACCAATTCCACCTTCAAGGCTGAATTCAATGCAACTTCTACCAGAAGGGTTTACTGACCATTTGCAGCCCCTGTGAGTGCTCTTTCCTGCTTACTCCTGTGACTATTTACTGACTATTTTCCACACCCTACATCAAAATGCATAGTCTTCAGGGGATTTATCTACCATCAATGAGTATGAACAGCCATCTGTGAGCTGTTTGAAGCTGGGAATAATAGAATTTCACATCAATAATTTTTTCCTCCTGTTAAAATACATATCATGTACCAGGCACTATATTAAATACTTCATCTACATTATTTCATTGACTCCTCATGATAATTCTGATAGGTAGATATTATTAAGAAGAAGAGAAGAAGGCAATGGCACCCCACTCCAGTACTCTTGCCTGGAAAATCCCATGGACGGAGGAGCCTGGTGGGCTGCAGTCCATGGGGTCACTAAGAGTCGGACACGACTGAGCGACTTCACTTTCACTTTTCACTTTCATGCATTGGAGAAGGAAATGGCAACCCACTCCAGTGTTCTTGCCTGGAGAATCCCAGGGACAGGGGAGCCTGGTGGGCTGCCATCTATGGGATCGCACAGAGTCGGACACGACTGAAGTGACTTGGCAGTAGCAGCAGATACTATTAAATACGTGATCAAGGTTATTCTGGAGACAACAAACTGCAGAGCCAGAACTCACAACCAACTCATGACTCTTCACGTCATGCTCCCTGCTCTGTCACAGAGCTGCTCATGGACAAGAGGTGTAGGTGAGCTAAGGCAGGTGGTATGGAGAGAAGTGAGAGATGAGGCTAGGCCTGACCACAGGGTTTCACCCGTGTCAAATCAGCACATGCTGATCTGGAACCCTGTCGAGCAGGCAGTGGAAATACACTATGTGTGAGAAAGGAGACCTCAATGAGCCTTTTGGAAATACAGATCGGTAGGTCCTACACCACCTTCAGAGTCAGCACAGTGACTGCAGGCATAGACTCGAGAGCCAGACTGCGTGGATTTGAATCCTGGCTACCTCACTTATCAGACATAATGCTTTAGGTAAGTTACTCACCTTCTCTGAAGTCATTTGTCCACTCTGTGCCTGCTTTTTTAATCTGCAAGATAGAGATGGTAGGATTTACCTCATACGCTGTTGTGAAATAAGTTAACACATGGGAAGACTTCTGCAGGGCACCAAGGACACCGTAGGTCCATGGGAGAGTGGGCTCTTCCTCTCCTTCTCTGATTGGGCCTCGATGTTCCATCTGTAAATGAGAGTGGGACCAGCTCTTCCATAGTGTAGATGCTATAACATACATTTCAGCTCTCCTCTTAGATTTTATGAATTCCAGGCAAGTCAAGACCCTGCTTCTAATTTGCTACGTCAGCTGACAAACCATTTAAATGGAGAAGCACTTATATGACCTTGAAGTTTTTGTCTCCAGGCCTCAGTGTCTCCACCCATCCTTTCTGCTTCACTCTTCTAGGACCCCAAACAGAACAGTGCACACCTCTGAGATGAAAAGCATTTATGGAGCCCCCAGACCCAGAGTGGTAGGAGGAGGAGTGTATGGAGTGTTAGAAGTGGGACAATTTTCCTCTCTCAGGCCCTGGGCCCCAGATCCAGAACTGTGGCCTCCCAACTCATGGTCAAGTTGTCCTTGAAGGTAAGGTCCAGGTGAGGCATTTTTGAGGTTAGCTCTGTGAAGGGGAAGTGGGTGGGAAGCTAAGAGACTACATCCACAGGCATGTGGGCCACAGTGAATGCTTTCTCAGGTGCACGCTAGGCCCTCCTAATTCTGCCTCCTTCCCCATCCCATTCTTGGACAAAGACAACTGGCATTGTCAACATCTGATATGAAGGACTGTATGGATGTAGCTTAGGCCTTATTCCAACCTAGTTACTCCACTTTAACCCCTTAAATCAGGGGTTCAGAAGACACTGATGCATGCAGGTTGACCCCAATCCCTTTCACAGTGATTCAGGTGACAGTTTTATCAAATATTTTCCCCAGCAAAACAGGACTTGCCAGTCTGCTTGTCTCCAATATCTCTTTCTTCACACAGCCAATGTCACATGCTTTCGTTTTCTGTTATGGGAGCACCAACCTCAAAGTACCAATTTCCAGTATGGTTAGGGTAGCCTGAGCTATGCTGTGATTGCAGACAGGCCCAAGCATGTAATGGCTCAACAGGAAAACAGTGTACTTCTCCCTTGTCTCAAGGTCTAGCAGGCTGGAAGATCCCCTGGAAGCAGGGGTTCAGGAAACAGCTCCATCTATCCTGTGGTTCTACAGCCTTCAGTGCATGATGCCCAGAGTGAACTCAGGGGTTCTCTCCCTTCCAGTCCAGAAGAGAGAGACAGTGAGAAAGACCGGGAAGTGTCATCTCTGACTTTCATTCATGACGTTCTGCCTGGAACTCAGTCATGTGGTGCCAGCTAATATAATGGAGGCCAGGGAGTGGAGTCCAGCTGTGTGGACAGGAAGAAGAGGTTCTCTAGTCCCTGCTACTTGTTTGCTATGGTGTTGGTACAAATCCTATCTATTCTACCTTTAAAATTTTTCCTCTCTTCTCTATTTACAGTATCACCATTTAAAATTTCTATCCTTTCATAAGCCTTTCAACTTCTTTTTTCTCTGTTTTTATCTTCCCAATTTCCTTTAAATAGTTGTCATGTCTAATATAATTTAGACATGATCATATTACTCTCCTTACCCCAAAATATTCATATCCTCTACACCTGTACTCATAGAATAAAGTGCAAACTCTTTAGCCTGGTACAGAAGTTCTGCCCACCATGTGCACAAATACAATTCACAGAATTCCCTGTTTCTTATGCCCTGTTCTTTCCTTTTCCATATAGTGCATCTGATGGTCCTTCTGCCTTCTCTGTCTCTTAAAACCATACTCACTCGTCCTACCCTCCATGAAACTGTCCTCAAGTTGCCTGGTTGAAATTCATTCTTTCAGTGTTCTCATGCATGCTGCATGCTCAGTCGCTTCAGTCATATCCAATTCTTTTGCAACCTTATGTTCTGTTCATGGGATTCTCCATGCAAGAATACTAGAGTGCGTTGCTATGCCTTCCTCTAGAGGGCTTCCCAACCCAGGGGTCGAACCTGCATCTCCTGTGTCTCCTGCATTGCAGGTGGATTCTTTACCCACTGAGCCACCTGGGAAGCCCAGAGTTCTTACAGCCCTTTGTTAATCTCTGCATTTGATTCTTATGTTATCGTTATGTTATGTAAGAGTATTCTCACATTTTGTGGTCAAGGACATATGTGTATCAGCAAAGAGCAGAACCAATTGGAAATTTACAAATATTCACATGTCTCCATGTTATACAGCAAAATAAAAGTAGCATTCTTTGAGTCTTGTAAATTTAAAACTTTATCAAATCAGTTTCTTCTTGTGGTCTTTATGAGTCAGAAGGAAGCATCACTCTCACTGTTGGTACAAGTGAAGGGAAACCTCTTCTCACTCTTTTCTAAGAAGATTTGATTAATTGTAAAGACTTCATGTTTTAATACATGACTTAGTGACTGAACAACAATGACATGTTTTGAGGCCAGTCTCTGTAATTTCATTAATCTTAAAATGTAAAAGCAGGCTTGTAAGTATAGGATGGAAAGGGAGAAAGAGAAGAATAACTTGGTAGTGAAGAAAGCTGACAAACACCTGCACCAGGTGATCAAGGATAATATCCACAGTGGTGAGTCATGCTGATGGTGTGTCCCTTGATGTGGTATGATGAGAATGATTCTGTGCCTCTGTGGTCCTCCTCCCAAAACATTACCCAGTCTAATTAGGAGAAAAACATCAGACAAGCCCCACTTGAGAGACATTCTACAAAATATCTCACCAGTAATCTTCAATACTGTCAAGGTCATCAGAAATAGGGAAATTCTGAGAAACTTGGTCACAACCAAGAGTAAACTAAGGAGACATGGTAACTAAATATAATGTGGTAAATGGAATAGGATCCTGAGATACAGAAAGGGCATTAGGAAAGAAAATGAGACCATCTTAATTAAAAAATGAACTTGAGTTAATAATCGCATATCAATATCAGTTCTTTATTGTGACCCATGTACCATGATAATGTAAGATGGTGATAATAGAGGCAACTGGCTGTGGGATATATGGGAACTGTTCACACTGTCTATGATGATTAATTTTATGTGTCAACCTGGCTAGACCATGGCACCCAGTTATTTGGTCAAACACAACTCTAGATGCTTCTATAAAGATATTTTTTTAGATGTAATTAACATTAAATCAGTAGACTTTGAGTAAAGCATATTACTCTTCATCACGTGGGAAGGCCTTTCCAATCAGTTGAAGTTATTAAAAGACTGAAGTCCTCTTAGTTGAAATCGGGATGAAGTATGGTCTTGAGTTCATAGTCATGTATTAACATTGGTTCATTAATTGTGACAAATGTACCATATAAATATGTTAATAACGGGAAACTGGCTGTGAGCTGTATGAGAACTCTCTTTACTATCCTTGTGATAATTCTGTGAGCCTAAAACTGTTATAATATTTTAAAATCTTTAAAAAAAAATCAGACTTGCAGAATTCAACTTAACTGGCAGAAGTATGATTTTCTTTTAAAACAGTGAAACAAGGAGCATATATCATTGTGTTCCGCAATAGCATTCTGAGTCCTGCCGAATTGACACAATGGGGTAAAAACTTATTTCTCTTTATTAACTTGTACAAAGAAATGCTTTTGTTCAGCCAATGAGTGTTTTACAGTTAAACAGTGTATGTGGAAAAAAATCAAAAGGGAATGCATTGCAAAACTAAACTCCTTTACTTAAAAGGGGCCTAAAATGTGTTTCTTGTTTTTAATGGGGATAATTATTTTCAGTCTTTAATAATCATTCCTCTTTCTAGGCAGCTCTTGCTGCCACTTTAATAGAACACAGTGGCACAGAGAGAACTGGGAACAGGGCAAGGGAGATATTGGACAGAAAGGTCTTTGCTCTGTCTGGCAGGTAATGCTCAGAACACTGGGGAAGTTGAAATGAAGCCATTCGTTCAGAAATATGTCTTGTTTGCCTACTATACACCAGAGTGTGAGGGCTTCTAAAATGAATCATTTACAGATGCTGGCCTCAGCACCTTATCACCTTATCATTGTTCAGGGTTGTAACATATACATGATTTATATAAGGATATAAAATTATATATCCTTATATAAATCACATCTGTATAATAGATATAAATTATGTGCATGTATGTATGTATATATATATATATATATCTCCTGTATAGCTCACTGTCTTTCCTTGCCTCCCATAGGCAGCTGTTGTAATGTGTTTAATATGTATCTTATATGCATGTATGTGTTCCTGCAAAAATGTATATTATTGTTTGGTGAGCATATATCTTTAATTATTGTAAGTAGTGAGGTGCCACATTATCTTATCCCATTTTATTACTTTTTATAGTAGGCACTATGTTTCTAACCACTATCTTTGTTGTTAGTGAATACATAATCTTTAACCTGTAATTGCTACATAATATTATAAGAAAGAAGAAAAGTCCTCGTTTGCTGGTCTCTGGAAGACCCTCTTCTCCCACCAACCCCCTCCTCAAGGAGCCTTCATTTGGTTGGTGCCTTCCCTTTGGTCTAGGGTATAAGTATTCGCTTATACAGACCTGATTGTCTGGGAAAGTTTCCAAAGAAGGATTATGGCTCATTTCATTAAGAAGACTATGCCGGCAGCTTATTCAAAGTTGTAATTAGTGAAATTGTACAGATACTCTCTCCCTCCTGAGAAAACATAATTTCTGATTCCTTTTTTTACCCTTGACCCAGAAGACTGTGTTAACTCCATCTCTGAAACCCCCATAGGGATTTGTTTTCCCGGATGTGCTCCTGTGGGAGAGTAAAAGGTGAGGGCCTGGAGACAGGGGCTAAGATCTTGTCCTGGCTGTGTCTGATTGGCTGAGCCACTTTAAGCAGGTCCTAACATCCTTCTGTAGTTTGAATAGGTGCTGAAGTCACTCTTCCTGGGTTTGAATCCCAGTTCTGCAACTTCTGAGCTATGGAACCTTGGGCAAATTATTCACCTAGGAAAGGAGGTAATTAAACCACGGATGATTTCTAGGGGGGATTTCAATTCAACTATTATTTCATCCATAGGTGATTTCTTGGCTCCGTGCCCTTTTGGCATCATTCTTCTGTCTGTCTTTTCCCAAACAACCTCTTTTCCCTTCAAGGTTCTCTCCAGATGGCATGTTCTTTAAAGCTTTTCCTCAGATTTCAGATTTAAGTAAAGAATAAAAGAGCACTAGAGATTAAATAAATAAAGGTAAAATTAAATCTTTTATTTTTCTTATTAATTGATCTAATAGATAACTGTTCAAAGTGATAATATTAATAGTAACAATACATTAGGTGATTATAGCATATGGATGAGTGAAATGAATGACATAAATTTGTAAGGAATGAGAGGGATTAATTGGGAATACTATGTTATAAGGCACACGTGTTGCATCTGAAGTGTTATTTGAAAGTGGACTTAAATTTGTTATAAATGTATTTTGTAAATTGATAGACTAAGACTGGAGAGAAAATGGAATTATATGAATTGCTTGGTTAAAAACAGAGAAGGCAAAAAAAGGGAGAAAAAATAAAGAACAAGTACAAAATGTGAAACACCTGCAAATATGGTAGATAGTAAACCGAATACACTGATAATCACACCAAATATGATTGTCTAAATATATCAGTTAAAAGACAGAGGCTGTTAGAGTAGAAAAAGAAGTCATTCCAACTATATACATATATTTTTTCCACAATGAATCTATTTTAAATATAAAGACACAAATAGATTAAAAGTAAAGGGATAGAGAAAGATATTCTATAGTAACACTAATCAAAGAAAGCTGAAGTAGCTATATTAATTTCAGACAAATTAGACTGAAGAACAAGGGAAATTATCAGGGATAAAGAGGGTCATTACATAGTGATAACAGAGTCAATTCTCCAAGAAGACATAGAAGTCCTTAATGTGTACGTACTTAATGACAGAACATCAAAACACATGAAGCAAAACTAATAGAACTGAAAAGGAGAAATAGACAAATCCATTGATATGGATTTGGAGACTTGAATACCCCTTCAGTAATTAATAGATCCAGCAGGCAGAAAATGAGTAATAACATAGTTCAACTGACACAGCACAATTAATCAACTAGACCTAATTGACATTTATAAAATACTTCACCCAACAATAGCAGAATACACAGGAACCATGCTATGTTGATCACTGTAGCTTTAGAGTAAGTCTTGAAGTTGGGTAATTGCAGTCCTTCAACTTTGTTTTTCTTTGTATTGTGTTGGCTATTTTTTTTTTTTTTTTTGCTTTCCATATAAACTTACTAATATCTACAAAACAGCTGCTTAGATTTTGATTCAGATCATATTGCATCTACAAATCAAGTTCGGAAGAATTGACAACAATATTGAGTTTTCTAATCCATGAACATAGACTGTCTCTTTTTAGATGTTTCTTGACTTTTTTCATTAAACTTTATTTTTATGCATAGACCTTGTATATATTTGGAAAGTTTATAACTTAAATGTTTCAAGTTCTTTTGGTGCTATGGTTCTGTGTTAATAATTTCAAATTCCAATGTCCATTGTTGGTATGAAGGAAAGTAATTGATTTTGTACATTTACCTTGCATCTTGTAACCTTGCTGTAGTCATTTACTCATTTCAGGTGGGTTTTTTTATTTTGTCAGTCCTTTGGGATTTTGTACATAGACAATCATGCAACTTTCAAACAAAGACAGTTTTATTTCTTCCTTTCTAATCTGTATATCTTTTATTTAAAAAAAGTATTTAGCCCTATTGTTTACATAAGTAGGAATAGCTAACATTTACTGAGTGATTACTATCTCCAAGCAATGCCCCAAGCATTTGTTATTTGTTTACTCGTGAAATACTTGTTATTTAGTCACAGGAACTTTCTAGAGTAGGTACCACTATTATCCCAGTGTTACAGAGGAGGAGACTGAGGGTAGAGAAGAAGCAAATTGCTTAAAACTTTGAAACATTGTCAACATTTTGGTATTAAAATTTTCTCTTCCCTGGAAGAAGCATAAAAATCCATGCAAACCATGGTTTCCAGTTCTTGTTTCAGGAAATACAGTCATCAAATCTATCTAACCAGCCCCAAGCTTTCCCTGGAGCTTTATTCCTATAATCCAACTGAGTACTAGAATTGGTCTCCTGCCTGTCCCACAGGCACCTCCAACTCACTATACTCAAAATCATATTCACAATTTTCTTCTCCAGTCTTGCTTTTCCTCTTGTGTTTCTTTTTTTCTTATGGTCTCTTCTTCCTTTTTATCTTTTATGCTATGCTATGCTAAGTCGCTTCAGTCGTGTCCGACTCTGTGTGACCCCGTGGACTGCAGCCTACCAGGCTTCTCCGTCCAAGGGATTCTCCAGGCAAGAACACTGGAGTGGGTTGCCATTTCCTTCTCCAATGCATGAAAATGGAAAGTGAAAGTGAAGTCGCTCAGTCGTGTCCGACTCTGTGCGACCGCATGGACTGGAGCCTACCAGGCTCCTCCGTAGGGATTTTCCAGGCAACAGTACTGGAGTGGGTGCCATTGACTTCTCCTTTATCTTTTAACCCCCACTTTATTCATTCTGTTAGTTTAGAGATAGGATGATTGATTAAGCAAGATTCTAAAGTGGTTTCAAGCTTTCCTCTGTATTAGAATCACCTGAGTCAGTTCAGTTCAGTCGCTCAATCATGTCCGACTCTTTGCGACCCCATGAATCGCAGCACGCCAGGCCTCCCTGTCCATCACCAACTCCTGGAGTTCACTGAGACTCATGTCCATCGAGTCAGTGATGCCATCCAGCCATCTCATCCTATGTCCCCTTCTCCTCCTGTCCCCAAATCCCTCACAGAATCAGTCTTTTCCAATGAGTCAACTCTTTGCATGAGGTGGCCAAAGTACTGGAGTTTCAGCTTTAGCATCATTCCTTCCAAAGAAATCCCAGGTCTGATCTCCTTCAGATTGGACTGGTTGGATCTCCTTGCAGTCCAAGGGACTCTCAAGAGTCTTCTCCGACATGACAGTTCAAAAGCATCAATTCTTCGGTGCTCAGCTTTCTTCACAGTCCAACTCTCACATCCGTACATGACCACAGGAAAAACCACAGCCTTGACTAGACGAACCTTTGTTGGCAAAGTAATGTCTCTGCTTTTGAATATGCTATCTAGATTGGTCATAACTTTCCTTCCAAGGAGTAAGCGTCTTTTAATTTCATGGCTGCAGTCACCATCTGCAGTGATTTGGGAGCCCCAAAAAATAAAGTCTGACACTGTTTCCACTGTTTCCCCATCTATTTCCCATGAAATGATGGGACCAGATGCCATGATCTTAGTTTTCTGAATGTTGAGCTTTAAGCCAACTTTTTCACTCTCCACTTTCACTTTCTTCAAGAGGCTTTCTAGTTCCTCTTCACTTTCTGCCATAAGGGTGGTGTCATCTGCATATCTGAGGTTACTGATATTTCTCCTGGCAATCTTGATTCCAGCTTGTGTTTCTTCCAGCCCAGCATTTCTCATGATGTCCTCTGCATAAAGTTAAATAAGCAGGGTGACAATATACAGCCTTGATGTACTCCTTTTCCTATTTGGAACCAGTCTGTTGTTCCATGTCCAGTTCTAACTGTTGCTTCCTGACCTGCATACAGATTTCTCAAGAGGCAGGTCAGGTGGTCTGGTATTCCCATCTCTTTCAGAATTTTCCACAGTTTGTTGTGATCCACACAGTCAAAGGCTTTGGCGTAGTCAATAAAGCAGAAATAGATGTTTTTCTGGAACTCTCTTGCTTTTTCCATGATCCAGAGGATGTTGGCAATTTGATCTCTGGTTCCTCTGCCTTTTCTAAAACCAACTTGAACATCAGGAAGTTCACGGTTCACATATTGCTGAAGCCTGGCTTGGAGAATTTTGAGCATTACTTTACTAGCGTGTGAGATGAGTGCAATTGTGCGGTAGTTTGAGCATTCTTTGGAATTTCCTTTCTTTGGGATTGGAATGAAAACTGACCTTTTCCAGTCCTGTGGCCACTGCTGAGTTTTCCAAATTTGCTGGCATATTGAATGCAGCACTTTCACAGCATCATCTTTCAGGATTTGGAATAGCTCAACTGGAATTACATCACCTCCACTAGCTTTGTTCATAGTGATACTTTCTAAGGCCCACTTGACTTCACATTCCAGGATGTCTGGCTCTAGGTCAGTGATCACACCATTGTGATTATCTGGGTCGTGAAGATCTTTTTTGTACAGTTCTTCTGTGTATTCTTGCCATCTCTTCTTAATATCTTCTGCTTCTGTTAGGTCCATACCATTTCTGTCCTTTATCAAGCTCATCTTTGCATGAAATGTTCCTTTGGTATCTCTGATTTTCTTGAAGAGATCCCTAGTCTTCCCCATTCTGTTGTTTTCCTCTATTTCTTTGCATTGATCGCTGAGGAAGGCTTTCTTATCTCTTTTTGCTATTCTTTGGAACTCTGCATTCAGATGTTTATATCTTTCCTTTTCTCCTTTGCTTTTTGCTTCTCTTCTTTTCACAGCTATTTGTAGGGCCTCCCCAGACAGCCATTTTGCTTCTTTACATTTCTTTTCTATGGGAATGGTCTTGATCCCTGTCTCCTGTAAGAAGGATTCTTTTCACTGTACTCCTTTTCAAGAGTCTTTTAGCTATACTAGATACTATGCCTTCCCATATAAATTTTAGGATAAACTTATTTATGCTTATAAAATCTTGGCTGAGATTTTGACAAGAATTGCATTAAAACCATAGATCAACTTGGAGAGATCTTTACTAAGTTGAATGTCCTAATTCATGAACACATTATGTCTTTCCATCAACTTAAGTCTTCTTTGATTTCTTTTATGAGCATTTTGTAATTTTCAGCATTCAGACTATTTATGTGTTTTGTATATGTACAAAGTACTTTCTTTTTTGTAGTGACTGTAAATAATACTGTTTTTAATTTTGGTTTCTATGTATTCTTTTTTATTATAAAAAATATTCTTTTATTTTCAACCTACCTATGTCATTTAATATGAAGTGAATTTCTTCTTACTTCAAACATCATATAGTTGGCTTGTGTTTCTTTTTTGGTTTGTTTATTTTATCCACCCTGCCAATCTGCCTTTTTATGTGGTGTATTTACACCATTTACATTTAAGATGATTCTTGATATATATGAACTTAAGTACACAATTTTATTGTTTCCTGGTTTTCCTCTGCTTTGCTTTATCACCTTTATGTGGGTTATTGGAATGTTTTTTAATAGGATTCTCTCTTGATTTATTTTTAGTGTGTTTGAGTATATCACTTTGTATAAAAAGTTATTCCTTTGGATATTATAATATGCATATATGACATTATAATCTATTATTGCATGAGTGAAGTATGGAAACCTTGCTTCTATTCAGGTCCCTTTGCCTTTCCCAACTTTTAGCACCATTGCCTTGAGTATCAGATATTATAATTTTTCTTTCAATCATCATGATGATTGTAAAAGTTTATGAGAATGATAAGCAGGTAAGTGTAAGTAAGTGTTAGTTGCTCATGGACTGCAGCCTGTTAGGCTCCTCTGTCCATGGAGTTCTCTAGGCAAGAAGACTGGAGTGGGTAGCTGTCCCCTTCTCCAGGGGAATCTTCCCAACCCAGGTATCAAATCTGGGTCTCCTGCATTGCAGGCAGATTCCTTACCATCTGAGCCACCAGGGAAACCCATGAGAAGAATAGTCTATCATAATTACCCCTATTTTTAAAATCTATCTTGATATTATGCTTTCCCTATGAAGTTCCTAATTATCTTTTCCTTTCTGTTTATGAAACTTTCTTTGTTATTTGTTGTTCAGTTGCTCAGTCATGTACGACTGTGATCCCATGGACTGCAGCATGCCAAGCTTCCCTGTTCTTTACCATCTCCTGGAGCTTGCTCAAACTCATGTCCATGTTGGTGATGCCATCCAACCATCTCATCCTCTGTCACCCACTTCTCCTCCTGCCTTCGATCTCTCCCAGCATCAGGGTCTTTTCCAGTGAGTTGGCTCTTCGCATCAGGTGGCCAAAGCATTGGAGCTTCAGCTTCAGCATCAGTCCTTTCAATGAATATTCAGAGTTGATTTCCTTTAGGATTGACTGGTTGGATCTCCTTGCAGTCCAAAGGACTCTCAAGAGTCTTCTCCAACACCACAGTTAGAAAGCATCAATTCTTCGGTGCTCAGCCTTCTTTACAGTCCAAGTCTCACATCCATACATAACTACTGGTAAAACTATAGCTTTGACTATGTGGACCTTTGTTGGAAAAATAATGTCTCTGCTTTTTAATACTCTGGCTATGTTTGTCATAGCTTTTCTTCCAAGGAGCAAATGTCTTTTAATTTCATGGCTGCAGTCACCATACACAGTGATTTTGGAGCCCAAGAAAATAATGTCTTTCACTGTTTCCATTGTTTCTCCATCTATATGCCATGAGGTGATGGGACCAGATGCCATGATTGTAGTTTTCTGAATGTTGAGTTTTAAGCCAGCTTTTTTATTCTCTTCTTTCACCTTCATCAAGAGGCTCTTTTTCACTCTGCTCTTTCACTTTCATCAAGAAACTTCCTTCAGTCACTCTTTGAGGATAGGTTTGTAGCAAAAAATCCTCTTTGCTTTTCTTCATCTGGACATGGTGTTTGTTCTTGAAGGTATATTTTGCTGGATATAGAATTTGCAGTTGACAGTTCTTTGAAAAGACTTTCAGCACTTGAAAAATGCCATGCCATTTCCTTTGGTATCTGTGGTTTCAAATGAGATATCTGCCATCATCTGAATTAATGTTCCTCTGACAGGTAATATATTCCTTCTTTCTATCTACTTTCAAGAATTTATCATTGTTTTCAGAATTCAGTTATGTGTCTTGGCATTGATTCCCTTGGAATTCTCCTGGTGGGGTTTGTTCAGCTTCTTGGAACTGTAAGTTTGTGTCTTTCAACAAATTTGGGAGATTCTCAGGCATAATTTCTTGCCATACTCATTTAGACTGTTTCTTCTCTCCTTCTGGGGCTCTGATACAAATGTTGGGATTTTGGTTATTGCACCACAGACCCTAGAGACTCTCCTCATTTTTTTTCCCAGTCTATTTTATCTCTATTGTTTATATTGAGTAAATTTTATTTCTTTATCCTCAAGTTCACTGATTCTATCCAATGTCATCTTCATTATAATATTAAGCCCATTAAGAAAGTTTAAAAATTTTCTATTATTGTATTTTTCAGTTCCATAATTTCCATTTAAATCCTTTTTATATGTTTTATTTGCTGAACTTTTTTAAAAAATTATTTTATATCAGAATTCAGTTGATTAACAACCAATGTTGTGGTAGTTTTAGGTGTATAGCAAAGTGACTCAGTTCAGTTCAGTTCAGTTGCTCAGTCGTGTCTGAATCTTTGCGACCTCATGAATCACTGCATGCCAGGCCTCCCTGTCCATCACCAACTCCCGGAGCTCACCCAAACTCATGTGCATCGAGTTGGTGATGCCATCAAGCCATCTCATTCTCTGTTGTCCCCTTCTGCCCCCAATCCCTCCCAGCATCAGGTTCTTTTCCAATGAGTCAACTCTTCGCATGAGGTGGCCAAAGTATTAGAGTTTCAGCCTCAGCATCAGTCCTTCCAATGAACAGCCAAGACTGATCTGCTTTACGATAGACGGGTTGGATCTCTTTGCAGTCCAAGGGAATCACAAGAGTCTTCTCCAACACCACAGTTCAAAAGCATCAATTCTTCGGTACTCAGCTTTCTTCACCGTCCAACTCTCACATCCATACATGACCACAGGAAAAACCATAGCCTTGACTAGACGGACCTTTGTTGGCAAAGTAATATCTCTGCTTTTCAGTATGCTATCTAGGTTGGTCATAACTTTCCTTCCAAGGAGTAAGTGTCTTTTAATTTCATGGCTGCAATCATTATCTGAAGTTATTTTGGAACCCCCCAAAATAAGGTCTGACACTGTTTCCACTGATTTCCCATCTATTTCCCCTGAAGTGATGGGACCAGATGCCATGATGTTCGTTTTCTGAATGTTGAGCTTTAAGCCAACTTTTTCACTCTCCACTTGCACTTTCATCAAGAGGCTTTTTAGTTCCTCTTCACTTTCTGCCATAAGGGTGGTATCATCTGCATATCTGAGGTTACTGATATTTCTCCCGGCAATCTTGATTCCAGCTTGTGCTTCTTCCAGCCCAGCGTTTCTCATGATGTCCTCTGCATAAAGTTAAATAAGCAGGGTGACAATATACAGCCTTGATGTACTCCTTTTCCTATTTGGAACCAGTCTGTTGTTCCATGTCCAGTTCTAACTGTTGCTTCCTGACCTGCATACAGATTTCTCAAGAGGCAGGTCAGGTGGTCTGGTATTCCCATCTCTTTCAGAATTTTCCACAGTTTATTGTGATCCACACAGTCAAAGGCTTTGGCGTAGTCAATAAAGCAGAAATAGATGTTTTTCTGGAACTCTCTTGCTTTTTCCATGATCCAGCAGATGTTGGCAATTTGATCTCTGGTTCCTCTGCCTTTTCTAAAACCAGCTTGAAAATCAGGAAGTTCATGTATCTGTTCTTTTTCAAATTCTTTTCCTATTTAGGTTATTACAGAGTGTTGAACAGAGTTCCCTGTGCTATACAGCAGGTCCTTGTTGGTTGTCTGTTTTAAATATATCAGTGTGTACATTGTCAATTCCAAACTCCCAATGTATCCTTCCCGCTTTCTCCCCTGCTAACCATAAGTTCATTCTCTAAGTCTTTGTGTCTGTTTCTCTTTTGTAAATAAGTTCATTTGTATCATTAAAAAAAAGATTCTGAATATAAGCAATATTATATTGATATTTGTCTTTCTCTGCCTGAGTACTTAACTTAGTATGATAATCCATGTTGCTACAAATGGCAGTATTTCATTCTTTTTTATGGTTTGGTAGTCAGTTGTATACATATACCACATCTTCTTTATCTGTTCATCTGTCAGTGGACATTTAGGTTGCTTCCATGTCTTGGCTATTATAAATAGCATTGCAATGAACACTGGGGTGCATGTATCCTTTCAAATTTTGTTTTTCTCCAGATATAATCCCAAGTGTGCTTCCTTGATAGCTCAGTTGGTGAAGAATCCACCTGCAATGTAGAAGACCCCAGTTTGATTCCTGGATCAGGAAGATCCACTGGAGAAGGGATAGGCTACCCACTCTAGTATTCTTGGGTTTCCCTTGTAGCTCAGCTGGTAAAGAATCTGCCTGCAATGCGGGAGACATGGGTTTGATCCCTGGGTTGGAAGGATGCCCTGGAGAAGGGAAAGGTTACCCACTCCAGTATGGAGAGTTCCATGTACTGTATAGTCCATAGGGTCTCAAAGAGTCAGACGTAACTGATTGACTTTCTATATTCTATAATCCCAAGAGTTGGATTGCTGTATTATATGGTAGCTCTATTTTTAGCTTCTTAAGGAGGCTCCATACTGTTTTCCATAGCTGCCGAACCAATTTACATTCCCACTGACAGTGCAAAAGGGTTCCCTTTTCTCCATACCCTCTCCAGCATTTGTTGTTTGTAGACTTTTTGATAACCTCAAATATGCAGATGACACCACCCTTATGGCAGAAAGTGAAGAGGAACTAAAAAGCCTCTTGATGAAAGTGAAAGTGGAGAGTGAAAAAGTTGGCTTAAAGCTCAACATTCAGAAAACTAAGATCATGGCATCCAGTCCCATCACCTCATGGGAAATAGATGGGGAAACAGTGTCAGACTTTATTTTTTGGGGCTCCAAAATCACTGCAGATGGTGATTGCAGCCATGAAATTAAAAGACACTTACTCCTTGGAAGGAAAGTTATGACCAACCTAGATAGCATAGTCAAAAGCAGAGACATTACTTTGCCAACAAAGGTCCGTCTAGTCAAGGCTATGGTTTTTCCTGTGGTCATGTACGGATGTGAGAGTTGGACTGTGAAGAAAGCTGAGTGCCGAAGAATTGATGCTTTTGAACTGTGGTGTTGGAGAAGACTCTTGCGAGTCCCTTGGACTATAAGGAGATCCAACCAGTCCATTCTGAAGGAGATCAGCCCTGGGATTTCTTTGGAAGGAATGATGCTAAAGCTGAAACTCCAGTACTTTGGCCACCTCATGCAAAGAGTTGACTCATTGGAAAAGACCCTGATGCTGGGAGGGATTGGGGGCAGGAGGAGAAGGGGATGACAGAGGATGAGATGGCTGGATGGCATCACTGACTCGATGGACGTGAGTCTCAGTGAACTCCAGGAGTTGGTGATGGACAGGGAGGCCTGGTGTGCTGTGATTCATGGGGTCGCAAAGAGTTGGACACGACTGAGCGACTGAACTGAACTGAACTGATCCTGACTAGTGTGAGGTGTCATCTCATTATAGTTTTGATTTGCATTTCTCTATTAATTAGCAATGTTAAGCATCTTTTCATGTGCCTCGGCCATCTGTATGGATAACTAAAGAAAACTCCAGTTCATTTATAACTACTGTATAGTAGTATATAGTTTTATTTTTCAGGGAACCCATTCCTTTGACTCTCTGGCCTACTGCAATGCTGGATCCCTGGGCTAGGGCTCCTTTTAAAGTGAAATATTTTATATTGACTTTTGAAGTGCAAGACCTGGTTTGGATGGAGGGGCTATGGTTTTGTATTTTTATCATTTCTTCTGATTTCTATGTATAACCTCATAATTTGATGTCTCTGGCATTTAAAGGCTTTACTTTGGGATATATATTTCCACACCCTCTTGCTTTCCTCCTCCTTTCTCTTCTTCCTCCTCCTCTTCCTCCTCCTCCTTTGTCTTCTTCCTCCTCCTATTTTTCACTTCCCCTTCTTTTTTGTTGTTTCTTTGTTTTAAATGTTTTTCCTCCAAAGGCATCTTCATTCATCTTCCATATATCAGGACCCCATTTTTTTGTGTATTTGAAACGTGTATTCTTAGTTTGTTTACTGTAAAGAAATAAATATGCGTTATAACAATGGGAAAAAAATAAAAAGCAGTGGAACAAAAGACATCCATACACCCCAAGGAACCGTTGTTTTCAAACAAAAGGCGAGGCTACAGGAGAGAAGAGTAAGCTTGGTCTTAGGTCAGAGCATGGCCCCTGAGGTTCAGTTTCCTCATCACCAAAATGAAGGGTTTGACTTGATGGTCCTCAGGCCACTTCCAGCATTATAAATGACTTAGTGATTAGACATAATTGTCTTCAAATAGCTGAAAGGCTGTAAGGGCATCCAAGGGAGCAGACTGATCAATGCATTTCCAGACTCCAGACGATGAAACCGGAATCAGTGGCTGGAGTGACAGGTAACTATGAAAACTTCACTAATAATCAGAACTACCCCCAAACAGAGAGGACAACCTGTCAAGTGCCAAGGTGTCTGCTCTGGGGTAAACCGATGCCCATCAGTTTCAGTTTCAGGACCCTCTTTTCTAGTCTTTCTCATTCCTAAAGACTTTTTGTTGTTGTTCAGTCACTAGGTCATGTCCGACTTTGCAACCCCAGAGACTGCAGCACGCCAGGCTTCCCTGTCCTTCGCTATCTCCCTGAGTTTGCTCCAACTCATGTCCATTGTGTCAGTGATGCCATCCAACCATCTCATCCTCTGTCACTCCCTTCTCCTCCTGCCCTCAATCTTTCCCTGCATCAGGGTCTTTTCCAGTGAATTGTCTCTTTGTATCAGGTGGCCAAAACATTGGAGCTTCAGCTTCAGCATCAGTCCTTTCAATGAATATTCAGGGTTGATTTCCTTTAGGATTGACTGGTTTGATCTCCTTGCCATGCATGGGACTCTAAAGAGTCTTCTTCAGCACCACAATCTGAAAGCATCTATTCTTAGGTGCTCAGCCTTCTTTATGGTCCAACTCTCATATCCGTACATGACTACTGGGAAAAACCATAGTTTGACTATGTGGACCTTTGTCAGCAAAGTGATGCCTCTGCTTTTTAATACACTATCTAGGTTTGTCATAGCTTTTCTTCCAAGGAGCAAGCGTCTTTTAATTTCGTAGCTGCATTACCATCTGCAGCTCAAGAAAATAAAATCTGTTACTGCTTCCACTGTTTCTCCTTCTATTTGCCATGAAGTGACATTTTAGGTGCCCTAGTTTCAATAGGCAGTGTTATTTGTGGTTTAGGAGGAATGTGCAAAGATTTCGTTCTTGCTCAGAATTCTCACTGCTCTTCTTCCCTGCCCCAAGTTCTTCTGTCCTCAATTTATTTTCCCCAAGCCTGCTGTGTTTTCCTGGTGGAAATCTGCTCTTATTTGGTTTAAATAAAAAGGTCATTGGCACTTCCAAAAATGCTCAAAGACTACACGATTATGTGTATACAGATTTCTATATTATTATGTGAAGGCCAATAGCTGTCTTTTATGAATTACCTATTGTATTCTAAATGCCTTCTAACTAGTGCATCAGGGAGTAGCTCCTTGAATCCTCCCCACAATTCTTTCTCATAGGTATCAGTTCCCCTCTACAGAAAAGTAATTTCTCCAGGATCGCACAGCTCAAAGGCATATTATCATTTCAGTTGCTCAGTCATGTCTGACTCTTTGCGACCCTGTGGACTGCAGCATGCCAGGCCTCCCTGTCTATCACCAACTCCCAGAGTTTACCCAAACTCACGTCCATTGAATCGATGATGCCATCCAACCATCTCATCCTCTGTCGTCCCTTCTCCTCCCATGTTCAATCTTTCCCAGCATCAGTCTTTTCAAATGAGTCAGCTCTTTGCATCAGGTGGCCAAAGTATTGGAGTTTCAGCTTCAACATCAGTCCTTCCAGTGAACACCCAGGACTGATCTCCTTTAGGATGGACTAGTTGGATCTCCTTGCAGTCCAAGGGACTCTCAAGAGTCTTCTCCAACATTACAGTTCAAAAGCATCAATTCTTCAGCTCTCAGCCCTCTTTCTAGTCCAATTCTCATATCCATACATGACTACTGGAAAAACAATAGCTTTGACTAGATGGACCTTTGTTGGCAAAGTAATGTCTCTGCTTTTGAATATGCTGTATAGGTTGGTCATAACTTTTCTTCCAGTATTAACATGTATTCCAAAGAAGGAAAAGGGAAAAAACCCATTAACATTCTAAAGCTAGTTTTCTGCCTCTAAAGCATGTGTTCTTGATCTCTGCCTAACATGCATGAGTCTTTGGGTAAGAAAGAAAAATTATAAAAATGTTTTCACTAATGAGTAAAATATACTGTATCAGCTTAATGACACAGGAGGATAAAATCAGAACAAGAACAAGAGTTGGAGTTAGGAGTACTGGGTTTGGGCCAGCTGCTGCTGCTGCTGCTGCTGCTGCTAAGTCGCTTCAGTCGTGTCCGACTCTTAGCGACCCCATGGTCTGCAGCCTACCAGGCTCCTCCGTCCATGGGATTTTCCAGGCAAGAGTACTGGAGTGGGGTGCCATTGCTTTCTCCAGGTTTGGGCCTAGGTCCATCATTTATGAGCCCTTTAAACTTGAACAAGTAATTTTACCTGCTGAATTAGTTTTATTTTGCTGTGTAAAAAACTGCCACAGATGTTGTAGCTTAATAGGATACCCAACTGCAAAATCTAGAACTCTCTCAAATCAGAAGTCTGGATGAGCTCAACTGGATTCTCTGCTTAATAAGGCTAAAATCAAAGTGTTGATGGTCTGATCTTACGTGCAGTTTCTAGAGAAGAATCTGCTTTCAAGATCATTCAGGTTGTTGGAAAAATCCAGTTGTTAGCTCTGCGGCTCATGCTTTCTTACTGGCTGTCAGCCAGGGGTCGCTCTCTACTCCTAGGAGGCTGCCCACATTTCCAGTCTGGATTTTCCTACGAGGTTTTTGTGACGACGACTAAATGAGAAGTATTGTACACAGAGTGGTGATGGATATGATCACTGCTTAATGTTGTTGGGTGTAGAGGATACCCCTCAACCTCTAAACACAGAACATGTCTACACCACAGGAAATCCTACCAAGAGGCAGGTCCCAAAGTCTCTTATAACAGAAGTGTCCGTTGGTCTTCCTCAGCAAAGACAGAAACTGGGTTTTGTGCTGGACAAATGTTTATTGGAGTGAAGTGGATGAGATGCGGTGAGGTGTCTGTCACCAGTAATGAGAAGGGTGCTAACTGGCCTTCCTGCAGGGAAGAGAAGGTGGCGAGGGTTGGGAAAGGCTACCCCACAGGGGGCAAAAAGCGAAGAAGTGGTTTAGATCGCAGTAGGTGAGAAATGCCTGCATCTGCAGCCCCGTAAGCGGACCCCACTCAATGGGCGGGCACTTGTGAACACAGGGCCACCTCCCACCCCCGCCCCTGCCCGGGCTGTGGGTACCTGTGTGGGGGACGCCGGGGAGACTGCCGGGGGCGCGTCTGACTCGGTCAGCCCCTCACAACCCAATCCCCCCTCTGTGAGCAGTGCAAGTGGAGTCTCCCAGTCTGCGCCCCCTGGCTCTAGCTAACCAATCTCAGTCCCACTGTTGGTTGGAGCATTTCGCCCGGAGCCTCCGAGCGAACTGGTTGCCGGCTGCGGCTGGGAGCTTGGTTGCGCAATTCCTTGCCGCCACTGCGGCCGCGGCCAAAGCCACCTGGGCAAGGAGAGAATTTGCCGCGAGGTTCCCGCCTCGGAAAGAGGTAAAAGCTATCGTTCGCCTTTTTTCGGGCACTCAAATGCAAGGTGTAGCGAGTGAACCAGCCTGGATTATCGCGGGGTGGGGGGGGGGGGGGGGGAAGCAATGGGCACGTTATCAGGGAAGCGGGTACTTGAGGACAGTTGCTGCAGGTTAGGGGTCTCTGTGAGCGTTACGAATCCTGGTCCCTGTGGGCTTCCTGGGCGCCCCCCCCCCACTGCCCCCCGTGACCACACCCTGGATCGCGATGTCTGCGGCAACCTACCCTTGCCCGCAGTGATCGATCCTTGTCAGAGATACGCATAATTTTTAATATTGCAGGAGAGAAGACAGCAAGGGCTTATTTAGGGTGAAAATGTTTGCTAACATCGTTCGGATGTGCATGTTTTAAGGGTTGGCAAGCTGTCCATTATTGCAGCATTCTGTAGTGTGGCATGATAAAATAAAAACAGGTGCGTAGCCACCGCGAAAGTAACAAACAGGTATCATTGGAAGAAGAGGCTCGGGGCGCTCCTGCCCTCCTCCCCACCCGCATTGCCTTTGGTGGGTTCCTGGGGTGGGCAGAGAGACAGCTCACCGCAGAGAATGGAGGAGGGAGGAGGGAAGTGGGAGGAGGGAGGAGGGTGGGGTTAGCGAGCGGGACGAGACAGACACCACCCCCCGCCCCCCCCCCCCCCATGTCCCCAGGGAGCAGCGGGCCAGGCAGGCGCTGCGACAAGACATCATTCCGAGTTAGACTCCCACCCCTCACACATCCTCTCTTCTCTCCTCCGTAGGCATCCCTCACTGCTGGCCAAGTGCCAGAGAAGCGGTGCACGCACCTCTCAGCTAATACCTGACCATGGGCAACTCCTGCTTCGGCCTCAAGGAACGGCTGATGAAGCGGCTGCGGCCTCTGCCGACCGTGATCGTCATCCGCACCTGCCTGCCCCAGAGAAGGAGCAGAGATTTCCGCGTGGTGGTGCTCGGCTCGGCCGGCGTGGGCAAGAGCGCTCTGGTGCAAAGGTGGGTGCGCGGCAACTTCCGTGAGGCGTACCTGCCGACCATCGAAGATACCTACCGCCAGGCGCTAGGCTGCAGCCACAAGGCGGGTGCGCTGCACATCACCGACACCACCGGTGGCCGCCGCTACCGGGGCCTGCAGCGCCTTGCCATTGCCAGGGGTCACGCCTTCATCCTGGTTTATTCTATCACCAGGAAGCAAACCCTGGAGGAGCTGAAGCCGCTCTATGAGCTGATCCGTCAACTCAAAGGTAACAACCCGCAAAAGTGCCCCGTCATCCTGGTGGGCAACAAGTGCGATGAGAGCCGTCGGGAGGTGAGTGAGAAGGAAGGTGCTGCCTATGCGTGCGAGTGGAATTGCGCCTTCTTGGAGACCTCGGCCAAGATGAATATCAACGTCCAGGAGCTGTTCCAGTTGCTGATAAATTTCGAGAAGAAGCCCGCCGCCGCCGCAGCCCCCGCCGGCGCCCAGCCTCCGCAGAAGAAATCCCAGATCCCCAAGACCGCCGAGAAGCTGCTGGGCAAGTGCATCGTCATGTGAATCCTGAGCCTTAAATATCGCTACCCTCTTCTCCTTTAGTGTGCCGAAAACGTGGACCGACCCCATTGTGCTGTGTCACCTGTACATGACTGACTTTTGTGCTGTGGTTTGGGTTGTAACAATTAGATGTCAATAAATGTCCCTTGTGAGTTAATAACTTTCCTTTTTCCCAGGCGAGAGAACTCGAATTGTTAAAATAATGGACATTGGAGGAGGAGAGGAAAAAAGGAACAGGATGCATTTCAAGGATGGGACTTGGACTGACTTTAGAGATTAATGTTTGAAAAAGAGACTGGAAATAGCAAAATGAATTGAAAGATACCACTGCCCTTCTTGTGATCCTATTATTGTGTATTATTCTTCAACATTTCAAGTCCTGTAAATGTCTAACCATATCTCCCCATTGTGTATTTAATTGTTAAAAAACACGTTTTTGCAGCAAAAGGTCTGACAGATGGCTGTGAGACAGAAATACTAAACATGATAAATAAATAAATGTCCTATAGTTGAGCATTGAGGGTGGGAGCAGAGAGAATTGTTAAAGTGGATCTTGCTTACTAAATATATGCCAGTTGTTTCATAGGTCATTTAAAATGTTTGAGTATTCTACATCCCTGTTTAAAAAAAAATTATAATAGTTCTATGACTTAATAAAGCTTTTCCTGCATGCAGTCAGCTGTAATAATTTCTTTTTCACTAAACAACAACAAAAATTACCCATTGCCAGTCACAGCTGGTGAAGATTTCTAATAGGAGTTTTACATACAGAAGCCCATGCCCTCTTGAAATTAGCCACTTGTGGGTGGGGGTGGTTCATGGGTCCCTGCAATGCAGAGCTAGTTTATATCCATCACCTTTCCTGGGCTGATTCAGGAAGAACTCCAGGCATCTTTGAAGAGGTTACTTGCTCATTTTGCTGCTGTCTTGGAGGTGGGTGGTAAAAAGCAAACTCTGCCTCAAGAACCACTGGATAGTGGATGAACCTAGAGTCTGTTATACACAGTGAAGTAAGTCAGAAAGAGAAAAACAAATATTGTATATTAAGGCATATATGTGAAATCTAGAAAAACGGTACTGATGAACCTATTTGCAGGGCAGGAATAGAGATGCAGACAGAGAGACCGGTCAGGTGGACATGGGGGTTGGGGAAGGGGATGGTGGGATGAATTGAAGATTGGGTTTGACATACATACACTACCATGTGTAAAATAGATAGCTGGTGGGAACCTGGTATATAGTGCAAGCAGCTCAGCTCGGTGATCTATGGTGACCTAGAGTAGGGGAATTGGGGAGGAGGGAGGTCTAAGAGGGAAGGGACATATGTATACATATGGCTGATTCACTTCTTTGTATAGCAGAACTAGCACACCATTGTAAAGCAGATATACCCCCAATTTAAGGGAAAAAGTACTGGAAATAAGAGTGGGGAGTGGGATGGAAGGTAAGGGCAGAAACAGGTGGGATTTGAAATCAGACATTTCTAAGGAAGCTTTTTTTAAAAGATTCATTTTATATTTGGACATAATTTTTTTTTTTTGAGTGAGGGAATATGTATCTATACACATCCTTGTTTTCAAGTGTTTTTCTTTTTTAGTTAAAGAGAAGCAGGGAGGCTCTAAGTCTGGTGATTTTTCTCCATAAAATATCTCTTATTGGATAAATATTTATTGAACAACTTAAATGTTTACAAAACGCCTTTTTATAACTTGATTTTTAGGGGAGAAGCACATCATTGAGAAGGAATGATAAACATCTATCACATAGTAGAGTCAAAATTTTGAGCTTAGAAAATTCATTCACTGGCTCCTTTTAGACAATTATTTAAAAATTTTCCTATTCACTTTCAAATCAATTCTCAACCACTAGAAAATACCTAAGTGGTTCTGCCATATTGCTTTTTATGTATTCTATTTTTAAAATAATATTTCTTAGGTAACATCCCTAATGGAGTAATTCCATTCCTAAAAGAAAATATCTTGGCTATTTTCCAGGTGAATCCTCCTTGAAAAAATGTGTTGCACTCATTGTTTTTCTTTGTAGAGGAGCAAAGGGATTACTAAGTGACAAATACTACACTTTAGAAAAGGAAAGGAGGAGATTTAATGTTGCAAGAAATGCTTAGTAAAAACATTTTTAAATTATAGTAAATATTTATATGGTCTATCTATATGCCATTGTTTCTACATCACATTAAAGCAAATATTTATATAATTTTTGTACATGTCAATGTTCTACATTATACTATTTAATCCTCACGACAATCCAGTGAAGGAGATACTGTTGTGCCCATTTTGCAGGCTGATAAATGTTACAAAACCAGTAAGCAACAGAGCCAACGTTTGAAGCCAGGCATTCTGCTGCATAGTTGGTGCTCTTAACCACCACAGTGTACATCCATTCTAAGACGACTAGTCCAGGGACAAGTGAGTTGACACCTCTGTTCTCTAGTTGTGCTATACAGATGTGGAAAAGGAAGCTTTCTCAGAGCCTCCCTAGAATACTGAAGGGAGAATACTGCAAAGAAGCAAATTGACGATTACAAAACACACATGATGGTTTAGAAATAGAGAAGAAAGCATGAGGTGTTGGATAACTTTTCCCTGAAGAGTTTACATGGTTGGAACCTTTTATGCCTAGAGACTTAGTAGATCTCTCCCCCAAATAATTATAAGCTTCAAAGAAGCTTTACAGGGTTACCTTGGAGCAGGGAAGATGTAAACCAGTCTAACAGTTCTTCCAGCTAATAGTGTTATTCAAAGAAGCTGGAACCTATAGCTTCTAGTTTTTGCACCATCCAATATAGTGGCCTCTAGCTTTATGTAACTTCTGCATTTGAAATATGGCTAGTCCAAAGTGAGATGTATTGTAAATATACCATACATTATTATGAAAAGAATGGAAGTAGAATATCTCATAATTTTAATGTTTATTACATGTGGAGATAATATTTTAGATACAGTGGATGAAATGAAACCTACTAATTTTGTATTTCTTTTGGCTTTTTAAAGTGTGACTAGTGGAAAATTTTCAATCATATTTGTGGCTTATATTTGGCTCACATTATATTCCTCTTGGGTAGTGTTGATATATAGTAAGAGTGGCTAGCAGAACTAATTTCTAATTTGAATCTTACTGCATATATTAGCTAGGATCAACAATCAAGTGTCCAAAAACGTTAGCATGTATTTAAAGTAATATGTGTTGTCAGATATCTACATAACTTCATGAAATTCAAGATTAACAGAAATGTAACAAAATCCACTGAGAGGTATGTTTGCATATAAATGAATGGGAATTGAACATCTATAAGCTACATCTATAAACCTGGACCCACAGGCCCAGAACTCAGAAAAATAAATATGTCAGCCAGTGAATTCAGGGAGTTGGTGAGGATTAAAATAAATGAAAACTGAAAATATGCCCACTGCACTGATATGATGTTTTTTCAGGCTACTGATATTGACGAACCTGCCATCCATTATGATGCTGGAAAGTGAAAAGTGGAGGAGAGAAACCTAGTATGGAGATGAATACAATTTTATAAACTGGGATTCAAAAAATTTAACTGACACCAGTATCATGGGTCTACATGGGTGCATTCGTAGATGCTCTGTCCTGTCCTTCGGGGTAATGTCCCTCAGGTAATCCCCTGTGTCTGCCTCCAAGTTTCCTTTCCAGTCTTCTCTGTGAGCATATCACACCATGTACCCTTTTCCCCAGACAGCCTGGGCAGTTTTATGTTTCCTCGAACATCCTACGTGGTTATTCCTTTGTTATTTCTTCATACAAAGAAGAAAAATTTTCTTCCATTTTCTGACCATCAAAATTTTATTCACCCTTTAAAACCCTACCCAAAACCCAACTATCATTACCTTTGAAGGCCTCCTTATTTTTTTAAATAATTATTCACACATGTTATTAAGCGTCAGGAATATCCTTCCTCAGTGCCAATCCCTGGGGTACAGCATCCCTACCTTTAAGAAGCTCATAATCTAACAAGAGAGACGGTGGGGGGCAGGAAAATGCACAGCAGAGTGTGACAGGTGCCATAAGATGAGTCCATTCTCCACCCTGCTATCATATTGATCTTTCAAAAATGCAGTTTGATTACACTACTGCTGTTAAGAGCCATCATTTGCTAGCTATTCTGACAAATGCGCACAAAACTACGCAGACAAAGATGTGTTACAGCATTGTTCATTCTACCTCTGCTATTTATTGTGTGGCTGAGGGGCAAGTCCTCTGGGCATCATTGTCCTCACATGTGAAATGGGGATGATGATAATAGCTTCTATTCAGGATGGTTATATTAAATGAGTTAATACATACAAAGTACTTAGAATAGTGCCTGGCACATTCCAAACAATCCATAAATATTAGCTATTACTATTATTAACAGAAGACTGGAAATTACCTAAATGACTATCAATATGGGCTTAGCTACATTAAAATAATAATGAGGTGATACGGGCTAACACACAATATCTCCAAGGCTTATTTTAAGTTCGCTTCCATTTGAGGGTTAGAGAGTGTGTGTGTGTGTGATTGTATATGCATAGTAGAAAACTCTTCTAGAAGGATATTCAAGTAAATGTTAATAGGCATTGCCTCCAAGAAAGGCAATGACTGTTTAATGGGGAAGAAGACCCACTTTTCATTTTATAACCTTTAATACATTTTGAATTATATTGCCATGTGCGATGTTTGTCTAATTATTGAAAAAAGCCAGATAATTTCCTTATGAGTCTTAGCAGGAAAGGACAGAGTAGGAACTAGAATCCAAATTTTCGAATACCAGCCCCAGTGCTTTTAAAATTGTATTCAATATTAGTAACCCCAGTGAGGAAACCACATAGTCTAACTGAAAGAAAAAAAATAAAAAACTATTACTGTGTACCTAACACAGGGCATTTAACAGATGAGGACCAGATGAAGCTCAGAACCATTAAATAATTAACTTGAGGTCACACAACTGGGATCACTGGGGCTGGGATTCTCCCCCAGATCTACCTGATATCACCAAAATGAACCCAGAATCAAAAAATGTAGGTTTAATACTGTGTCTTTCCTTTCTTGCTTTTTTTCTTTTTTTTTCTGTTCACAACCTTGTGAGTTGTGCAAAGGAAATAAACAAAAACCTGTGAAAGCATCGTGCACAAACAACTAGGCACATAGTAAGTCCTCTGCCACTCAAAGGAATCGGACTGATGTTTTCTTCCCTCTTTAATGCTCCTGGATATTTACTCCATGACTGATGTGAATGTCATTCCACCCAACACCCACGGCCTCGGAGATTATGTTCACCTGATATTTGTAAGAGAAGCACATCTAAAAAATTCCATTTCTAAAAGCTCTATATTCAGGCGTGGGAGGTAACCAGCTCTCCACGTTAATGCATGTCCTCCTGTTTACTCCTTTGGCTCTGAAAGCTCATGTGGACTCTTTGTGAAGGCAATCATTAATCCAGAGTGGGAGAGAAAGAGAAGGATTCAGAGAAAAATTACTCGTAATTGCAGAGCTCTATTAGTGTGTTTTTCTCTGCAACCTGGAGCTGAACATTGTGCAATGTATTTGTTCCCAGTGTAATTTAAATGTGAATTAAGCAGTGCTATGAGGCCAGGCTGTTTGAGGACAAGGCAGTTCATCACATGTTTGGAATTATTGCTTGAAAATGTCCACCTGAGTGAAAAATGCCTCCTATCCTGCTGGTAGAAGCACTCCTTAAGATACTAACTATGATATCAGCTCTGCTGTTCTTAACCAGCTAGCCACCTCTGGAAACTTCTGTGGACTGCAGTTCATCTTTGAAACGAGAGGACCTCAAACTCAAGGTCCACAGAGGGCAAGTAGGCAGTCTAGATGATAATATGTGGGAAGTTCCATAGGGAACTGCCTCTGTCCAGTTCTACTGGGAGATATGGACCCCAGTGTTATAAATTTTTTTTCTGATTTTTGTGGTGAATCTCAAAATTTTTAAATATTGACAATTAATTAAAAATTGTTGGCACAAAACACACACATAGATCAATGAAATGGTATAGAGAGCCCAAAAATAAACTCACGCACTTATGGTCAATTAATCTATGACAAAGGAGGCAAAAATATACAAGGGAGAAAAGACAGTTTCTTTAATAAGTAGTACTGGGAAAACTGGACATCTACATGTAGGAGAATGAAATTAGAACATTTTTCTCATACCATAAATAAAAATAAACTCAAAATTGATTAAAGACCTAAATGTAAGACCAGAAACCATAACCTCCTAGAAGAAAAGATAAGCAGAACACTGTTTGACATAAATCTCAGCAATATATTTTTTTTTTTTTTGGTTCTGTGTCCTCAGGCAAAGAAAACAAAAGCAAAAATAAACTAATGGGACCTAATTAAACTTAAAGGTTCTGCACAGCAAAGGAAACCATCAATAAGAAAAAGATAACCTACTGAATGGAGGAAAGTACTTACAAATGAAAAGTCCAATAAGGGATTAACCTCCAAAATATATGAAGGTCCAAAACCAAGTTCACATGATGCTGTTCCCAATGCTAGAAAACATCAGGATTTCATGCAGAAGTTGGGGTAATTGTCTTGCCTCTGATTCTGTGTAGTTTGTCCCCAAAGTGGCCTGACATTCCAAGAATCTAACCAAACCTCTTATGAAAGCAGAATCTTCATCTCTAGTTCTAAACCATAGCTCAATAAAACCTCAAACTTTTTCCTCTTTGCTTGCAACCCACTCACCACATCTTTTCTTTGCCTGACTCAGTTTAACCCTTACTGCCTCAGTTAACCTTCTCTGACTGTCCTGGCTAGATTATATCCGCACTGTAGCTTCCCATCACACCATGTCCTTCCCCTTTGCATCGTTATTTGTTAAGTGGTTTTGCAACCAGAGAAAGTACAAGATTGTGAGCATGAGGCCATGTGTGACTTTTGCTCACTGGCGGTACTTCTAAAGTCTAGCACAATGCTTGGAACTTAATAGGTGCTGAATAAATGCATATTAAGGGAGAAAGCAATATTTTATAAAGGAAACTGAGGCTCATAAAGGTTAAGTTATCTTCCCAGGGCACAGAGATAGTAAGGGGCAGAACCAGGATTCAAGCCTAGATTTGCCAGATTCCAAAATCTCCTAATTACTATAACCAAGAGCATAGCTCCATGTTCTATTCCTAAGTTCACTCTCTCAAGGGAGAGCACCAGTCAAACAAATCTGAAGGTAAGGTTTTGTTCTTAAGTCAAAGTCATCAACCATCTTTTCTGTACAGATTGAAAACAAGAGCTAAATATATGCTTTGAAGTGCAATTACCCCATTGTTGCTGGGAAACTTGTCAGTTTGAGGTTGGCTTCATCAGGTTTGAAGCTGAGAAACTTCTGGGATGTCAGGTTCTAGTAACAAACTGAAAAATTTCCTGGCAGAATAAGAAATAAAATTCTCAAGTAGACTTCTTGCCTCCCCAGAACACAGCGGGGAGGATGGTATCACCAAAAGGCCTTGGAACTGATGCATGATGTTAGGCTAGGAGCTTGAGGAGGCCATGGCATGTGCCACAGATGAAAATTGGAAGCAGGCTCACGACACAAGCAGGTACAAGTTAGCCACCCAATGGGGCTCCTAATCCAAAGGGAAATAATTGAAAAAATATGAAATGAATAATAACCAACATTTATTGAGCTCTCCACATGCCTATCTAACCATCCTTTCATTTATCCAAGCATCAAATTTTATCTATCTATCCATCCATCCCTATACATCCACCTAGTCATCCATCCATCAATCCACACCCATCAAATATTTACTGCGGGCCTGTTAGGTACTAAGGACTTTCTTGGTGCTGAGAATATAGAGATGAATGCAGCAGATTGAACCCTTGCCCTCATGAAACATACATTCTAGTGGGATGGAGAGTAGAGGGAGGAGACAATGAGCAAATACATAAATATTATATAATATAACCTCAGTGATAAGTGTTATGAAGAAAAAAAACCAGGATGAGGAGACTAAGACTGTCAGGGGAATTTTTAGATAGTATGGCCAGGACATTTTGCTAAGCATAGGACAAAACATAATTGAATGTAATTTTCCTCTGCAGTGTATATTAGAGGACACTGGATGGTAATAAATTAACTTGTTTCCAAGAGTTAGATTCAAATTCAAGCCCACGTAATGCCACAGTCTACGCCCTTGGCACTTCTGTTTTTCAGTCCCAGGGATCTGAACTGGTCAAAGCCGAGCCAGATAAATGCTGGTGTGTTGCTGTAATTTTTTTCTCTAGCACAAATATTTATGAAGTTCGTATGATGTATGACACACTGCACCAAACTCTGGGAAATAGACTGTCCCTGCTCTAAAAGAGCACATAGTCTGGTAGGAATGTGGACAATTTAGAATACAGCAGAGCAAACCCTGGGTCTTCTGTAAGGGTCGGTGCTGGGATAGGAGCTCTAGAGAAGGCTGGATCCCCTCAGCCTGACCGCCCCCGCCCACCTCTGTGCTCAGCCCTGCCTTCCTTGGATCTCACCTCCTTTCACTCACCTCTTGCCCCAGTGCTCCACCCAGCCTGCCCCGCTCATTGTTCCTCAAGTCCACCCTACTTGCCCTTGCCTCAGACTTTTCACTACCCACTGCGTCTGCATTGCTTTCCATTCCCTACCCAATTTTCTTCAAATAGTTATTTCCATCTTCATGTGCGGTGTATAATTTCTGCTCCTGTGTTTATGCACTGTCTCCTCCACTTGAATATCAACTCTTGAAGAGCAGAGATTTTTTTTTTTATTATTCAGTTTTATCTTCCTGGCAGCTTGAAACAGTGTCTGACACAATACAGGTCTTTAATGAAGGGAAGAATGTATAAATGACTCGCACTGGGCTTGATGATAGCTGGGGGACTCAAATGTAAAAATGCAAAAGCCTGGGCCCCACCCTGGGGAGTTAGTAATTTTGGAGTAAAGCCTGAGCATCTGAAATTGTCAAATGCTGAAAGTTAATTCTAAGGCACCAGAGCCAACTGTTAAATATTCAGGAATTTTGTGAGCTGGTTGCTAAATGCAGCCATTGTGAAAAATTAGATTATATAAAGCCACAATTATGTTTAATTATATTTAAAACAAATATACTCAAACTTGAAATACCCCAAATTCATCACTATAATTCCTAGGTATTTTACTACAGATTACTATTATCTGTGCTCGGGTTATGTTGACTGTATTTGTACAGCAGAAATACTCTACAGCATAAGCTACTGTGTGGCCCTTCCCAACACTATTTAGTGATGTCACGTTGATAGCTTGAAATTGGTCACCACAGAAGTATTTTCCATGGATGGTAGCCTGCCAGACTCCTCTGTCCATGGAATTCTCCAGACAAGAATGTTGGAGTGGGTTGCCATTTCCTTCTTCAGCAGATCTTCCCAACCTAGGGATCGAACCCAGGTCTCCTGCATTGCAGGCAGGTTCTTTACCCTCTGAGCTATTGGGGAAGCCCATGGGAGTATTTACATCCTGGAAATTGCTAAATGCTACAAATTAGGTCTTGGTCTGTCTGAAGAATCAGTTGTTGAAGATTTACCAGCACACCACTGGGCACCCTCAAGTTCAAGAACCACTGACAGATGGAGAGAGAATGGATTCAAATCAATGGTGCCACTCGTTAGCTGACACTTTGGAATACTCTGGGTGGTTCCATTGGGCTAGTGCTGTGGTTCTCAAACTTTCAGGTGCTGGAAGCCCTTTATGGTGTTAAAAACTATTCAGGATGCTCAAAAGATTCTGTTTATGTGGGTCATATCTCTGGATATTTATTGCAAAATACTGAGTTAAAATGAAAAAATTTTTAATGTGCTTATTAATTGAAAATAATAGTTTTAGTTTAAATAAACATAAATAGTTTATCTTTTATGAATAATAAATGGATTTTCCAAAACAAAGAAAACTTTAATGAGAAGCTGACATAGTTACATTTTTGTAAACCCCTTGTCAAGCTTAACAGAAGACAGCTGGCTCCTTATACCTGCTTTTTCATTCAATCTGTTAGAATATGGCCCTTTACGAAGCTTTGGGAAAACATCACTGAATTCTCATGAGAGAGTGAAAGTGAATAAAGCAAATAATGTCTTAGCATTATTATGAAAATAGCTTTGACCTCAGGCCCCTTGAAAGGGCCTTACAGACCCCATGGGTCCTTGAATCATGTTTTGAGAACCTCTCATGTAGCATAAAAAGTCCAAAGTAAGCAGGGGAGGAACTGATGGATTGGAGATAAAGCATGAGAGAGAAGCAGGGGCCAGATGGCATCTGATGGAGTTCATGGAGAGCCGCTGAGGGCTTAAAAGCTGGAGAGTGACAAGGTCATTCTTTTATTTTGGAGAGATCATGGGTTATAGTGAGGAAACTAGACTAGAAAGGCTGAGAGGGGTTTGGGGTGGGGGCCCAGCTGGGAGGTTATTACCATAAAGCAGATAAGACATGAAAGAGGCCTGAACTGAAGTCATGGCTGTAAATCTGGAGGGCAAGTGTAGCATGGTAGAGTTGAAATAATTTTGCAATCAATTATATGTGAGGGGAAAAGAAGGGAGGGAGGGTGTACCCAGATTTCTGTATTGGGCAGCTGAGTGGGTGGTGAATGGTCCAGGGTAGGAAATAATTAACTCCACTTTGCACTTGTAAGCAGAATTTTCTAGTAGGCAGTTGACAGGTAGGTCAGAGAATAGGAGAGGTATCCAGGCAGGGCAGAAGTGGCCTGGGGAAATCAGCCAAGGCTTAGAGGGACAAACTGATTTGACTACGATCACGCAGCTTCTAAGTGCCTAGAACATTTTTCAGCAGGATAATGCACAAAACTGTTATCGCAGTGCCCAGTACACAGTGGTTATGTAAATAAATTGGTTATATTTTGCCTTCATTTATTTATTTTTCTCTAACTTGCAAATGGATTGTGTAGGTGGTCCCCCTGCAGTCCACTCCACAGTTCCTGAGGTTCATTTGTGATAGTATAACGTGTGGGCTAATGCAAGAGGCTTAATGCAATTTTCTTTAGGCTGTGGCCAGGAAAATTAGTAAGACTGAAAAATATTAGGTAGCTATTCTGCAACTTGCAATGGAAAAATCTGAACAGAGTAAAAACCTGGGAGCAGGGTATCAAGTATCAACCCCTCTGCCCCCAAATGCTTTAGGAGCAGAAGAAATCTGGTGCCGAGTTAAACAGCTACTGCACAGGCTCTGTGCATAATGAGCACTGATACTGACCACATGATTGATGCGGGACAATTTAGTCACAGGGTGCCCAGAAGGGTGAGGGGTATGGTCAGAAAAGGCTCATATAACTGTCATTCAGTCACACATTTACCCAACAAATATTCATTGAGTACCCAGCCAGAGACAAAGCAAGATGCTAAGTCCTGTGGGAGTTATAAAGTGGGATGAAATTAGGAATTTACAGCCTCTAATGTGAATAAGGAACATTTCTTGAACTCTTATATTATGCTAGACACTGTTCTAAGCCTTAGACATGTGTTAGGTCTTTTGATCTTGACAACCAGTAGTATAGGTTGCATGTTATTATTATCAATACATTTCTCATTATTCACATGGGAAAGCTAAAGCAAGGGGGAAATAAGGCACTTGCCTAAATCTCTAGAACACGTGCTACCAACGGGGAGACAAGTGAAAATCTCTGAGAGTGAGATCAAGGTAATCATCGGTCAGATCAACTAAACCTGTAACATGTCTTCACCAAGCAAGCTTGCTTTAACTGTTGCTACAAAAACCTTGCATGTTCTCCAAGCATCAGGTAGCTTAAACAAGTTGTTTGTCAAGAACTTGGAGCCAGCTGTGTCCAGTTTAAGTTCAAACCAGTTAACTGGCTTAGGACCACCAGCCCTCTAATTGGGCTTGAACAAGTGTTTGCCCATGACCTTTTGACATCAGAGGGCCCAAAACTCCACCCTCAGAACATGCTAATGTCTCCATTTCTTGAATCTTCAGCCTATGAAGAAGCCTATAGCATAGTTTTGCCTGCGAGAACAATTATATCACTTTCTAATTTCCAATCACCTTTTCCCATGCTTCCCACGCCTCGGCTTTATCCCATAAATACCCCCAGCCCCTTATTTCAGGGGAGGCTGGTTTGAGAGTTCTCCATCTTTCTGTTTGGTCACCTTGTGGATGAGCCCTTTGGTGCAAAGTTTGGCATCTCAGCATTTGGTTTGCTGTATACGTCAGAAAGCAACCTGTTTAAGTAAGAAGAGGATGTTGGGCGTGCACCCAGTCTTCTGTAGTGGAGCAGGCCAAGGAGAAGAAACTTGCAAGGTAGGAGCATATGAGACTGCTCTGGGGCACAGGCAATACGTGGAGTGCAATGGGAGGTGAGGGGGAAAGCATGGCGCCAATCTGGCATTGCTAAGTCGTTTCAGTTGTGTCCGACTCTGTGCGACCCCATAGATGGCAGCCCACCAGACTCCCCCGTCCTTGGGATTCTCTAGGCAAGAACACTGGAGTGGGGTGCCATTGCCTTCTCCAACCTGGTATACCAACCTGGTATAAATATATATAAATATATATATATATTTACTGAATATATATATATTCAGTAAAGAGCTAGAGAATATTTTAAAGCACATGAGGTTATGTAATAAAAAGAATAGTTTAGAAAAAAATGACACAGCAGAAGAGTTGAAGGAGAGGGAGAATGAGGGCAGGGGAATAAAGGTAGGACCCCAATGATTCTTTGATCTTCCTTGAAAGAAGAGTTAGGGTTAGCTTGTTTCTGCAATTGATATTCTTTATAACTCTCTTTCACATTTAAACTCACTATGGGTTTCCCAGGTGGCACAGTGGTAAAGATTATGCCTGCCAGTGCAGGAAATGCAAGAGACTTGGGTTTGATTCCTGCCTCAGGAAGATCCCTGGAGTAGGACATGGCAACCACTCCAGTATTCTTGCCTAGAAAATTCCATGGATAGAAAAGCCTGGCGGGTTGCAGTCCCTGGGATCGCAAAGAGCAGCACTCAACTGCACATGCAGCAGACGTGTACATGCTCACTATAGAAAACTTAGAACATGCAGAAAAGTGTAAAGATGAAAAACATCCATGACACCCAATACTCCAAGGTAACTACCATTAATATATTTATTTACTGCCAGGCTTTTTTCTAGGCATTGTTCTCTAGGTGGGTTGAGAGATGACGTGCGGTGGATAAATAGAATTGATTGAACAAATTGGAATTATGTTGCTTAGAATCCTGCATTCCCCTCTCCTCCCCACCATGGTCACATCGGGAATGTTTTTCCCCTTCTATTAAACCTTTCTTTAAACAACCATGTATTTGGTTGATTGAAATATGGCATAATTTAAGTAATTTGCTATTGTTGGATATGTTCTTTGGTTCCTACTTGGCTTTTGTAGTTGCAAATAGTGCTGTAGGTAACAACCTTGTATGTTGATCTTACCCCTTATCTCTGAGTATTTCCTCAGGTTTAATTCCTATGACTGAAATTACCGGGTTAAGGGGGCTGAGCATTCTTAAGGTTCTTGATCTGTATTTCTAAATTGCTTTTTGGAAAGACTGCAACAATTTGCATATCCACCAGCCCTGGGCAAATGTTCTGCCAGTGGATTGTACATTCTGCATCAGCTTTTAAATATCTAGCCCTGAATTGTGTTGGTTCTGCCAGACCACAGTTTCAAATTGGATTTCAAATTTTTTGACTTGGATCATGTGTCAGATCAGGACAGTTCTTTCTTGAAGCCAGGTTTGTGCAGTAGCCCAAGTGCTTGATAAGGAGCTGTTTCTGTCGTTGGTGCAGAAATGAAATTGACGTCATCGACCATTGCTGGACAGAAAGGAATACAACTTGAAGAAAGCTCTTTATAAAGAAAGGGAAGGACTGGCTTTTCAGACACCTTATTTTTAAGTCTACTTCAGCATAGGCAATCCTGATGATTTGGGGCCTGATTACCACACATTTTTAGCCCTGTCTGTCTCTTTCTGATGAGATGGGATTTTACCAATTCATTTTTCATTAACCCCTGTGCCAGAAGACTGAAAGAAGGAACAAAAGAAAAAGAAAATCAGAGATGCCCAAGCTTTTTTGGTTTTCTTTTTTGATTGATGGATGAATAAACTCAGAATGTAAGTGAACACTCTAATAGTCCTTGCTCTTTGACACTCAAATCACAGAAAGTTGAGAGGTTGTCTTAGAAATGATTGGGAAGAATTTTTTTTTTCCAATCATAATGATGTCTGATTTTTCTAGCTTTGGATAGTACATGACTAGTCTTTTTTAAACCTCTAACATACAGAAGTCCAAGGGACTCCCAGGGTTTTGTCCATTTCATCCTACTCATCCTCCTAGCATGTCCCAGTTTATCTGTGTGATGAAGAAGAGGGGGTGAATTAGGTTACTGTCCATTCTAACCCCAGTGAATCTTTAATCCTAACATCTTAATCCAGGACAAATGCCCTATGGGGAAGATTGAAGGGAGCAGGGAATCCTGGTGTTTTGACGTTTCCCATAGGCAAACTATAGTTCCTTCCCATTATAGCTACACTATGCTAAGCGCTCTGCAAATATTATCACATTCATTCCAAATGATGACAGGCACTATTAATAGTGCCGGGGTTTACAGGTGGGGGAACTGAGTCACATAGGCATTAAGTATTGGATTGACCAAAAAGTTCGTTTGGGTTTTTGGTGAAATGTTACAGGAAAAACCCAAAGGAACTTTTTGGCCAACCCAATTCCGTGAAGGTGTCACAGAGCTGGTGAGTTGTAGACATGTGTTTCAAACCAGGCCAGTCTGGGCCCAAAGTGAGGGCTCTCAACCACTGTACTATGCTGTCTCCACAATTACAGCTTTTTCTCAATTAGCCTCTGAGTGGTCCAAAGCCCGCTGACTCTGCTTCCCATGATTGGCTCTGTCAACAGATGCATATGTCTCGCCAGCCTCAAACCAGGGCTTCCCAGGTAGTGCTAGTGGTAAAGAACCTGTCTACAATGCAGGAGACACAAGAGACACAAATTCAACCCCTGGGTTAGGACTTTCTCCCGGAGGAGGGCATGTCAACCCGCTCCAGTATTCTTGCCTGGAGAATCCCATGGACAGAAGAGCCTGATAGGCTACAGTCCATGGGGTCTCAGAGTCGAACACAACTAGAGAGACGCAGCATGCATGCCTGGCCTCAGACTGATGGTGGAAACACAAGCATATCTCATGGTGTTGGCTTGCAGCATGAATAAGATGTTGTTTGTAATGAATAACTCTCTTCATTTATTGGCATTTGCTAGCTGGGCAAGTTGACTCTCTGTGCCTCAGTTTACCTATCTGTCAAATGGATGTGATAGTATCCATTTCAGGGGATTGTTGTGAAAGTCAAATGAATTAATACATGTGAAGTACTCAGTATCTAGCACAGTGACACTACTCTTTAAATGTTGTTAATATCATTACATCACATTATAAGCTACAACTATTTACGAGGCACTGTGCAAAACACTGGAAAAAGAAGGTTAAACAAGACAGGTGGGTCCCTCCCCTCAGGTCTAGTGGAGGAAATTTTTTTGAACTAATACTGACAAATGATAAACGTTAGGAGTGTTACAAAGAAGAACTATGGGTTGCTGTCAGAGCGACCAGTAAAAAGCTCTAACCTGATCCCTAACTGGAGATCAGCAAAGTCTTCCATAAGAAGGTAGCTTGGCATAGCAGACACTGAAATTTCTCCCCAGGTGTATTTCTCCTTACTTTCTGTATTCTCACCTGTTTTCTTCACCCCCAATATCCAATCCATGAACAAGATATACAGGCTCTTATTGTAAAATAAACCCCAGTTTTATTCAATTCCACCAGTATTACCCTTTCTTGAACCACCACATCCACCTTGCCTTCTGCAGGAGTCTCCAAAGGTTTTCCTTCCATGCTTTCTCTCTGTCATATCTGCTACCCATTCTCCATAGCATCAAGAGTAATCTTTTAAAAATGTGAACATAAATTAAAATGTCCCAGTGACTTACATTTAAACTGAAAATCTGGGGCCCTTACCCATGGTTTATAATGCCCTAGGTGATCTGCCCCACTTACCTCTCTGACCAATGGTATACCTGCCTGTCTCCATCACTGTGCCCTAGGAATAAGTCTTTTTCCTCTCGGCTTTACAAAGCTTGTCCTGCCTCAGGACCTTTGCACGTACTGCTGCCTCTCTCTGGTGTATCCTTTTTATCAGTGTCACAGCTCCAGTAACTAAGAGGTGATCTAATCAACCTGTAGAGATCTCCCACCCAACCACTACTCTCCAGAGAGCCCCGAGTTCCCTACCCCATCTTTGTTTTTCCAACAATCACCAAAATTATCTTGTCCATTCATTGCTTACTTGTTTCCTCTTTCTCCCCAGTGCTGGAATATAAGATAAACAGGATCTAGGGCTCTGCCTTTTATTCACTACTGTCCCCATCATCTAAAACAGTGCCTGGGACTTCCCTTATGGTCCAGTGGTTAAGAATCCACCTTGCAATGCAGATGACACAGGTTCAATTCCTGGTCAGGGAACTAGGATCCCACATGCCGCAGACAAGCCCATGTGTTGCAACTAAAACCTGACCCAGCCAAATAAATAAATATTAAAAATCAGTGCCTGACACACAGTAGGTACTAAATAAATATTTGTGATCCAAATGACTGAAGTTCTTTTCATCTGAATCCTAGAAGGAGGATGAGAGTTAACCAAGTGAAGATGAGGAGCAAGAATCTTCTGGGCAGGGGAACAGTATGTTTAAAGACCTGGAACTTCAGGAAGAGTATGGTATTTTAAGGGAACTGAAAAGGAGTGCAGCTGGAGTGCCAAGGACATGGAACAGGTTGAGGCTGGCAGACAAGTAGGGCCAGAGCATCCTGGGACCTGCAGCCATGCTGAAGATTGTGGACTTTTGTAAGGGCAGTAGAAGGCTGTTTTAAAGCTTAAGCCACAGACTCAGGTTAGTGTTTCTAAAAGAACTCTCTGTAGTTCTTGGCTTAGGGTAGATTTTATTAACACCAGGTCATAACTCCCTTTCCCTTGCCTCAATCTGAGCAAAACCTTGTAGGGTAGACAAGAAACACATGATTACTTCCAAACTGCAGGTGTAAAATTAAAAAAGCAAAGATTCCGAGAGCATAAACAAATTGCTGATGGTCAGCATGACTTGATTCTGACCTTCCCTGGCTTCAAGCAGCCATGAACAAAGGACACGGGAAGTGCGTATAGGGAGCACCCGGCTGAATGCCCTTGGTGTCTCTCCTCCTCTCTGTCCTAGGGAGGGGGGCATCAGGCACAACATACATTAGAACCCATGCTTGTAATAAATCTTCTGCTTCCCTGTGAAAAGACCATCATGAATCTTGTCTATTAAAGAGCTTCTCTGCTCTGTGAATTTTAACAACCTTCTTTAGTGTAGAAATTCGGCCTCTTGTTGTCCACGTTTGAAATTCAAATCTTGGGTGAGTAGATATATTACACCACTGAGGTACAGGAGCGGGAAGGCCATCCATCCATCCACCTCCATTTAGGTCATTCCTTTTCACCTGTAACGGATGAATCCTCTGCCCTGGTTTGCTTCTACATCCCTGTTCACCCGCCGCCCCCACCCCCTACCCCACGATGAGAGCCCAGAACACTGACTGCTGTGGTGGGAGGAAGAGAGGTAACTGCTACAGGTGAGGTGCAGTACGAGCCAGGTCCCATTTAATCCATCAGCAGCAATCCCTTCCTTGTTTTTGCTGACTGAGAGATCTAAATCGCATGTTTCAAGTAAAACGTACCAACACGTTGGAATTAAAGTCAATAGTCTCTATTCTGACTACCCCCACACCAAATCCACCCCCATCATCCCTTACATTGTCAGAACCACCTCCCCAGTGACTCAGCCTCAGATTTTTCTCCCAACTATCTCATGCTCCATTACCATCAGTCATCTGATGGAAACAAATCTGGTTAGGTTTCTGCCTGGCTCAGAAACATTCCCTGGCTCCCCACTGCCCACAGCTTACCATCTAATAAGGAACAAAACCAATCATGCTAGAAGAACAATAAGAGAAGAGGCCTGTTAGGGCAACGGGAGGTGTGGATGATTCATGATGCTTTTGCTGCAGGAGCAGCGGCTGAGGGGTGGGGGCTTGGGGGTGGGGAGCACGGAGACTCCACAGAAGGCGGCTGAGCTGGATTTGGTGATGGATAGAGGGGTCTTTTCTAAAAAGAAGGCGGCAACATGAGCAAAGGCACTGAAAGGCTGAAGCCACGGCTTCGGCTGCCCCTGGGACACATAACCGGTTGTTATTGCGCCATGGAATCTTTCTCTCCGAGCTCTGAGGAGCAGCATAGCAACAAGCAATGATTTGTTACAGCTAGGTTGTCAGGCAGTTTATCTGATGTTAGCGTCCACGTGAACTGCATGATGATTTATGAAACTCAATTTCTTCACCAATACAGGCAAACAGATTCAGCTGTGCAGTTAGGAAGAGCTTGGGGAAAGGCAGCCTCTAGGGAGAGACTGAGGCTACCCTCCCCCTATGGCTCCAGCTCCAGCTCCATGCCGTGCTGGTTGGGATCAAGGCTCTGGAACACAGCTACAGGGCTGGGGCTGAGCTTGCAGGCTAGTAAGGAAAATGATTAAAAAATAAACCAAAAAACAATGCTGGAATTCAAATGCCATGGTGTTGCTGTGGTTTTTCCCTTTTTGCCTTCTGGATTTGGCTTTGGAACTCTCTCTTTTGGCTAAGGAAGGGGTATCTGTGTCCTGGGAAAGTCAAGGAGATACTGCAAGGGCACCAGTAGAGGGGTTCAGGGGAAGGGAGGCTTCCTCTGTCTCTGAGGCAGTCCCTAGCCTAGACTTAAAGCTAAAGGGGCAAAGAGTTCTGAGTATTTTTCCAGTTCAGTTCATTGGGACCATAGGGCTCCACAGAGGCACTGGGTCTAAATCATAGCTAATAAGAAAGAGGATCCATTTGCCCAGGCTTGTTCTGTATGTTGCTTTCATCAAACTTGGCAGCTTAAGGTCAATGGTATTTGGAGATTGTCCTTGAGGCTAGATTGGTCCCAAAGTTTAGAATTGCCAGGCCCCAGGGTCACAAGGAAGACTGATTCATGCTCTGTGAATTTTGTGTCTGGGACTCTGGCAAGAACTCACAGTAAAAAACAAGGATATGATACAGTTAGTTCCAACCGCCTTCAGCCCAAAGCAGAATTGCTGCTGATACAGGCACACTAACTTGTCCTAGGCTACCTGCCCCTTTGGCACTGCTTCTGCACAGCATTGCATGTCCTCTCTAGGCCTGTGTATATATTAGCCAAGTGACTATATGAGTCACCATATAACAGTCAAGTGATCTATAGACCTAATGCAGTTTCTATTAAAATCCTAGCACGGTTTGGTAGACACAGACAAGCTTATTCTAAAATTTAAGTGAAAAAGGAAATGTGCTAGAAAGGCCAAAATAATTTTCAAGAAGAAGAGTGAAGTGTGAATAAAGACTTTTCAATGTTAAGGCTTAATAGTTACAGTAATCAAGGCAGTGTGGTATTGGTAGAGAGAGAGGCACACAAATCAAGGGGGCAGAACAGAGAGCCCAGAAAGTGACCTGCAACATATGCCCAAGTGATTTTTGACAAAGGGGCACAAACAATTTAAGAATAACCTTTTTAACAAATGGTCCTGGAGTGATAGGATGTTATGAATGGTGTCTGCCCCATACTCCCACAAATTCATATGTTGAAACTCTAATCCCTAAGGTGGCTATATTTGGAAGATAGGGCTTTGAGGAGGTATTTAAGGTTAAATGAGATTCTAAGGATAGAGTCCTAATGCATATTAGAAAAAGGAAGAGAGAGATCTACGTTCTCTCCCTTTCTCTCGCCCCTCCCTTCTCTATGTGAGCACACAGCAAGAAGGGAGCTCTCCGCAAGCCAGGGAGAGAGGCACCTTCACCAAGAACCCAACCCTGATCTCATGCTTCTAGAGTTCAGAATTATGAGAAAACAAATTTCTGTTGCTGAAACCTCCCAGCCTATGATAGTTTGCTATGGCAAGCTGAGCTGATTAACAGACATCTATAGACAAAAAAAGAGCCTAGACCCCACACCTTATAAAACCATATTAATGCAAAATGAATCATGGACTCAAATGGAAAGTGCAAAACTATAGAACTTTCAGAGAGAAACATAGAAAATCTTTGGAACCTAGGACCAGGTGAACAATTCTTAGACTTGAGAGTAAATGCATCATCTATAAAGGAACAATTCAAATATTTTCATCACCAAGAAAATTAAAATCATTTGCTTTGTGAACAACTCTTTTAAAAAGATGAAGAGATAAGTATGCAGACTGGAAGAAAGTATTTGTAAACCCCCTATGGGACAAAGTATTCCTATGAATAATATGTAAGGGATGCTAAAAACTCCACATGTAAAAAGTCCCAATTAGAAAATGAACAAAAGATACAAATAGATATTTATCAAAGAAGATATACAGATGGCAGATAATCACATGAAAAGATGTTCAGCATCATTAGCCAATGAGGAAATATAAAGCCATAATGAGATATCACACACTCCTATCAAAATTGCTAAAATTAAAAATGTGATAATATCAAATTTTGGGGAAGATGTGGAAAAACTAGCATACATTGCTGGTTTTTAAATGGTACAGCTACTCTAGAAAACAGTTTTTAAAAACGTTAAACATAAATTAATCATATAACCCAGCAATTCTACTTTCAGGTAAATATCCAAGAAACATGAAACACACACATACACTTGTTCATGAATATTCATAGAAGCTTTATAATAGCCAAAATGAAGAAGCAAGGAATAAACAAGATACCTGTTAGTGAATGGATAATCAAACTGTGGTTGTTGTTGCTATTGTTGTTCACTCAGTTGTGTTCGACTCTTTGTGACCCCTGGACTGCAGCACGCGAGGCTTTCCTGTCCTTCACTATCTCCCAGAGCTTGCTCACACTCATGTCCATTGAGTTGGTGATGCCATGCAACCATCTCATCCTCTGTCATCCTTGTCTCCTGCCTTCTATCTTGCCCAGCATCAGGGTCTTTTCCAATGAGTCGGCTCTTTGCATCAGGTGGCCCAAGTATTGGAGCTTCAGCATCAGTCCTTCCAATGAATATTCAGGGTTGATTTCCTTTAGGATTGACTGGTTTGATCTCCCTGCTGTCCAAGGGACTCTCAAGAGTCTTCTCCAACACCACAGTTTGAAAGCATCATTTCTTTGGCACTCAGTCTTCTTTATGGTCCAACTCTCATATCCATGCATGACTACTGGAAAAACCATATCTTTGACTAGATGGACCTTTGTCAGCAAACTAATGTCACTGCTTTTTAATACACTGTCTAGGTTTGTCAAAGCTTTTCTTCAAACAGCAAGTGTCTTTTAATTTCATGGCTGCAGTCACCATCCATAGTGATTCTCAAGCCCAAGAAAATAGTCTCTCACTGTTTCCATTGTTTCCCCATGTATTTGCCACAAAGTGATGGGACTAGATTCCATAATCTTAGGTTTTTGAATGTTGAGTTTTAAGCCAGCTCTTTCACTCTCTCCTTTCGCCTTCATCAAGAGGCTTTTTAGTTCCTCTTAACTTTCTGCCATTAGAGTGATGTCATCTGTATGTCTGAGATAATTGATATTTGTTTCTCCTGGCAATCTTGACTCCAGCTTGTGCTTCATCCAGCCAAGCATTTCACATGATGTACTATGCATATAAGTTAAATAATCCAGGTGACAGTATACAACCTTGACATACTCCTTTCTCAATTTTGAACCAGTCTGTTGTTTCATGTCTGGTTGTAACTGTTGCTTCTTGACCTGCATACAGGTTTCTCAGGTGGCAGGTAAGGTGGTCTAGTATTTCCATCTCTTTGAGAATTTTCCATAATTTGTTGTGAGCACAACTAACACAGTAAAAGGCTTTAGTGTGGTCAGTGAAGCAGAAGGAATTCTGAAATTCCCTTGCTTTTCCTGTGATCAAACTGTGGTACATACATACAATGAAAATATAATGATACTTTTTATAACATGGATGAATCTTAAAAACATTATGCTGCTTGTCCCTGCTCCTTGCCTCTTAGAACATCCTTGATGTGCTCAGCTGAGTGTTCTGTGGGCCCAGAGTGTTTACTGTTTAAAAAAAGTATTCAAAGCCACTCCAAGCCCCTTGAAGAGCACAGTTATGAATAAGGAAATAGGACCACCGTTTTGTTGGTCTTCAGAATTGAAGCTATGGTTTGAGGGATAGCTAGGGGATATTTGTATTGTGCTGCTAGAGGTGAAATTCATGAACAGACAGAAGAAATATATTTATCAAGAAATTTGAGTTTCATCCTTGATTAAGGTAGGGACAAAGCAATACAAAATTAGACTGTGATAATGTAATTCTCATGACTTTTAGGACAGCTTCTGAAAAACCAATCTTTGAGTTCTAGGGGCTGCATGGTTGCAAAGCTTAAACTTAAGGGAATTGAGGAAGGCAACCCCTAGAAGTGGTACCCTTCTAGTGGTATAATTTGACTCAACTGGGGGATCCTTGGCCAGTCTAGACAGAAAAGATACATACAGTGTACTGGCCATTCTAAGTTGGTAAAGCAATTTATTTGGTTAATTCTGATAAGGAAGGAGATTCTGGCATGCTAAGTAGTTACATGACCCTGAGCAGCCAGTGTCCCCCAGCTTCTTACAGGAACAATTTGTGTTCAGTCACTCCAGATGGAGTATTAACCAGTCTGTGATAACTTTGGATGGCCATGGATTCCTCAGCTATACTGACCAGCTCCAGGTATGCCTAACAGATGCCAGCAGGTTTGGGTAACTCATTGAACTCCATTCCCCTATCTGGAACTGCAGTTATTCCTCCTGAAGGGAGAGTTTCCAGTAAGTGCAGGTCATAAACTTGCATTAAGTCCCTGCCTGTCATCCATTCAGCCAGTCTCTTAACGACGGCACAGTGCAGTGAAACACTGGGATCAGCCCCTCTGCAAAGGCCACAACCCTGATGGAGCTCTGAGAAGATGGTTGAATTTAACTTTGTAAAAGAAGTCAAAGTCACCACAAGGCTTCCTTAAAAGAACGTGGGAGTGTCAAGATCTGTTGTTTCTTTCTCTGTGCTGCTCAGAAGGATCTGAGGCTGTGGGGTGAGCTGATCACAGAATCAAGGTGTGCTGAAGTCCATCCTGTGCTTTGCCCCACTGGCTCCCTTGGGGAGTCCCAGAAGTGATCTGAGCCCAACTTTTAGTCGGACAGACTGACTTCCAAGGGAACACAAGAAGCCAGACATGGAAGACCATATATTGTGGAGTTCCATTTATATATCATATCCTGAAAAGGCAAATCTATGAGACAGAAAGTAGACTGGTGTTTGTTTAGGGCTGAAGTGGGAGCCAGGAGTGAAAGTGGGTAGGATGTATCTGTTAAAGGTTATGGAAATGTTCTAAATTTTCACTGTGGTTATGGGTGCAATTCAGTAAATTCACTCAAAATTATTAAATTTGTATAAGTGAATTTTATGTAGGTTGCACCTCAAGAAAGCTAATAATTTTTAAAAATTGATTTTTAGTTTGAAAATTTACAGAAAAACTAAGAAATGAATAGTATATTTAGTACACAGCTATAGCTTTAAGGTAATAGAAATTGGGAAGACCCTTTGTTTATACCCGCAAGTTCCATTGCAGCCCTAGATTCCTTGATACTAAGATACTGAGTTGAAATTAAAATTTAACATGTAGAATCACAAATACAGTGGGTCTGTCATTATCTCACGACATACTGTATATTCAGATGTTCAGACCTTCCTTCACTAGAGCTATCATTATTAAAGAAATTACAGCTTTTTGGAGAAATCATTCCACAGTAGAACTTCCATGTCCAACTTGAAACCATTTCAATAGTAAAAATCAAAATGATTCATCCCATACCCATGTTCTGATCTTGAAAGAAAAATTTTACCCAGTGCAAAATCGTAATTGTAGTTTTACAATTTTAACTTGTTCTCTGGCATCCTTAAATTCATCTTCAGGCTTGAAAAGTGGTAGAAGTCATCACTTCTTGCAAAGAAGTTCAGCTATACTTAGAGAACAAAATAAGCCAAACTAGAGAGTTCTAGTGAGAGATCAACATGTGAGTTGCCATTATTTGTTTGCTAAAAATATGTTTACTATAGTAGAACATATTTTCAGACTGCCAAGATGTGGAATCCTCAACTCATTCTTTTAACTCTCCATCTGTTCAGTGCTCTGCCACTTTTATTTTTATAATGTGAGGATAATTTAGTCTCAGTAGAATAAGAGACTAAAATTACAATACGGTGTGTGTTTATCTATCTATATAGATATATTTAAACAAGGTATAAATATGAACACACACATATACATAGTCTAAGGAAAAATATATCATTTGTAGCTTCAGAGGTATTTTTAACAGCTAATTATTATTTTTTTTAATTCTAAGGAGGACACTCTACCTTCAGTGGTCATGGATGATATTATATTAAAATGTTTGAAAACCATTTTTGACTAAAAAGCAAGTTGATGTATAGGACCATTTGGATGAAGAAAAGAAGACTTGGGTTCTGGTCCCTCATGTGAGCCAGTTACTTGTATCTTTAGGCCCCCCTTTTCTCATGTTTGAAGGACTATTAAGAGATTTAGGGAAGATAATCTCTAAAGGGGCTTCCCTGGTGACTCAGCCGATAAAGAACCTGCCTGCAATGTGAGAGATCCAGGTTCAGTCCCTGGGTCAGGAAGATCCCCTGGAGAAGGGAGTGGCAACCCACTCCAGTATTCTTGCCTGGAGAACTACATGATCAGAGAAGCCTATAGTCCATGGGGTTGCAAAGAGTAGTAATGGAATGAGGGACTAACACACTAATCTCTAAAATGCCTATAAACCTAAAATATGACCCAGAGACTTTTTTTTTTTTAATTTTAAATAGATCTGTTCAACAAACAATTGAACAACAGTTTTAAGATACTTTATAACATTGTAGAACTACAAAGTTTTGGAGTCAGAACTCTGTCTCTTCTACTTTCCAATTTCTTACCTTAGTCAAGTTATTTCATCATTCTGAGCCCTAATTCTATTACCATTAAACATGAGGTTAATAATGTATACTTCATAGTGATGCAGTATGGTTAAAGTAACACTAACCAACATAAAATATAAATTCCCAGGCCTTGATGGATTAAATGCTAGATATTTATTTCTTCCTCTTAAAAGATTTTAGTAGTGAAAAGGGACCAAAGCTGCTTCTATTAATACACAATTTTCCAGGTGTGTGTAGCAGAGAAAGGAAGAGTGAAGTAAGCATACAGACTTGCTAACCACATTCAGTTCAGTTCAGTTGCTCAGTCGTGCCCAACTCTTTGCAAAGCCATGGACTGCAGCATGCCAGGCCTCCCTGTCCATCACCAACTCCCAGAGTTTGCTCAAACTCATGTCCATTAAGTTGGTGATGCCATCCAACCATCTCATCCTCTGTCATCCCCTTCTCCTGCCTTCTATCTTTCCCAGCATCAGGGTCTTTTCCAATGGCTTTTCTTTTGGCTCTTCACATTAAGTGGCCAAAGTATTGGAGTTTCAGCTTCAGCATCAGTCCTTCCAATGAATATTCAGACTGATTTCCTTTAGGATTGACTGATTTGATCTTGCAGTTCAAGAGGCTTCTCTAACACCACAGTTCAAAAGAATTGCAATTCTACGGGCATTCAGCTTTCTTTATGATCCAACTGTCACACCATACATGACAACTGGAAAAACCATAGCTTTGACTAGACGGACCTTTTTTGGCAAAGTGATGTCTCTGCTTTTTAATATGCTGTCTAGCTTGGTCATAGCTTTTCTTCCAAGGAGCAAATGTCTTTTAATTTTATGGCTGCAGTCACCATCCACAGTGATTTTGGAGCCCAAGAAAATAAAGTCTCTCACTGTTTCCACTGTTTCCCCATCGATTTGCCATGAAGTGATGGGACCGGATGCCATGATTTTTGTTTTTTGAATGTTGAATTTTAATCCTAACCACATTACCTCTGCTCAGATTTCACTAGCAAAATCTATCATGGCCATACTAAGATGAATGAAATATTATAGGAAATACAGTCTCTTGTTGAACAACCAGTTTCTAGAAACAACTCTGCAAACATTTTGTACACGAATCTATCACTACAGCGTGTTGTTAGAAAAATTAAATGACTATTTGTAAAGTGCCTATTATAGTGCTAGTATACTATAAGCACTGGAAGAAGTTAAGATCTATTAGTATAGAGGAATTATTTTGGTATGGTGGTTTAGTCGCTAAGTCGTGTCCAACTCTTTTGCAGTTCCATGGACTGTAGCCTGCCAGGCTCCTCTGTCCATGGGCTTTCCCAAACAAGAATTACCTGGTAATATATACATATTTTTGTATACTTTACTCTCTGATACTACTATTTACCTTGTAATATATGTATATATGTGAATATTATGTATATTATGAGGTGAATAGTGATATCAGAGAGTACAGTTAAAATACAGTGGGACTTTACGTTGGTTTCCTATGGAGGCTATAACAAATACCAGAAACCTGAGAGCTTAAAGCCACACACATTTATTATTCTACAGTTCTAGAAGTCAGAAGTTAAAAGTGAGCCTACAGGGCTGAGATCAAGGTGTCAGCAGGACTGTGTCTCTTCTGGAGGCTCTAGGGCAGAATCCATTCCTTGACTTTCCCAGCCTCTAGAGGCTGCCCTTGTTCCTTGGCTCATGGTCTTATCTCTCCAACCTCTGCTTGCATAGTCATATCTTCTCTGACTGACCTTCCCTGCCTCCCTCCTATAAGGACCCTTGTGATTACATTAGGCATATCTGGATAACCCTAAAAATAATTTCCCCATTCCAAGATTCTTTCCTTGACCACATCTGCAAAATTCATTTTGCCTTGTAAGGGAATATATTCTCAGGTTCTGGAGATTGGGATGTGGACACTTTTGGCTGGGGGTAGGGAACTGGGAGGGCAGCATCATTTTGCCTATCATAAACATCTTAAAGTACATAGACAAGGGCTTCCCTGGTGGCTCAGACAGTAAAGAATCCACCTGCAATGCAGGAGACCTGAGTTCGATCCCTGGGTTGGATAGATACCCTGGAGGAGTCATGGCAACCCACTCCAGTATTCTTGCCTGGAGAATCCCCGTGGACAGTGGAGCCTGGTGGGCTACACTCCATGGGGTCTCAAAGAGTTGGACATAACAGGGACTAAGCACAGCAGCATAGCATAGACGTCTTAGGAAGAAGAGATAGTAGTTATTTTTTCACATATGGAGAGTGGCTTGAACTTGAAAACTAGCTCTGTCTTTTGATAGAAAAATGACCTTGAAATGTGCCTCTTTTTCTTTTCTGTAAAATGGGGGTGGCAAAATTAACCATCTCACAGATATAAGGATTTGTAAGAATTATGAGATAATGTATATAAGTTATCTGGAACATAATAGATGCTCAAGATAGGAGATCCATCATTATTTTACCATTTCATGGTATGCAGTGGCCCATAACACCCCATTTATCATCTTGCACTCTCTAAGATCACAGCTGAAGCAGGGAAGAGTAGAATGGTTTCTTTGTAGAGAGACTATCAATCATGTTCAGCATACTGACCTTCTCTTGGAAGAAAAGCAGGTTAATGCATCTTAGGGAATTTTGCATCAGTAGAGATTGAGCAATATGATTCTTCTGCTAAGTCTGGTAACCCATATGTTCCAGAATATCATTATAGCCTGAGTTTTCAGAGCCTGTGGTTTTACTGTGATCACCCAAGAAATCATTGATGGGGACTAACAGAGCTGAAGCATTTTCTTCCCTGCGATAGATGGTCACACAAATCAATCACAAAGATTTGGCCACAGTGAGCAGGAGCAGGAACTATTTCCTAAGAGCCCCAGCTCCATTCACCCTACTTCTAGGTGGCTTAGAAGCTTTCTCCTTAATTCTTGTCACAACTATATAATTTCCAGGCAGAGAAATTTCCCGGCTGGCAGCCCACCACACATCAAAATATTTGTAGGCTCAAGGAGGAGTTGGGGATGGATGGATTGGGAGCTTTGGATTAGCAGATGCAAAGTATTATAGGAAGAATAGATAAACCATAAGGTCCTATTGTATAGCACAGGCAACTATATTCAATATTCTATAATATGCCATAATGGGAAAGAATATTAAAAATATATATGTATAACTGAATCTTTGCATGAAATGTTCCTTTGGTATCTCTGATTTTCTTGAAGAGATCTCTAGTCTTTCCCATTCTGTTGTTTTCCTCTATTTCTTTGCATTGATCGCTGAAGAAGGCTTTCTTATCTCTTCTTGCTATTCTTTGGAACTCTGCATTCAGGATGCTTATATCTTTCCTTTTCTCCTTTGCTTTTCGCTTCTCTTCTTTTCACAGCTATTTGTAAGGCCTCCCTAGACAGCCATTTTGCTTTTTTGCATTTCTTTTCCATGAAGATGGTCTTGATCCCTGTCTCCTGTACAATGTCACAAACCTCATTCCATAGTTCATCAAGCACTCTATCTATCAGATCTAGGCCCTTAAATCTATTTCTCACTTCCACTGTATAATCATAAGGGATTTGATTTAGGTCATACCTGAATGGTCTAGTGGTTTTCCCTACTTTCTTCAATTTAAGTCTGAATTTGGCAATAAGGAGTTCATGGTCTGAGCCAGTCAGCTCCTGGTCTTGTTTTTGTTGACTGTATAGAGCTTCTCCATCTTTGGCTGCAAAGAATATAATCCATCTGATTTCGGTGTTGACCATCTGGTGATGTCCATGTATAGAGTCTTCTCTTGAGTTGTTGGAAGAGGGTGTTTGTTATGACCAGTGCATTTTCTTGGCAAAACTCTATTAGTCTTTGCCCTACTTCATTCTGTATTCCAAGGCCAAATTTGCCTGTTACTCCAGGTATTTCTTGACTTCCTACTTTTGCATTCCAGTCCTCTATAATGAAAAGGACATCTTTTTTGGGTGTTAGTTCTAAAAGGTCTTGTAGGTCTTCACAGAACCATTCAACTTCAGCTTCTTCAGCATTACTTGTTGGGGCATAGACTTAGCTTACTGTGATATTGAATGATTTGCTTTGGAAACGAACAGAGATCATTCTGTCATTTTTGAGACTGTATCCAAGTACTGCATTTTGGACTCTTCTGTTGACCATGATGGCTACTCCATTTCTTCTGAGGGATTCCTGCCCACAGCAGTAGATATAATGGTCATCTGAGTTAAATTCACCCATTTCAGTCCATTCCAGTTGCTGATTCCTAGAATGTCGACATTCACTCTTGCCATCTCTTGTTTGACCACTTCCAATTTGCCTTGATTCATGGACCTGACATTCCAGGTTCCTATGCAATATTGCTCTTTACAGCATCGGACCTTGCTTCTATCACCAGTCACATCCACAGCTGAGTATTGTTTTTGCTTTGGCTCCATCCCTTCATTCTTTCTGGAGTTATTTCTTCACTGATCTCCAGTAGCATATTGGGCACCTACTGACCTGGGGAGTTCCTCTTTCAGTATCCTCTCATTTTGCCTTTTCATACTGTTCATGGGGTTCTCAAGGCAAGAATACTGAAGTGGTTTGCCATTCCCTTCTCCAGTGGACCACATTCTGTCAGATCTCTCCACCATGACCCGCCCATCTTGGGTTGCCCCACGGGCATGGCTTAGTTTCATTGAGTTAGACAAGTCTGTAGTCCTAGTGTGATCAGATTGACTAGTTTTCTGTGAGTATGGTTTCAGTGTGTCTGCCCTCTGATGCCCTCTTGCAACACCTACCGTCTTACTTGGGTTTCTCTTACCTTGGGCGTGGGGTATCTCTTCACGGCTGCTCCAGCAAAGCGCAGCCATTGCTCCTTACGTTAGAAGAGGGGTATCTCCTCACCGCCGCCCTTCCTGACCTTCAACGTGGGATAGCTCCTCCAGGCCCTCCTGCTCCCGCACAGCCACGGCTCCTTGGACTTGGGGTTGGTCCTCCCAGCCACCGCCCCTGGTCTCTGGCGTGGGTTGCTCCCCACCGGCCGCGGCCTCTGGCCTCGGGCGTGGGGGCGTGGAGTAGCTCCTCCCGGCGGTTCCTGCGCCGTCACAGTCTGGTACTCTCGGCCGCTGCCCCTGACCTCGGACGTGGGGTAACTCCTCTTGGCCGCCACCCTTCAGGCATGGGGTCCTCCCGGCTTCTGCCCCTGACCTTGGACTTGGGGTGGCTCCTCTCGGCTGCACTTAGCGCACCTGTTGTCACAGCCGCCTGCGCTTAACCTTAATTTCTGAAACTCCCTATGTTATGAAAATACAAGCTAGATATCTCAGGAAGGCAATTCCTTGGACTTCACAATCGAAGGAAAAAAATAAAATCAGAACCAAAAACGTGGAGAAAGACAACTTAAAAGCCAACCACCACACCCTCAACTCCGTGAGACAACTTAAAAGCCAACCACTACACCCTCAACTCTGTGCTGCAACCCCCTTGCCAGGGGGCCTTTACCTTCATCTTCCGTCGAAACTGCACTTGGGTTGATGGCTACAAAGTCTTTAGTGTCAGCCACAGCCACACTGGGAAGAAGGAGAGGACGAGAACAAGAGAAGCCCCCAGAATCCCAGGCCGTCACCCCCGCTCCTGGCCACGTGGCCCGTGGCTGCGCCCACCACCCCTAGCAGCAGCATCCGCAAGCTCGCGGGAGCGGCTTGCCAAGTGAGGACCTAACAGAAGCAGAAGATATTGAGAAGAGATGGCAAGAATACACAGAAGAACTGTACAAAAAAGATCTTCACGACCCAGATAATCATGATGGTGTGATCACTGACCTAGAGCCAGACATCCTGGAATGTGAAGTCAAGTGGGCCTTAGAAAGCATCACTACGAACAAAGCTAGTGGAGGTGATGGAATCCCAGTTGAACTATTCCAAATCCTGAAAGATGATGCTGTGAAAGTGCTGCACTCAATATGCCAGCAAATTTGGAAAACTCAGCAATGGCCACAGGACTGGAAAAGGTCAGTTTTCATTCCAATCCCAAAGAAAGGCAATGCCAAGGAATGCTCAAACTACCGCATAATTGCACTCATCTCACACGCTAGTAAAGTAATGCTCAAAATTCTCCAGGCAGGCTTCAGCAATATGTGAACTGTGAACTTCCTGATGTTCAAGCTGGTTTTAGAAAAGGCAGAGGAACCAGAGATCAAATTGCCAACATCCGCTGGATCATGGGAAAAGCAAGAGAGTTCCAGAAAAACATCTATTTCTGCTTTATTGACTATGCCAAAGCCTTTGACTGTGTGGATCACAATAAACTGTGGAAAATTCTGAAAGAGATGGGAATCCCAGACCACCTGACCTGCCTCTTGAGAAATCTGTATGCAGGTCAGGAAGCAACAGTTAGAACTGGACATGGAACAACAGACTGCTTCCAAATAGGAAAAGGAGTACATCAAGGCTGTATATTGTCACCTTGTTTATTTAACTTCTATGCAGAGTACATCATGAGAAACGCTGGGCTGGAAGAAACACAAGCTGGAATCAAGATTGCTGGGAGAAATATCAGTAACCTCAGATATGCAGATGACACCACCCTTATGGCAGAAAGTGAAGAGGAACTAAAAAGCCTCTTGATGAAAGTGAAAGTGGAGAGTGAAAAAGTGGGCTTAAAGCTCAACATTCAGAAAGCAAAGATCATGGCATCCGGTCCCATCACTTCATGGGAAATAGATGGGGAAACAGTGGAAACAGTGTCAGACTTTATTTTTCTGGGCTCCAAAATCACTGCAGATGGTGACTGCAGCCATGAAATTAAATGACACTTACTCCTTGGAAGGAAAGTTATGACCAACCTAGATAGCACATTCAAATGCAGAGACATTACTTTGCCAACAAAGGTCCATCTAGTCAAGACTATGGTTTTTCCGGTGGTCATGTATGGATGTGAGAATTGGACTGTGAAGAAGGCTGAGCACCGAAGAATTGATGCTTTTGAACTGTGGTGTTGGAGGAGACTCTTGAGAGTCCATTGAACTGCAAGGAGATCCAACTAGTCCATTCTGAAGGCGATCAGCCCTGGGATTTCTTTGGAAGGAATGATGCTAAAGCTGAAACTCCAGTACTTTGGCCACCTCATGCTGAGAGGTGACTCATTGGAAAAGACTCTAATGCTGGAAGGGATTGGGGGCAAGAGGAGAAGGGGACGACAGAGGATGAGATGGCTGGATGGTGTCACTGACTCGATGGACGTGAGTCTCAGTGAACTCCGGGAGTTGGTGTTGGACTGCGAGGCCTGGCGTGCTGCGATTCATGGGGTCGCAAAGAGTCGAAGATGACTAAGCGACTGATCTGATCTGATAACTGATACACTTTGCTGTATAGCAGGAACTAACACAATAAACTCTACTTCATTAAAATGAATTAAAAAAAAAGATTTGTAGGCTCTAGTTTATTGTACATAATCTGGCTTCAAAGACATAGGATCATATTAGTGTTATTAACTCTTGGGTAGTGTCTAATCATGTAGAATGACTTCAAAGCTCCTCAGTTTGCTTATCAGCAAAATAATTGTAATAATATATGTCATAGCAACCCTATCATAAAATGAGAAAGCTCCCTTTCCAAGGTCAGCTTCAGATGTCAAAACCTAAAGAGTAGTTCTTTAATATAATCAAAGAAAGAAAGGGTTATGACTCACATAGCTAGGGAATTCCCAAGGTGATGAGCAAGGAGGAAGACTCTGATGGAATAGATCCAGAAGTGAGAGTGTAGAGAGTGTGTGAGCACTTTTTAAAAAACTTTTGTATTGGGGGGATAGCCAATTAACAAACAATGTCATTATAGTTTCAAGTGAGCAGCTCAAAGAGACTCAGCCATACATATACATGTATCCATTTTCCCCCAAACGTCCCTCCCATCCAGGCTGCCACTAACATTGAGCAGTTCCGTGTGCTATATAGTAGGTCCTTGTTGGTTATCTATTTTAAATATAGCAGTGTGTATGTGTCCATCCCCAACTCCCTAACTATCCCTTCTCCCCATCCTTCTTCCCAGTAAGCATTTTGTAGAAAGGAAAGTCCTGCCAGTGGGAGGAGAGCCAATCTACTGCCACAAAGTTTGAAAGAGGCACCAAGAGTACACACAAGCTTGAGGGATGGGAGTGGACCAGTGTGAACCTTACTGGACAAGAGTTGACAGACACAGACAGGAGATGAGACAGAGTTTACTGGCACTAAATCAAATGTCACTGGAGGACCAAGTTTCTTTTCCTATGTTCTTTGTAATTCACCTGAGATATTTGGGTTAATACAGCAACCTCCCAGTTTTCCTGTAAATAAATGTGTACTTGGAAGAAATTAAATTTACAAAGCTGATAAAAATAATAAGGCCAGCAATTGTTATGCTAGCTCTCTGAAGGATAGTGGGGAGTCAGCAAAAGGAGATAGCCAGCAGAAGAAATCAATGGCATCCAGGGAATCTCTTTGAGTATTTTAGTAGTAATATTGACTGTTTTGGTTTGCTGTTTTATTTGCTGAACTCTTCTGGAGCTCTCTCCTGTGTTATTGACTCACGTGGAGTATGAGCATCCCTTCAAGGCACACACTCCTCCTTAAGATGCCAGCAGGTAGTCTAATGCCAATCTATTATCAGCTACCATAGCAACCAGAGAACTTTGTCCCTCATTAACAGCATTGAGAGCTGGGGCTGTTTGATGTATGTGGTCTTCCAGGAGTTGTGGTGTTTATCTGTGTGACCTCTCTGAGTTGTGACTGATACAGAATAGAAAACACCTAAAATGTATGCCTGTTACACCAAAGATTGTGATGAGATCCAATATAATAGCTAAAAAGTGGCCCTCTTTGAGGGAAATCTCCATGAGAGTAGTGAATTCTCTAGTTGGATAAAGAGTGACCTGGGTACCATATGCATACAGGACACAGGCCTGGTCACACAGGTGGAAAGGGGTGGGGTGGAGGAGCTGAGTGTAGGACCCCACGGAGGAGGAAAAGCACTACAGGAGAACCAGTAGCCCATGGGTCTTGCAGGGTGGAGTTTCTGGTGGGTAAATCTGTATCAAAGCAGGAACTTGATGGCTAAGTAGTCCCAGCAGTGGGTGGGGAGACACAGTGGTATGTAATACTGATTGACCGAGGAGGCAGAGAAAGACAAGGAGTCCGAGGAGGGAAAGGTAATATGGAAGCATCTGGTGGGCTGAAGGAGTGCTGGGCTGGAGGGTGACTGGAGAGGATGACAAGCAGCTGAGATGAATATGGCATATCTATAAAAGGGCAGAAAATTAGTTGCATGGTGGTTGTCTAGGCTGGGGCACCTAAAAGCAGGCCATATATATATATATATATATATTTTTTTATACGTTCACGTTTTTAATCAAATGTGTATGTGCCAGGTACATGCTTGGGTGCAGTGGGTGAGCCCACTCCCTGTCCCTCCAGATAGGTGCACAAAATGATTCCACAAAAGACAGCCTCACCAAAATTAAGACTATTTTCATTTTATCAATGCACGTATCCTCCGAATTCTGGAGGCGGAGGTGCAGAAAGCCAGTATGGTACCAGGAACAGTAACAGTGACCATCAGTGTTTCCTAGTGTGGGGATTCTGACTCCGTGTCTTAGAATTATGAAATCATGCTTTGAAAGCCAGGACTTCCAAGCAGGCCATATATTGATGAAGGGTTAGCTCCAGGTAACATGCTCTGTTGCTGTTACCTAGGTAGTGCCTCGGAGAAGGCAATGGCACCCCACTCCAGTACTCTTGCCAGGAAAATACCTTGGATGGAAGAGCCTGGTAGGCTGCAGTCCATGGGGTCGCTAAGAGTCAGACACGACTGAACAACTTCACTTTCACTTTTCACTTTCATTTTTCACTTTCATCCAGTGGAGAAGGAAATGGCAACCCACTCCAGTATTCTTGCCTGGAGAATCCCAGGGATGGGGGAGTCTGGTGGGCTGCCACCAGAGTCGGCCACAACTGAAGCGACTTAGCAGCAGCAGCAGCTACTGTCTAGGTCTAGTAAAGTAGGGAGTGGAGATGATGACAGGGCAGTAGTAAAGATTTAAATGAGGGTAGTTGGATGAGAAGACATCAGAGCTTATATGTGGTTGTAGTTCCTATGTAACTATCATAGGAATAGTTACTGTAGCCAGGTCTGAACTAATGCCATGGTATAGAGTAGAGTTTTAGGCTTTTGTGTAGGGATAGCGGCGATGGGAATCCAAACTCAGGTGTTAAGTATCTAAAAGGAGAGATACATTGTAGGGCACCAGTGAGGTAGTCAGCTAATTTGTAGGATGTTAGCTTCCACCAAGAAGCAACCCCAGAAAGAGGGAAATGAATAGATCAAATGAAATTGAAATAACCTAGTGGGAGTTCCTTGATGCAAAAGGTTAGGTAATGTGCAAAGGTAGGTCCCTATGTTGCCATTCTAGGAAGGGAAAAGCCTGACAATAATTGTTAGCTTCTTGCAGGGTGTCCTTCCATTGCATAGGAGAGGATATGGAGTTGTAGAGATTTATTTAATTTGGGAGGATTGGATCTTTATGAAGCGGTCCACAATAGGCCTTGTGAGGTGGCATCAATTAGGTTGGGAACAGGATTAATTTAGGTAGGACTGCATAGATTGAAACTTGAGGAGTAAGTCAGAAGGCAAGAAAGAAGAAAAGGTAGTTGGGAAGTTATAGGGGTACAGGTGTGTGGCAGAGCCATGGTTAGGTATGGGAGAAGAGAGAGGATCAGGGAGCAAAGTCTTTATTTGGCAGGTTTCAGCATGGAATTGTGTTAGCAGGATACCTTGGAGTACTGGTGCTGAGGCTGGGATTGTTGGCTGTCCTGAGGTCACCATCTGGGATGCATTGTCTGCAGGGCTGAGATGGTCATTCCTGAGATGATTGTGCTGTTGACTGGAATTGACTTGTGGATAGTACCTGTAAGAACCCTAGTGTGGTTGAGGTTGGGGGCTCTTGATATAAGTCCTGGACTAACCCCAAAACCTTGAGGCAAAGTTTTGCACTTGAGAAATTATTACAAATATGATGGAGGAGCAGTATTCCTTTGCCTCTAGGAGTTATGGTGTAACTTCTTCTTAGGAAGCTGTGGGCTGATTGACCACCCCAAACAAGTAGGGGTGACAGCATGGGCAGAAAGGAGCATAAGGCATTTGGCACTGAACTGCAGTAATACAATCCCAGTCCCAGCATCTTGAATGTAAAGTCTGTTTTGAGCCTACTGACTAAACCAAAAAACAAGACCATTAACCACTGGCATAGGAATTGTTAAAAATATGAACAACGAACTTGTATTTATTGAGGGCATCTTCCAGTACCCAAAGCAATGAGCAGTTGATTCCAAAAGATCACAGACTAAAGGCCCATGGTAGCTCTGGACCAAAAAGGATCCAATAGGCCTCTAAGAGTTGTATTTCAAGAGGGGTATCTTTTGGCTGTTGAGGGGGACTATATGTTCCAGAAATCCATAGGAAGTCATGTGATATCATGTGTGGTCCAGAGACTCTAGAAGGTATAATAAAATTTATGGTTTGGTTGACTTCCTACATCTTCAAGTCCAGCAACACAGCACTGTTTTTTATCATCTTTTTCTGATTGCTATCTTCTGACTCCCTCTTCCATGTTTAAGGATCTCTGATTATATTGGCCTCACTGGAATAATTAAACTCCCTATTTTAAAGACAGCCGAATTGCTACCTTGATTACATCTGCAACAAGCAATTCCCCTTTGTCATATAACCTAATATATTCACAGGTTCTGGGGATTAGGATATGGACATCCTTGGGGACCATTATTCCACATGTCACAAACAACCTTTTAGATATCCTCAAGGGCCTAAACTTGGAGTGGCCCAATTTGAATAGAACTCATTTGCTAGTGACTGCATAAATAGGTTTTAATAAAATTTGTAGATGGGAAATACATTGTTACTAGAGGCCAACTAGGTCAAATAGGTGTTGGGTTTGAGAGTAATGAAGTAGAGAGCACCAAAAATTGTTGGGAAATATGCAGTAGACCTTCCAGGAACCTGGACTGTTAAATACATGAATCAAGGTAAATTGGATATGGTCAAGCAGGAAATGGCAAGAGTGAACATCAACATTTTAGGAATCAGTGAACTAAAATGGATGGGAATGGGTGAACTTAATTCCAATGACCATTATGTCTACTACTGTCGGCAAGAATCTCTTATTAAGAAATGAAGTAGCCCTCGCAGTCAACAAAAGAGTCTGAAATGCAGTACTTGGGTGCAATCTCAAAAGTAACAGAATGATCTTGGTTTGTTTTCAAAGCAAACTATTCAGTATCACAGTAATCCAACTTTATGACTCAACCACTAAATGCCAAAGAAGTTGAATAGGTCTATGAAGACCTACAAGACCTTTTAGAACTAACACCAAAAAAATGTCCTTTTCATCATAGGAAATTGGAATGCAATAGTAGGAAGTCAAGAGATACCTGGAGTAACAGGCAAGTTTTGGCCTTGGAGTACAAAATGAAGCAGGGCAAAGGCTAAAAGAGTTTTGCCAAGAGATCACACTAGTCATAGCAAACACCCGTCTTCCAACAACATGAGAAACAGTTCTTCACATGGACATCACCAGATGGTCAATACCAAAATCAGACTGATTATATTCTTTGCAGCCGAAGATATAGAAGCTCTATACAGTCAGCAGAAACAAGACTGGGAGCTGACTATGGCTCAGATAATGAACTCCTTATTGAAAAATTCAGACTTAAATTGAAGAAAGTAGGGAAAACCTCTAGACCCCATTCAGTATGACATAAATTCCTTATGATTATACAGTGGCAGTGACAAATAGATTCAAGGGATTAGATCTGATAGAGTGCCTGAAGAACTATGGACAGAGGTTCATGACATTGTACAGGAGGCAGTGACCAAAATTATCCCCAAGGAAAAGAAATGCAAAAAGGCAAAATGGTTGTCTGAAGAGGCCTTACAAATAGCTGAGAGGAGACGTGAAAGGGAAAGATATACTTAACTGAATGCAGTGTTTCAAAGAACAGCACAGAGAGACAAGAAAGCCTTCTTAAGTGAAGAGTGCAAAGAAATAGAGGAAAACAATAGAATGGAAAAGACTAGAGATCTCTTCAAGAGAATTGGAGACTCCAGTGAAATATTTCATGCAATGATGGGCATAATAAAGGACAGAAGCGGCAAGGATCTAACAGAAGCAGAAGAGATTAAGAAGAGGTATCAAGAACACATAGAAGAACTATACAAAAAAAGTCTTAATGACCTGGATAACCACAGTGGTGTGATCACTCACCTAGAACCAGACATGCTGAAGTGTGAAGTCAAGTGGGCCTTAGGAAGCATTACTATGAACAAAGCTAGTGGAGGTGATGGAATTCCAGTTAAGTTATTTCAAAGCCTAAAAGATGATGCTATTAAGGTGCTGTACTCAATATGCCAGCAAATTTGGAAAACTCAGTAATGGCCACAGTACTGGAAAAGATCAGTTTTCATTTCAGTGCCAAAGAAAGGCAATGCCAAAGAATGCTCAAACTACACTACAATTGTGTTTATTTCACATGTTAGCAAAGTAATGCTCAAAATCCTTCAAGCTAGGCTTCAACAGTAGGTGAACTATATGAAAGCCTTTGGCTGTGTGGATCACAACAAACTGGAAAATTCTTAAAGAGACAGGGATACCAAACCACCTTACCTGTCTCCTGAGAAACCTGTATACAGGTCAAGAAGCAACAGCTAGAACTGGACTTGGAACAACCCCGTGGACTGCAGCACACCAGGCTTCCCTGTCCTTCACTATCTCCCTGAGTTTGCTGATTCATATCCATTGAGTCTGTGGTACCATTCAACCATCTCATCATCTGTAACCCCCTTATCCTCTTCCTGTCCTCCATCTTTCCCAGCATCAGAGTCTTTCCCAATGATCAGCTCTTTACCTTAGGTGGCCAAAGTATTGGAGCTTTAGCTTCAGCATCAATCCTTCCAGTGAATATTCAGGACTGATTTCCTTTAGGATGGACTGGTAGGATCCCCTTGCAGTCCAAGGGATTCTCAAGAGTTGTCTCCAATACCACAGTTCAAAAGCATCAGTTCTTCAGTGCTCAGCTTTCTTTATGGTCCAACTCTCACATCCATACATGACTACTGGAAAAAACATAGCTTTGACTAGATGGACCTTTGTCAGCAAAGTGATGTCTCTGCTTTTTAATATGATGTCTAAGTTTGTCATAGCTTTTCTTCCAAAGAGCAAGTGTCTTAATTTTATGGCTGCAGTCACCATCTGCAGTGATTTTGGAGCCCAAGAAAATAAAGTCTCTCGCTGTTTCCATTGTTTCCCCATCTATTTGACATGAAGTGATGGGACCCAGTGCCATGATCTTCATTTTTTGAATGTTGAGTTTTAAGCCAGCTTTTTCACTCTCCTCTTTCACCCTCATCAAGAGGCTCTTTAATTCCTCTTCACTTGCTGCCATTAGAGTGGTATCATCTACATATCTGAGGTTATTGTTATTTCTCCTGGAAATCTTGATTCCAGCTTGTGCTTCATCCAACCTGGCATTTCACATGATGTATATAACCTAAATAGGCAAGATGATGATATACAGCTTTGAGATACTCCTTTCCCAGTTTTGAACCAGTCTGTTGTTCCATGTCCAGTTCTAACTGTTGATTCTTGACGTGCATACAGGTTTCTCAGGAGATGGGTAAGGTGGTCTGGTATTCCCATGTCTTTTAGAATTTTCCACAGTTTGTTGTGATCCTGTGGCTTTAGCATAGTCAATAAAGCAGAAATGGATGATTTTCTGGAATTCCCTTGCTTTTTGTATGATCCAGTGGATGTTGGCAATTTGATCTCTGGTTACTCTGCCTTTTCTTGTTACTTTTGATATTTTTTGCAATATAGCTCCTACCTGTTAGTCTCATATTCCTAATTTATCCTCCCCCTTTCTCATTTCCCTTTTGTAACCATAACCTTGTTTTCTATGTCTGTGAGTCTTTTAATTTTTTGTATATATATTGATTTGTATTATTTTTCACATTCCACATATAAGTGACAGCATAAAATATTTGTCTTCCTGTCTGACTGACTTTGGTAAGTATAATACTCTCTAGGTCCATCCATGCTGCTGCAAATGGCAGTATTTTATTTTTATGGCTGAGGGAGATCAGTCCTGGGTGTTCATTGGAAGGACTGATGCTGAAGCTCAAACTCCAATACTTTGGCCTCCTCATGCGAAGAGTTGACTCATTGGAAAAGACCCTGAGGCTGGAAGGATTGGGGGCAGGAGGAGAAGGGGACGACAGAGGATGAGATGGCTGGATGGCATCACTGACTCGATGGACGTGAGTTTGAGTCAACTCCGGGAGTTGGTGATGGACAGGGAGGTATGGCGTGCTGCAATTCATGGGGTCACAAAGAATTGGACACGACTGAGCGACTGAACTGAACTGAATGTTCCTGTGTGTGTGTGTGTGTACATATATATGTTTCTATGTCTTGGTTACTACAAATAGTGCTGCCGTTAACATTGGGTTATCTTTTCAGATTAGAGTTTTCATCTTTTCCACATTTACCCAGGAGGGGATTGCTGGATCATATGGTAGCTCTAATCTGTAGTTTTTTAAAGTCCTCCATACAATTCTCCCTAACACTTGCACTAGTTTACATTTCCACCAACAGTGTAGGAGGATTCCCTTTTCTCCACATAGTGTCCAGCATTAATTATTTGTAGGCTTTCTGATGATTGCCATTCTGACTGATGTAAGGCCATATGTCATTGTGGGTTTGATTTGTATTTCTCTCATAATTAGTGATGTTGAGAATCTTTTCATATGCCTATTGGCCATTTATGTGTCTTCTTTGAGAAGGGTGTGTCTATAGATCTTCTGCCCATTTTTTTGATTGGATTGTTTTGTTCTTGTATTTTTCTGTTGAGTTGTATGAACTGTTTATATATTTTGGGAATTAATCCCTTGTCAGTTCCATCATTTGAAAACATTAGAAGTTTTACTTTAGGAGTTTTTAAAATTTAAGATTTTGTTTCATTTCTAGTAATGGGTCTGTTCAAATTATCTGTTTTTTCTTGACTCCGTTTTGGCAGCCTATATGTTTCTAGAAACTTGTCCATTTCTTCTAGGTTGTCGAATTTGTTAGCATGTTACCATTCATGGTATTCTATTATGATTTTTTGTTTATTTTTGTGGTATCAGTTGTTTTTCCTTTTCATTTCTTAATTTGTTAATTTGGGTTCTCTCTCTTTTCCTCTTGGTAAGCCTGGTTAGAGGTTTGTTGATTCTGTTTAACTTTTCAGAAAATAGCTCTTGGCTTTATTGATCTTTTCTAGTCTTTTTTCATCTTTATTTTCTTTTCAATATTTATTATTTCCTTACTTCAGCTGAATTTGACTTTCATTTGTTCTTTTTCTAATTCTTTCAGGTGGTAATTTAGGTTGTTTGATAATTTTCTTATTTTTTGAGAAAGGCCTGTATCACTGTGAACTTCCCTCTTAGAACTACTTTGGCAGTTGCATAGATTTTGTCAAGTTGTGTTTTATATATTCATTTGTCTCAAAGTATTTTCTGATTTCTTCTTTGATTTTATTGTTGACCCATTGTTCTTTTAATTGCATTTTGCTGAATTTTCACATATTCATTCTTTACCCATTTTTCTTTCTGCAGCTAATTTCTAGTTTCATACCACTGTGGTCATAAAATACTCTGGAAATAATTTCTGTCCTCCTAAACTTGTTGAGCCTTGTTTCATGACCTAGTATGTGGTCTCTCCTGGGCTTCCCTGGTGGCTCAGCAATAAAGAATCCACCTGCCAGTGCAGGAGATGTGGGTTCTTTCCCTGGGTTGGGAAGATTCCCTGGAGAAGGAAATGGCAACCCACTTCAATATTCTTATCTGGGAAATCCTATGGACAGAGGAATCTGGCAGGCTCTCTGGAGCCATGGAGTCACAAGAATCAGACATGATTTAGCAACTAAACAACAACAACAACAACAAAATGTGGTCTATCCTACAGAACGTTCCTTGCACACTCAGAAAGAATGTGTGTTTTTTTTTTTATTTAATATAGTGTTCTGTAGATATAGATATCAATTAAATTTGACTGGTTTATTGTATAATTTAGGACCTCTGTTGCCCTATTGATTTTTCTGGGTGATCTTGGGGGGGGGTGTTAAAGTCTCTTGCTATTATTGTGTTCCTGTTGATTTCTTCCTTTATATCCGTTAGTATTTGTTTTATATATTTAGGTGTTCCTGATTGGATGCATATATGTTAACAAGTGTGATATTCTTTTCTTGTACTGGTCTCTTTATCATTATATAATATCCATCTTTGTCTTTAGGAGCTTTAAGTCTATTTTGTCTGATATGAATATTGCTACTGTCATTTTCCTGTCAGTCCCATCTGTAGGAAATATCTTTTTTCATTCCCTCAATTTTAGTCTGTGTTTTTTGCTCTGAAGTGAGTCTCTTGGGGCAGCATATTATAGATTTTTTTTTTTAATCTTATCTACCACTCTGTATCTTTTGATTGGAATGTGTTGTCCATTGACATTTAAAGTAATTATTAATAGTTACGTAATTTATTACTAAGATCATGGCATCTGGTCCCATCACTTCATGGGAAATAGATGGGGAAACAGTGGAAACAGTGTCAGACTTTATTTTTTTGGGCTCCAAAATCACTGCAGATGGTGATTGCAGCCATGAAATTAAAAGACGCTTACTCCTTGGAAGGAAAGTTATGACCAACCTAGATAGCATATTGAAAAGCAGAGATATTACTTTGCCAACAAAGGTCCGTCTAGTCAAGGCTATGGTTTTTCCAGTGGTCATGTATGGATGTGAGAGTTGGACTGTGAAGAAAGCTGAGCGCCAAAGAATTGATGCTTTTGAACCATGGTGTTGGAGTAGACTCTTGAGAGTCCCTTGGACTGCAAGGAGATCCAACTAGTCCATTCTAAAGGAGATCAGTCCTGGGTGTTCTTTGGAAGGACTGATGCTGAAGCTGAAACTCCAATACTTTGGCCACCTGATGCGAAGAGTTGACTCATTGGAAAGACCCTGATGCTGGGAGGGATTGGGGGCAGGAGGAGAAAGGGACAATAGAGGATGAGAGGGCTGGATGGCATCACTGACTCCATGGTCATGGGTTTGGATGAACTTCAGGAGTTGGTGATGGACAGGGAGGCCTGGTGTGCTGTGATTCATGGGGTCGCAAAGAGTCAGACATGACTAAGCAACTGAAATGAACTGATGTAATTTATTGCCATTTTAAGCCTTTTTTCCAGTTGTTTCTGTAGTTCCTCTTTGTTAATTTCTTCTTTTTTTTAAATTTTTCATTTTGTGATTACCCTTCATTTCAAGTATATTGACCCATAACTACTTACTTGCTTTAAACTGTCATACAAGTTCAGACACATTCTAAAGTATCTGCATATTTGTACTTCCCTCCTCTACATTTTGTGATTTTTCAAGTTCTGTTTACTTCTTGATGCATATCATTTTGCTATTAAATATAGTTATAATTGGTTTTGCAAAATGTTTTTCTCTCTTAATTTATGTACTGGCTTATTTAAGTGATCTTGAATCCTCTTAAATATTTACTTTTCCTATTGTGATTTTTCCTTTCCTATAAATTCTTGCTTATCTATTTAGAGAAGATTTTGCATTTATTTCTTTTTTGGGTAGATTTAGTATAGGGTCTCCCCAGTGGCTCAGTGGTACAGAATCCGCTTACAATACAGGAGACATGGGTTTAATCCCAGGGTCAGGAAGATCGCCTAATGGAGGACATGGCAACCCACTCCAGTATTCTTGCCAGGAAAATCCCATGGACCAAGGAGCTGGCTGCTGAATTCTTTTAGTTTTTGCTTGTCTTATAAATTCTTTATTTTTCCTACTCTAAATGATCTAGGAGATTACCTTATATTGTAAGTTTTTTTCTTTCATAACTTTGAATATATCATGCCAACCATTCATTTTTATTTGGTTTATAGACAGACCAAATAGAGTTAGTAAAGGAAGAAATGGTAAGAGTGAGGACTCCTTCTGCAACCAAATTATGAACAATAGGTCTTAATTCCTTAATATGTTGTTTAATGTAAATATTGTAAGGTGTTTACAATTTTAATAGTATATAGTAGATCAGTTGGGATCCACTTAGTATAGCCAATTGTAAGGGCAATGGATTTAAGCCTAGACCAATGTGAATCTTTTTTATTTGGAGAATCTGTACCAATGGTAGGATTGGGTAATTTCACTCGTGTCATCATTCTGCCGAGTTTTCAAGTTTAATGGTGCCTGTGGTAAATGTGAGAGATATTTGAGCTGCATGGACTCAATGTCCAATGGCCCTGCTGATACTTACAGATTTCTCTCTTTAAAATTTGAAGGATTACTGAGAATTAAGATGACCTGTGATTCAGGATCAAAGAGGGCTATAAAAATTGAAAATTATGTGGAGGCCAATATAGTAAAAGGGTTGTGTCCACGGAGAATGATCATAGTATCCATGGGCTGTCAGGTCCCTAATGGGGCAAAGGGCTTCCATTCATGGAGGTCAGGAAAGTGGTTTGATATAGATATGGAGTTCACTTGAAGATGAGAGAGAATGCTTTGAGTGAAGCTGTGATTGGCATGGTAGCTGGAAGAGCAGTAGCAATATTGGAAATGGCATTAGGAACAAATAATGATTTAATGATTTGGAGTAAGTCTTGCCACAGGTGGACTTTTCCCAAAATCAAAATGATTAGAGAATGCTAAATCCCTGAGTCTCCTGTACCAAACATTTGGAATAGGGTCCTAATGGGGGCTTGTTTGATAGACTTCTATTTTATTTTTATTATCATTGTAATAATTATAAATCTTAACAAGGCTACTATTTCCTTGAGTTGAGTACACTGTTATCCAGGAGAGATTTATGTGCAGTTTATATTTCTAATTCACAGGTGGCTCAGAGGTAAAGAATCTGTCTGCCAATGCAGGAGATGAAGGAGACATACATTGGATCTTTGGGTTGGGAAGATCCCCTGGAGTAGGAAATAGCAATTCACTTCAGTATTCTTGCTGGGAAAGTCCCATGGACAGAGGAGCCTGGAGCGCTACAGTCTGTGGGGTAACAAAGAGTTGGACATGACTGAACGCGTGCATGCACACACACACACACACACAAACACACACAAAAAGTTCCAATATGTTTAGAGCCTGGTGGCCTGGCCTATTTAATGCAATAATGAGGCACAATGAATGCAAGAAGATCCTTATAAAAACAGCTGGAGGATGTCTAAACATAAAAGAACCTGTTGAGGAATGGTTAGAGCATCTCTTCCTTCAGGGTATTTGGCATAATAACAGATCTGTAATGAGACCAAATAGGACAATGTCTCTATTCCAAAATAATTGGCACCTCTCTTCTGAAATAGCCTGATTATTGAGGATATGTATACTAAGAACAGTGGCAGGTGGATGGGTTCTTTTCCAGATCATCAATATCCACTGGAGGAGGGAGGAGGTCAGGGTTATGTCTTCCTGCGAGGCATGGGAAGGTGTGGGCTAGCTACTTAAGGAGCTCAGTCAGAGATCTCAATAGATTTAACATAAGGATCTTGAGAAACACTGGACTTTTGTCTAATTATAAGGTGGCTGCATTCTAAATTTGTATTAAAAAGAGATAAATAGGCCTCCAGTTATAAGATAAATAAGTATTAGAATGTAATGTACAACATGATGACTATGGTTAATACTGCTGTATGATGTATACGGATAGATCATGATGGCTCAGATCGTAAAGAAACTGCCTACAATGTAGGAGACCTGTGTTTACTCCCTGGGTCACGATGATCCTCCAGGGAAGAGAATGGCAACCCACTCCAATATTCTTGCCTGGAGAATTCCATGGACAGAGGAGCCTAGTGGGCTACAGTCCATGGGATTGCAAAGAGTCAGACACGACTGAGCGACTAACACTCACACACTCTTATGGTATATATGAAAGTTGTTAAAAGAGTAAATCTTAAAAGTTCTCATTATAGGGAAAATTTTTTTCTCTTTCTTTTTTGTATCTATATGAGATGATAGATATTAACTTACTCTGCTAATCATTTCACAATAAATGTAAGTCAAATTTATTATGCTGCACACCTTAATCTTATATAGTACTTGCTGCATGTCAATTACATCTCAAAACTAGAAAAAATAAGACACAAGAAAACATTTAAAAAGAAAATGCAAAATAGTCATATTATTGTATATCTTGCTTATTCAATTGAATATTCATTCATTGAACACCAATTACCAAATTATAACTATAAATACTAGTTTGTCCTGGCTGGTGTGAATGGTGAATGAATGATTCAAAAAAGGAAATTCTAGAAAATAGGAAGGTGATGCTAAAGGATACTATAGGATAAATACGACACGGAAGACAGACATGCCTATAAGGTTAGAAGGAGAGGAGGGGGGAGGAGAGGAAAAAGAAGAGAGATTAATTCCACAAGATTGCCATGAGCAAAAGAAATAATGATTACAAAAGGGAGTGGGTGAGTCATACTGCTTCTCATAGGAGCAGAGAAGGAGCTAAAGATGGGAGGGAGTGGGCGCTCTTAACCTTTCCCATTGTACTTAACAGCTTCCTCTAATGCCTCTTGTTGAGTTTGTCACTTTTTCACATTAACATTTAGTCCTTTTTAAAATTCTTGAGATAATCACAGTAATTATTCTGAGGCTACAATTCACATAATTAATATATCACGACTGGCTGTATGAATTTTAAAGCAGAATCAAGGTTAAAAATTGAAGTTATACTTTCTTCTTCTTTCAAGCTGGAGGTAAATATCTCCCACCTCTGAACTCCCACAACATTTATCTGTTATGCCTTGTATTCTGGCATTTGTGTGAAGTTGAATCACCTTTAAGAGACTGAATTCCTTGAGCAGAAGGAACATGCCTCTCATCTTTCATCCCTGCTGCCTAACACAATGCCTCGCACGTTGCAGGTGTCATTAAGTGTTGTGTTTTAGAATAATGATAGAAGGCTGAATTACTATTAGATAAATCATTCTAGCCTATGGCTATCTGTTCTGGACATACTTTAGTGAATGAGAATGTCTACCCGGAAGAAACTAGTAAACTGGAGAATAGCAAGAAAGAATATTTGACCACATTTTGGAAGCAGGCAATTTCTGACACTGTGTGAAAAACAAACAATTTTAGTCACTAGTACTGGCAACTCACCTGCCAAGAATTCATAGAAGTTTGCAGATTGCTCAGACCTGAATGGCTTTTTAAGGCCATTCCAAGGGATTTATGGAAAGTTCATCAGTGTGACTGGGAAATGTATGAAGAGGGGAAGGGGCAAAATTTACACAAAGCAGATTCCTGTCTTAAGAGAATTTAAGTGTTGTTAGGAAAATAAGGCTTATACATTTTGAACAATAAGAGTAAACAGTAAGTCAGGATCCAAATTGAGGCCAAGAAGAGGGAGAGTCAAAATGGAAGGCCTGAGATTGGGCTTGGTTGGCATTAGTGAAAAAAGAATAAAAATCTCTGTCATAAGACCCTGAAGTCTCAGTTGATGTATGTAACTTGGATCTAAGCCTCACTTTTCTCACCTGCACAAAGGGGTTAATATATATACCCTGGTAACTTGCAAGGTAAACTCTTAAGTCAAATGAAGTCCTCTATGTAAATGCATTTTGGTAGATGTGAAAATGCTTTACATGTGGTTAATATGGATACACCTTGAAGGGTGGATTTTTCCATTAAGTGTCCCATAGGTATGAATAGCTTCATGATGAGCTATGAAGTATGTAGGTAAAAAGTGACATGGGAGAGTGAAAATCCTGGCCTAATTATAACATTCTATACAGTGAAAACTAAAAAAATGTATACTCATTTGATAAATCTGGCACCTCTACCCAGGCTCACTCATTTTTGCTGCCAAAGTTCAGCTCACATGTCAAGGATCAAATGACATTTTTTTCCCAGAGTTTTCTATTTCTCTTGGCTAGGAGATTTTTCTCTTCACAAGATTGAGGTATTGGGGAGGAAGCTGTATCCTTTAGTGTTTAAGACCTTAGACTCTGAGGTCAGATGTCCAAGATTTATAGTGCATCTCTCTTGTTGACCATTTGTGTGATCTAGGATTTTAAGATATCTCTCTGGGCCCCAATTTCTTCTTCTATATTATGTAGGAAAAGTACTTATGCTATGGGATTGTTTTGAAGATGTGATAAACTCAGTAGTGCTTGGCATGTTTTCCTTCATAGTCTCTATCCATCCATCCACCACATTTCTGAGTACACACTATATGAAATGTACCCAATATACAGAAATGAAAAGACATGAACTTGATCCTCAAGGGACTTACAATCTAGGATTGCATAGAAGCTGATACGATTAAAATTAAAACCAAGTTCATCCAGTCTCATGTCTTTCTTGGCATCTTCTACTAAAAATCTTGTATTTCCTTCCAGCTACTCTCCTTCAACTTATATTGCACAATCTCCCTTACCACCTACATAGCCTATAGTCATATCAACCTCAACAAGTCCAAAGTGGAACCCTAGGCTTCTTTGTCCTTTGGTACCCTCATCTTTGTGAATTACACGACCCAATCACACAAACCACCTTTTCTTTTCCTTTTCCAATTCCCCCATACAATTAGGAACCAATTTGTATCTAGTTTTTCATGTTTTATATGATATATGGTAGGCAGAATTTAAGATGGCTCCAAGATTTCCTGCCATGCACACGTTGTGCATAATTTCTGTGCAAAATATGATGAATTTTGCTCTTGCCATTAGGAATGGCAGTGATTAGTAATATGACACAGTTGACTAAGAAAATGAAGTTTTCTGAGTGGACCCAACCCAAACACATAAGTCCTTTGAAAACAGAATTTATCTAGGATGGTTATAGAACAGGAAGTCAGAGATGCAATCCAGATGACATGAAGAAAATAAACATCTGTGTTGTGAGCTGCATCTGGAGAATGATGTCTTTGGGGAGCTAACAGCAGCTACTGTCTCACAGCAAACAGTAAAACTAGAACCTCAGTTGTATAAATGTAAGGAAATAAATTCTGCCAACAACCCGAAGGAGGACCTTGGGCCCCAGACGAGAACTGCGGCCCTGGCTGACACTTGATTTCAGCCCCATATGACCATGTCCAGTGAATGCACCCACATCAGACCCAGACTTTTGACCTGCAGAATTGTGAGCTAATAAGGTACTTTTTTAGTAGGAAAAAGACTTAAACAGATATTTCTCCAAAGAAGACATACAAATGGCTAACAAACGCATGAAAAGATGCTCAACATCGCTCGTTACTAGAGAAAGGCAAATCCAAACTACAATGAGATATGATCTCACACCAATCAGAACTACCATCATCAAAAAATCTACAAACAATAATTTCTGGAGAGGGTGTGGAGAGAAGGGAACCCTCTTGCATTGCTGGTGAGAATGTAAATTGATACAGCCACTATGGAAGATGGTATGGAGATTCCTTAAAAAACTAGGAGTAATTCAACCATCAGATCAGTTGCTAAGTCATGTCCGACTCTTTGCAACCCCATGAATCGCAGCACGCCAGGCCTCCCAGTCCAACACCAACTCCCAGAGTTCACTGAGACTCACATCCATCCAGTCAGTGATACCATCCAGCCATCTCATCCTCTGTCATCCCCTTCTCCTCCTGCCCTCAATTCCTCCCAGCATCAGGGTCTTTTCCAATGAGTCAACACTTTGCATGAGGTGGCCAAAGTACTGGAGTTTCAGCTTTAGCATCATTCCTTCCAAAGAAATCCCAGGGCTGATCTCCTTCAGAATGGACTGGTTGGATCTCCTTGCAGTCCAAGGGACTCTCAAGAGTCTTCTCCAACACCACAGTTCAAAAGCATCAATTCTTCGGCGATCAGCTTTCTTCACAGTCCAACTCTCACATCCATACATGACCACAGGAAAAACCATAGCCTTGACTAGACGAACCTTTGTTGGCAAAGTAATGTCTCTGCTTTTCAATATGCTATCTAGGTTGGTCATAACTTTCCTTCCAAGGAGTAAGTGTCTTTTCATTTCATGGCTGCAGTCACCATCTGCAGTGATTTTGGAGCCCAGAAAAATAAAGTCTGACACTGTTTCCACTGTTTCCCCATCTATTTCCTATGAAGTGGTGGAACCAGATGCCATGATCTTCGTTTTCTGAATGTTGAGCTTTAAGCCCACTTTTTCACTCTCCACTTTCACTTTCATCAAGAGGCTTTTGAGTTCCTCTTCACTTTCTGCCATAAGGGTGGTGTCATCTGCATATCTGAGGTTATTGATATTTCTCCCGCCAATCTTGATTCCAGCCTGTGTTTCTTCCAGCCCAGCATTTCTCATGATGTACTCTGCATATAAGTTAAATAAACAGGGTGACAATATACAGCCTTGACGAACTCCTTTTCCTATTTGGAACCAGTCTGTTGTTCCATGTTCAGTTCTAACTGTTGCTTCCTGACCTGCATACAAATTTCTCAAGAGGCAGATCAGGTGGTTTGGTATTCCCGAATTTTCCAGTTTATTGTGATCCACACAGTCAAAGGCTTTGGCATAGTCAATAAAGCAGAAATAGATGTTTTTCTGGAACTCTCTTGCTTTTTCCATGATTCAGCGGATGTTGGCAATCTGATCTCTGGTTCCTCTGCCTTTTCTAAAACCAGCTTGAACATCAGGAAGTTCATGGTTCACGTATTGCTGAAGCCTGCCCTGGAGAATTTTGAGCATTACTTTACTAGCGTGTGAGATGAGTGCAATTGTGCAGTAGCTTGAGCATTCCTTGGCATTGCCTTTCTTTGGGATTGGAATGAAAACTGACCTTTTCCAGTCCTGTGGCCATTGCTGAGTTTTCCACATTTGCTGGCATATTGAGTGCAGCACTTTCACAGCATCATCTTTCAGGATTTGGAATAGCTCAACTGGAATTCCATCACCTCCACTAGCTTTGTTCGTAGTGATGCTTTCTAAGGCCCACTTGACTTCACATTCCAGGATGTCTGGCTCTAGGTCAGTGATCACACCATTGTGATTATCTGGGTCATGAAGATCTTTTTTGTACAGTTCTTCTGTGTATTCTTGCCATCTCTTCTTAATATCTTCTGCTTCTGACCCAGCAATCCCAGTCCTAGCGTATACCCTGAGAAAACCAAAATTGAAAATGACACAGGTACCCCAGTGTTCATTGTAGCACTATTTACCATAGCTACAACATGAAAGCAACCTAGATGTCCATTGACAGATGAATGGATAAAGAAGTTGTGGTACATATATACAATGGAATACGGTACATATATACAATGGAATACTGCTGCTGCTGCTGCTAAGTCACTTCAGTCGTTTCCGACTCTGTGGGACCCCATAGACGGCAGCCCACCAGGCTTCCCCACCCCTGGGATTCTCTAGGCAAGAACACTGGAGTGAGTTGCCATTTCCTTCTCCAATGCATGGAAGTGAAAAGTGAAAGTGAAGTCGCTCAGTCGTGTCTGACTCTTCGCTACCCCTTGGGCTGCAGCTTACCAGGCTCCTCTGTCCATGGATTTTCCAGGCAAGAGTACTGGAGTGGGGTGCCATTGCCTTCTCTGACAATGGAATACTACTCAGCCATAGAAAGGAACACATTTGAGTCAGTTCTAATGAGGTGGATGAACCTAGAGCCTATTATACAGAGTGAAGTAAGTCAGAAAAGGAAATATAAATATTGTATACTAACATATGTATGGAATCTAGAAAGATGGTACTACTGAATATATTTTCAGGAGAGCAATGGAGGAACAGACATAGAGATCAGACCCTATGGACATGGGGGAAGGGGAGGAGGGAGAGGGTTAGATGTATGGAGAGAATAACATGGAAACTTACAATACCATATGTAGAATAGATAGCCAACAGGAATTTGCTGTATGACTCAGGGAACTCAAACAGGGGCTCTGTGACAATCTAGAAGGGTGGGATGGGGAGGGAGATGGGAGGGAGGCTCAGGAGGGAGGGGACATGGGTGTCCCTGAGGCTGATTAATGCTGATGTTTGACAGAAAACCACAAAATTCTGTAAAGCAGTTATCCTTCAACTAAAAAAAAGAAGGTACTCTTTTTTTTTTTTTTTTTTTTTCAGCTAAGGGCATGCTATTTGGTTCCACAGCAATAGAAAACAAATCTGCCATCTCACAGATACACCAATTTCTCCACCTTCCTGTGGTTGCTTTGACTTAGTTCTGTCCTGGACCACTGCAACTGTCTCCTGACTAGTCTCCTTGCCTCCTCTCTCAAAGCCTCTCAAATCATCCAGGTTTCACACAGATAATAGAATGAACTCTCCAAAATGTAAATCTGCCCACACCACTCCCACTGCTTTAAACCCTCCCACAGCGTTCACAACAGCGTAAATTCCAATTTATTTTTTAACATGGTTTAAAGTGCTTTTAATATTTTTCGTGTGCCTACCACCTCTGTGACCTAAATCTTGCCCCCTTCACACCAGCATTTTAGATCTGCAGCCCCTCCAGGTTGCATTAAACCCCTGTACCTCTGCTCTTGCTGTTCCCTCTGTGGGCATATTCTTCCATTTTCTGCTTTTCAATATGGAGCCAGGCTCAGTGATTCTATGCCTCTCTTGGGTATCCTTGCAAAATTAAATGTGTTCTCCCATATCCCCACAATAGCTAATTAAGATTTCGATCACAGTACCGAAATAATCCATTGCATGAGTTTTTGCTTCTAGATTACCCACCTGGAGAGACAAGACTATGCCTAGATCATATACAGGTCCAGTCTAGTGTCTGGAATGCTGTGTGCTGAATAAATATGTGATTGATAAATATTCATTTGGTGAATAAACAGCAGTTATTGTGTTGCTGTGATGTTCCCTGTTTCTTCTTTCAGGTTCTTTTCTTACAAGATAATAGATTTAGGTGCTTAGTCAGGATCCAATTGAATAGAACATTATCTGGGGTAAAAACAGCTGCTAATGAGAGTCTGGCATTAAATTAGATTGTTCGTGTTGCCTGAGAACGGTTGCTACCTCTGTTGTTATGTCCAGTATTTCACAATGTTCATGTTCTCAAGGATTAAATACTGAGTTTAAAGACTATGGGAAACTTGTTTCTCTGACTCTTTCTCTTGGTCCCTGCCTTTTAATGTTTCTTTCTACAGACTTAGGATAGGCAAGACCAAAAAGGAGATAAACTCTATCAGTTAATTTTTTTATTCATCAGTAGTCCCCCAGAATGTTGACACAGTAAACAAATTTAGAATGATTTGGTTCAAAGTCGTCACTTTACGGATGAGAAAATGTAGATCCAAAAAGATGATGTCTCTTGCAGGCCCTTCCCCGAGACCTGAGCCAGGCCCAGATTGATAGATTTTATTCATAATAATAGTAGCTTAAATATTTTTTAAAACACCATAATTAAAATTAGAATGATAAACAGGAAAAATATCTATTTTATGATAAATCACCATCAAATTCAATAAGTAGAAGATGACTATATAATAGAAAAAGATGTGAATGTAAATACATACCATATGTCATTATTCCTAGGATGCACATTTTCCATAGTTTTAACACCTCTAAAATCAGAAGAGCTATTTTAAATAACAAAAAATATTTGCAGTGTGGTTTAGCAGCAGAGGGTATATTTGAAAATTTTCCAGGTGGTCCCTAAAGTAATGGTATGTTTTATAATCAGTGGTGTCTCAGGGTTAGTAAGATGCCATTCTTTACAGCAGAATAAATGTACATTGTCAATAAGCATAGAAATATAATACCCTGACAATATGTAATTCAATCTGCAGGGAAGTGGAAATTGAAATTATGCACCTAATTTTGGCCTATCAGATTGAGAAATATAATTTTCTTATGGTAGCACCAGTGTTGGCTCTAGTGCCAGAAAATGGGTCACCTTTTACACTGTTAGTGAGAAAACAGATTGGTACAAACTTTTTGAAGAAATAAAATTTGCAAATGTATCAAAAGTCTTTAAAATATACATTCTCTTTCACAGGGAAATAATCATATAAGAAATCAAACAGTAAAAGGCATCTTTATTTTTTTTGCCACCATGAATCCTTTCCCCTTTCTTTTGTTTGTTGTTGTGTTTAGTATGTTAAATTCCTTTGAAGTCACTCTGTTTCCACGATCATTTCATAATTTAGATTGAGCTGATATCTCTCTAGCTCCAGGGCTAAGTCATTCAATGCTTTCTACACATCCAGTCACAGTCACAGATTTAGGGATGGACTCATGACTTGATACAGTCCTTATGAATCAGGTGTGTGTGTGCTCAGTCACTCAGTAGGCCCAGGATTTTTATCCAATTCTGAGAAAGAAACATTTCCCCTTTTCGCTGGACTTGAATACAGGAGGAATTGGCTTGAGGGCATTTTGTCACTGTGCAAAACCCGAGAGTAAGTCTAGGATGAAAGAGGGCAAGGTAGAGAAGTGAAAGGCTCTGTGTTCTTCTGGAAAGGATTCAGTGCCTGGATTAAGCAGCACCAGCTCTAGCTCTGGGCTTTGAAGTTACATAAAATACTGGAGAAACAGCTGCTTTGCACATTCGTGTTCGACTCTTTGCAACCCCCTGGACTGTAGCCCATCAGGCTCTTCTGTCCATAGAATTCTCCAGGCAAGAATACTAGCGTGGGTTGCCATTTCCTACTTTAGGAGATCTTCCCTACCCAGATATTGAACCTGCATCTCCTGCATTGACAGGCGAATTCTTTACCAGTGGGTCACCTAGAAAGCCATATGAGCTGATAGTTTTCTTTATTATATTATCTAACTGTCTGTTTATTATCTATGTTGCTTGAATTAGTTCAGGTTGGATTTGTTTTGTCATTTGCAGTCAAAACAGTCTTAATTGATACATATGCTGAGAATATGATTAAGGATGTACAAGAAAATTTTGATCTAAATAGAAATATTTCCGAATTATCATAGTGAAAAACTAAAAATCACTAAAATATACAACAACAGAAGAGCAGTTAATGTCTAACACATTCATGGAGATACTATATGCCAAGCACTGTGGTAGGAGCCCTATGTACACAATAACTCCTCTAATCCTCCCAAGAACCCTATAGCATCAGTACTAGTATTATCTCTACTTTGCAGATGAAGAAAGTGAGACCTAGGGAGGTAAACTAATGAGCTCACAGTCACCCACTTATAGTAGAAGAGGTAAGTATGAATATAGGCAGAATAACTCTCGAAACTATTCTTTTAACCATTAAGCTGTACCAGTTTTCAAGTAAATTTCAATCTATCCATATAATGAAATATGTATCAAACTGTTGAAAACATATTTACTGATACCAAATATATTAATATGTCATAAAGAAACAAATCAGGTTATGAAAGAACATGTAGATTTCCAGTTTCCAATTCAGTGTAAAAGGAGCTTAGAAATTGCCACTTCAACCCAGTGAGTAAAAGGCTAAAGAGATTGAAAAATCCACTCTTCTTGGATCCATCAGTCATGTGAGGTCACAGGGCAAACTGCTGCCCCCTAAACTGGAGAAACAGGCAGATACAGAGACTCATAATTTACTGGAGCAGAAACTTTGTGGAAAAGTCCTCTGTGGAAACCAGTACTGGGGTAGGAAAACCAAGACTATAATTGATGAATCTCTGGAGGTTTGGTGTAGACAAATCTGAGAGTGAGAACCCCCAGGGAAACCCAGTCATAGCAGGTCCCCAAACTTTGGTGAGTTTTACCTGCAGGATCTCAACCATGTTCTCACATTGAAGATCAAAGAAAAATCCCCTTGAGTTTCCAGCATGGGCAGAGGAAAAGAAATTATTTGGAAAAACACCAGAGAATTCTGTTCTTAATAAGGCTTGCCCTCGAGAGAAACTGTTTTATCAGAGCCTATTCAGTTTTTTTCAAAGCCAAACTGACCTGAAGAAAAGAAAATACCTGACTCTGGTTGGCTCTAGCCATCCTGTCTCACCTACAGTTTGGGGCAGGGAGGGCTGAGAAGCAAATGCTAAGCTCACAGTCTAGAGACAGTCTCACTAGAAGACTGAGACCTTAGCATAGGACTATATAGCATTCCCCCTCCAACCACACTTGGCCATCATATTACTAAAGGCCTATTACAGCAGTTTGTTTTACCCAGTATATCATGTCCAGCTATCAAGAAAAAAAATTACAAGGCATACTAAGAGTCAGAAAGCTGAATTTGAAGAGACAAGCAAACATTGGAATCAGCTTTGGATATGGCAGGCATGTAGGAGTTATCAGACTGGGCATTTAAAACAACTATGATTTACATGGTAAGGTGTCTAATGGATAAAGTAGATAGCATATAAGAATAGATGTTTAATGTGAACAGAGATGAAAATTGTAAAATCAAAAACAGCATGTGTGGCTACATCAAGTACAGGTGCATTTTCTTTTTTCTTCAGAAAAGTATGTTTCTTATGTAATAGTATCTAAGTAGTTGTAAGAAATTATCCCTCTTCTTCTTTTGTAAGTTAGGTTGTTGATAATTGAATCTGTAACTATCTTAGATAAAATAGGTTAAAAGACTTAAATATCAGCAATTTCATATGGTTCAACATAGTAGCTAACCTTCTTTGCCCAGTGGAGACAAAGCATGGCCATCCAGTTTCTTTCATTAGGAGAAAGCTTCCTCATTCCTCAGCCTTCGCTTTCTACACTCTCACTTTATCTCCTGCTTCCAAGGATAATTTAAAACAACCACACAGTCACAAAGCTCATTTAAAAGTGTCGTATTGATTGCTTGTGTGCTTTATATTCCCATCTTGACTTACCCTGCTGTTAAGATTTAGGCTGCACATTTCTTACTGCATTGTGCCTTATAAATCCAGAGGTAAAAGAGTAGGCTAAATGCCTTCTGTTCCAAGAATTAATACACACACACACACACACACACACACACAGCTAAAACTGTGTTACTGATTCAAGAATTATAACACAAAGATGATTTCAATGCAGCAAGATAGAGTAATAAAACTTTAATTTAGCCTTGAACATTGAATACATGTGTCTTCCAACCCCACAATACTATAGGAGAAGATGGAATTTCATACGAGTCCCACAGATTCATCAGCCAAGAGAGCTCCCAATGAAATGAGGTAGTGCCCATGAATGCCAATTGCAGATAAAAGCAGGAGAGAAAGAAGAGGAAAGGAAAGGGTCCCATCATGGGACAGTGACTAGCATACCCATTAGGAATCACTAGGAATAGAATGTCCCTAGCCTGGTAGGCTGCAGTCCATGGGGTTGCTAGAGTCGGACACGACTGAGCGACTTCCCTTTCACTTTTCACTTTCATGCATTGGAGAAGGAAATGACAACCCACTCCAGTGTTCTTGTCTGGAGAATCCCAGGGATGGGGGAGCCTGGTGGGCTGCTGTCTATGGAGTCGCACAGAGTCGGACACGACTGAAGCGACTTAGCAGCAGCAGCAGGAATAGAATAAATGTTTTCAACATTAGTTGAAACAAATATAGGTTTTTTAAAAAATATAACAATGTGTTGAGTGGGTGACTGCTAGTATGCATTCAGTAGCTCAGTGACAACATCATCACAATTGTTCTCATCTTTTTAGTCAGTCAGACATAGCCTGTTTGCTTTTTGTCTTCACACTTGTTCCATTGTGGGTACAGCATGGCATTTGTAGCTTCTCATGACAAAATGTCTGGCACACAGGACGTCTCACAAGTGCTAGTGCATTTTTCATGCCCAATTTCTAGCCCTTAGTATAGAGCCTGAAAGAGTAAGAAAAGATTCACCTCCACTTTGCACACTCAGCAGGTATATTTCCAGTAAAGGAGACTTTGACGGACAGCTCTCAGGATGGCATGCTCCTGCTGGGCAGACACCCTGTCAGAACCCACAGAGGCTTTCCTGTACATGGTCACACATTGATCTGGCTCATTCATCCATGGATGAGGTATCAGGGTGAAGTTCACTGCAAGGACACTGCCTAGGCCATAGGAGTCCATACAGAGAAAGCCAAGCCCACTGGGCTTTTTCCTTTGGAGGCAGCTATTCACCTGCTGGGCTCCTAACAGCTGAGTTTGCAGAGGTTCCTCCTTCAAATCCTACCAGCAGGATGAGGCATATTCTTGGGGAAAGCATTTATGAGAAAGAAAAGAATAATTGTCTGAAGGAAGCTACCACTGTTTAGCACTACTATAGCAGATGTGAAGTTGTCCATTCTTCTGTTCATTTAACAGGTTTTACTCAAAACTGGATACACAACTTGTGAGGCCCAGTGCAAAATGAAAAATGGTGGACTGCTTATTCAAAAAGCAGAAGAAGAAAGGCTGTTAAAAGTACTAAATTATACAACTTTCTCCTTTAAAAAGATTTGATTGTTTGTAAAATGTAACTTGAATCAAATTGCTATATGAGTAATAATATATATATTGAAAAAAGTACTTCTGGTGTCATAAGTTTATATAATATAATAAATAACTGTGGTGTTGGAGAAGACTCTTAAGAGTCCCTTGGACTGCAAGGAGATCCAACCAGTCCATTCTGAAGGAGATCAGACCTGGGATTTCTTTGGAAGGAATGACGCTAAAGCTGAAACTCCAGTACTTTGGCCACCTCATGTGAAGAGTTGACTCATCGGAAAAGACCCTGATGCTGGGAGGGATTGGGGGCAGGAGGAGAAGGGGATGACAGAGGATGAGATTGCTGGATGGCATCACAGACTCGATGGACGTGAGTCTAGGTGAACTCCGGGAGTTGGTGATGGACAGGGAGGCCTGGCATGCTGCGATTCATGGGGTCGCAAAGAGTCAGACACGACTGAGAGACTGAACTGAACCTTAATAGTTTGATCATAAGATTTATTCTGGATCAGTTTTCTGCAAATCAATTTGTTAGGTCATCCAAATATATAATTTTAGCAACTTCATTTCAATGAATAAAATTAAAGAAGCATCAATCACTCCTGGCAAATGTAAGACTGCAAATAATGTTTGAAAAAGTTTAATTTTGCAAGCATCTTCCTACTTATGTACCTATTAATTAATAAGCTGTGATAAGTATTTCATAGGCTGTGACAAATTGTGATAAATATCTGGCAAATTATTTTAAAATATAAATTGTATTATATTTAGAGCTTATAATTGTGGGATAATTTTTCTAAAGAGATTTAACTCTTCATACAAGTGAGTTTCAGGTAAGTCTATACTTAATTTTAAATATGAATTTGCACAATGGTATTTTAATGGTTCCTTTGACTTTCTTTAGTTTATGGATATCATTTAAGAAGATGAAAGGGACTTCATGATTTGTATATAATTTTTAATGTCTGTTTTATATCACTATCTTCAATTAGAAGGAAACATTCATTTAAAAATTATTTTCCTTGTTAATAATTATCTGAAGCTTCGTAAGAATTTGGGATCCTTTTCTATTAAATGCAATGTCTTTACATTTAATCGCTATCACTAAGCTTGTGAATACTTACTTTTTAATACTGCAGCAGCTTTCACAAGTCAGGGATTCTAAACTCTGAAGAATTGTAATGACTCCCTGATATGCTTTATTGTGGTTTCAGTGTGTTTGCTGTTTGTAATTATCTGCTGACAAAGTTTACTGTCTGAGCACAAGCAATTTCTGTCCAGTGTTTAGAATAAAAAGTTAATATTTGTGCAAAGCCTTAAGAACAGGCCTCAGGGATGGGATGGAGGGGCAAGCCAGCCTCCCACCAGGGGTTCTGAGGGTGCTTCCTCTTGCATCTGTGTCTACTGCTGCTTTCGCCACTATTGTCACTTTGACTATTGGTCATCTGAGCCTCATCCTGGCCCTAGACCCAAGACCCCAGATCACCCCGGGCAGTCCCACTGGTGTGTGCATGTACATCATATGGCCAGGCCAACTGTGTATGTGGGCATTGCTGCTGGACCACAACTGTGTGCGCATTGTTGTCCAGAATATCTCCTCTGCTCATTCTCTCCTCTATGCCTACCCCATTGTAAAGTTAGACTATATATGCTGCACACAAGTTCAAGGGTAAAATTGTGAAGACATTTAAGACAGCAGCAGCAGGGACCTAAACCAGGCACAGGGTCCTTCTAGGCATGGAGCCCTGTTTAACAGCACATGTCACATGCTCATGAAGCCAGCCCTGATCTAACATGTATAGTTCATGAAAATTTATCTTTAGCAGAAGACTGAAAAAGAACAGATAAACAGGGAAATACATGCTAAGATACCTGACGGTGAGAGTGAAGTATTAAAGAAAGAAAGCAGAGCAAGGGGACAGTGTTAGGAGATGTGATATATCTATTTAGTATAGTCAGGTCAGGCCTCTCTGATGAGATGACATTTGAGGAAAGACAAGAATCAAGAGCGTAAATCTCAGTAATGACTGGGGGCAGGGCATTCCCAGGAGAAGAAAGAGCGAGCACCTGATCCCTGGTAAGGGAACATGCTTTAAGAATTCAAGCAAAAGCAAGAGGGACCACCGTGTACTAGGAAGCAGGAAGAGTAGTAGAAAGTAAGGTCAGGAGAGGTCGATGGGCCTGATTAGGCTCTGGATTTATTGTTAGTGCATAGGATGCTTTGGAGAAGAGTTGAAAGCTGGCGGAGGGTAGGAATGTTGGAGTTCTTCCCTTCAACCTCACCAGTTCCTTTCTCCTTTCTCGTGACTTCATTCATTGGCACAGTCATAGCAGTTTTCTTCCAGTTCTTCAAAGACTTCTTTCCTACCCAGGGCCCTCATTCATGCTGTGCTTTCTGCCGAGATGTTCTCTGATCACTCTTCTGATGGCGGATTCGCTTACCTTTCGCTCTACACTCGATACTTCACCTACTCCAGGAGCTGACGCCCTGTCCCACATATCTCCCCCACAGATTCTGTCTTAGCTCTTTTTAAGTTTCCTTTGTGGCATTGATTTATCTCCACATCATCAGTTTGTTTACTTACCTGACTGTAATTTACATTTTTAAAATGTGTTTACTTATTTTGGATCTTATCTCCTCAATCAAAATGTAGAATCTGTCAGGGCCAGGACTATGTCTTCTTTAAAAAAAAAAATTACACAATTTTGAAAGGTTACTTTATGGTTATTACAAAATATTTACTATATTCCCTGTGGTGTACAAAACCAGGAGTTTGTTCTCTATATCCAAGTCTATCCATGTTCCACATGGCAAATTTTTCATACTTTTTATGGCTGAGTACTATTCTCTATGTGTTTGTGTATATGTGTGAGTATAAGTAATGTAAATGTATATATACATGTATATACATACACACATATAGACACCACATCTTCTTTATCCATTCATGTGTTGATGGGCACTTAGGTTGCTTCCATATATTGGCAATTGTAAATGGTGTGCTATTATCTTTGGGGAGTATGAATTTTTCCAGATTAGGATTATGTCTTTCTTGTTCTTCCTGGGAAGCAACCTTCTCACACTCCTGGTATAGAGAAATAATGAATAAACATTTGCCACGTGAAAGGATCTCTCCTCTGTACATATCGCCATAATTTCTATCTTGTGGCTTGGCAATTCTGCACCTTCTTCTGAATTACAAAATTTTATTCCCACACTTGTCATCTAGTAAGTTGTACTTATCCTTCAAGTCTAATATACATTCATACCTTCACTATGGGAAGGTTTGTATGTTGCAAACACACACATACCCATACACACTACTCTAAATCATCTATTGTTTCTTCTATTTGTTTCTAGCACCTTTATCCCTACCTTTCAAAGGACCTATCATATTGTATCATATTATATTAAAATTCTCTCTTTACATGTCTGCCCTCATGGGACTGATATCATTAAGGGGAAACAGAGGGCAAATAAATGGAGCTCAGTTTGGCAACCCTTGCTTCTAGCACTGCCCTGGCACACAGAGGTGATTCATATATGTATGGGAAAAGAATAATGCATCTTTTTTTTTTTTTTAACTTTACATAATTGTATTAGTTTTGCCAAATATCAAAATGAATCTGCCACAGGTATACATGTGTTCCCCATCCTGAACCCTCCTCCCTCCTCCCTCCCCATACCATCCCTCTGGGTCGTCCCAGTGCACTAGCCCCAAGCATCCAGTATCGTGCATCAAACCTGGGCTGGCAACTCGTTTCTTACATGATATTTTACATGTTTCAATGTCATTCTCCCAAATCTTCCCACCCTCTCCCTCTCCCACAGAGTTCATAAGACTGTTCTATACATCAGTGTCTCTTTTGCTGTATACTAACGCGTATATATGGAATTTAGAAAGATGGTAACAATAACCCGGTGTACGAGACAGAATAATGCATCTTAAGAGCTTCTTTATACACAGGCTGCTTCAGTGATCAGATCAAATATTACTCAGACCCTGCAGTTAAATTGACATGCTTTTATTTATATAGTTCAATGATTTTTTCAAGAAAGACTTAAATGCAGAAATATAGACTCTCATGCGTTTAGAGTCAAATTTGAAATTTGAAATCCACCCTAAACCCAATTGTGAAGGAACATGGTCTATTGGCAAAACCTCAGGCCCAAAGAGAGAATGCTGAGCCACAAAGGGACCATGTTGGCTCTGAAATGTCATTATTAACCAGCATTTACTTCTGGACAGAGCATACCTGTAGAGGGAACAGGAGAAGCCAGAGGTGGAATGAGACTCCTTTCCATGTCAGTTCTGAAACTAGACAACCTAGTGCTTTTCCCATTACAGGTCCACACAGTGAGCCCATCTCTCATGGGCTAGGCGATAATTATCCTTAGGCTGGCTGCCAAAACCTGGTGCTGACTCTGCCTAGCCTGGCAGATGCACCTGCTGTTGCTGGGTGGGCTTATTAGATTATTTAGAGATTAGGCTGCTGCTCAGAGTGGTCAGTTCAGAGCAGGTCTCGCAGCTTGCTTTAACCCCTCACACTCTGATTCTACTGTCACAGCACAATACTTGGTGACACTCTGATAAAACCCTCCCCCCAGTTGCCTCTCTCTATCTCTTTTCACTTAAAAAATAATTATATATTTTATGCAAACCACTTTATAGGCATCTTTTCACTTAAACCTCAGGACAGCTCAGGGAGGCAGGCATTGCAATCCCTATCAGGATACTGGGCCTCCATAGGTTAAATAGCTTATATAAGGAATGGGCTTAGCCAGGATCAAGCTCGTATCTGTTGATTTATGTGTGATGAGATGTATCAAAGCACTCAGAAGTGACTGAGAGTTAAAGTTTGTATCTGAATGTATATCATCTGAATATATATATGTATGTGTATGTATATGTGTGTGTGTGTGTGTGTGTGTGTGTGTGTGTGTGAAACAATTGGCAACCCACTCCAGTATTTTTGCCTGGGAAATCCCATGGACAAAGGAGCCCCATGGAGTTCATGGGGTTGCAAAGGAATCAGACATGACTTAGTGACTAAATAACAACAACAAAAAATATATATATATGCCTTGACTTTGTAAATTAAATATTTTAGGTGTGAAATTAAAAACAGAATTGTAGATACAAAGACTTCTGGGTTTAGAAGGGTCCTTAATGATTATCTAGTTCATCAGCCTCACCCTTATTGGACAGAGAGGATGAAATGGTCGTAGATTAGTGGTCCATGTAGAATAGCCCAACATCCCCTGCTTCAGGCCTGTTGAGGCCTGATTGGGAATGTCCCCAGTGTACTACTACACTACTAGAAACCCCTTTCCCAGTTCTTAACTCTGATCATAGCCCAAGTCCTATCTGGTTGTAGTTTTTCTGTTTGTTCCCTTTCTCATTACATATCTCAGACCTGGTAGGATGACAATATACTTTCTCTTAGTCCTACCGCCTCCACCCCAACACAGATTGCTGAGAGCACTCTGCCATACCAGATTCTGAGCCAGACCTTCATGTTTGCAGGCTCCTTCCAGGTGAAAAAGTGCTGTGCCACCAAATGTGCTTGCCGCAGAAGCTTGTTTTCTGCCCCAGGGAGTCAAAGACCAGCATTCTGAAAGTTCCGTAGGAAACTAGATCCTTATAATAAGTCCCCCAAAGCCAAGACAAACCCTTTCATTGTTTCAAGGCATATGAAAGGAGTTTGATGTACAACTACTCAGGATGAAAAAATAAGCTGCTTGCTGAAATAGAATATATTTTATGAGATCCCCAGGATTACCTCTTTGGCAGGTGGCCTGGATGCTGAGCTTCAGATTCTATGCCATCAGCCTGGCACACAGGCCCTAAATCCAGAGGACCACTCCTAACCCCAAATGGAGAGGCCTGTGCATAACCATGAGTCGGGCTCAGGCTCCTCTCCTGGAGCACAATAGGGAGGAATCCTGGGGGGAAAAGCTCAAGTAAAAGCAGATGCCAGAACCCATTCCAGGAGTCTGTTTTCCAACAGGCAGAGAAGACTAAATGTGCTTACCAGTGTACGAGCGCAGTGATCGCCGATTCCTTCAGAATCAGCTCCTGAAGGAACTATCACTGGTCAGTGGGAACACAGGATGGTGAAGAATGGGCCCGGTGGCTTCCCACAGGCAGTCAGTGTTTCCTAGCATGACCTTAATGGGATGGGACCTGGGTGTCTGTCAATGTCAATTGGTTAAGCTTGTATATTTATGTTTTGTGTACCTTTCTACATATATTTGTTATGTTTAATCCCCCCAAAAAATGTCTGAAAGGAAATACAATCAGCTCAAATTCCACCTCCCCTATGGTGTATTCCCCAAACCCCTGAAGCAATATGCGTCTGCCTCCTCCACATGTGCCTCTAGGGCATTTTTTAAACATATGAGCCTATATGGTTTTATGGCTCTTTCCTTTTTTTTCCCCACGTGTCTTTTATGACACAACGTGAATTAGTGACCAACCAGGTTCGGGAACCAGTTTTAACTCTCAGTCACTCCTAGGTGGTGTGGTATATATATCAGCATGCATCTGTTAGAAGATGAGAGCTTGAATCCTGGGTAAACCCTTTGCTTGTGAAACTCAATTAACCTAGTGGAGGCCAAATGGGGATTACAAGGCCTGCCTCCCTGAGCTGGGCTGATGTTTAAGTGGGATGATACCTATAAAGTGATTGGCATGGGATTTGATACTCAGTAAGGTGCTCAATAAATGTTTTATTTCCACACCAGCCCCTCTCTTTATACAGGCATGTAATTCATACTTAGAGACTCTTGCAGCCAGAAGCATTTCAGAATTGAGGATTTTCATATTCATAACCCCCCTGCTGGGTCTGAGGCAGTAGCTTATAAATTAAACATTATTAATTACCTCCTGTGATATATCTGAATACATGGCATATGTTTAAATAATTGGAAAAAATGTCTATAAATGACTTCAGATCAGTCTCAACAGATCTGCTGTCAAACAAGTGTTGGAAACTTCTAAAAAATATTTGTTTTCAAAGTTCTTTGGACTTGAGAACGGTGACTAAGGGATTTTGAACCTGAGTCACGATTATTGTTAAAGACATTACATCCCCCCCAGGTATTAAAAACAGGTTTAGCTCTTGTTTTCCTTCGTGCCTGACTCATAGCAGAAATTCAATAATCCTTTCTGGTGACTAAGCAAATGAAGGAAACATGAGAGTAGCCCCTTCCCTCCATCGCTCCCAGATGGAATTAGTCTTTGTTCTTCCTCCGTATTTCACCCCCTGCACACATCCATCTCACTAAACACTGGGGAGTGGGGGTGGAGATACAAGATCAGAGTAGACAGTGTTCAAAGGCAAGGGTGCCTCTGACTTTTTCCGCATTATTGTTATGAAATTTATTCTTTCTGAGAAAGAAATATGGTTAGCTATTCTATACAAGATTTGACTTGAATAATTGTTCTGGCACCAGACAAGAAATCAGCAACTTTTAATTATGATAGAAATGATTGTAAAGATAAGTTTAAAATTTCCTTGCACCCAAAAAAGCTGCAGTATTTGTGATTCAAGTTTACTACAGTGCACTAGACATTATTCTCCTATCTATGATACCAACTAAACAAAAACCGTGATGAGAATGACACAGTGCATGTTTAATAAACGCTGAGTACCTTCAAATGCTGGGAAGGTGAGGACAAGTCAAGAAATTGAAAGGTTGGGAGAGTATTAGAATGATCTCTGAAGGTGGTTCCTGAAGAAGCTGAATCCTGAGCACAATATGAGGGATGGATTGACCTTAATTAGGAAGAAGATATATTTTCCACAAATTTATGAATGAAAGAGTCTGGGATAGGTGGGAATATGGATGAGTTTACAGGTAGGGGGTGTCCAGAGAATGAGGACGTGTCAACGTAGTGTTTATATTTCCTTAGTTAAATAGGGTCCAGGGTTATCTGCTGCGTATCCAGAGTAAGAGATGGAGCAGGGGACCATGAGCGTAGTGAAACTGGAGAGGGCCATGTGGGAAGTGGGACAGAAAACTCACTCCAGAAATACAAATGACTTGCTATTGAGAGTTCTGTGGACCATGGTGCCATGACTGTATTTATAACAATTCCCCAGGCTCTGTGGATTCTTCAGCAGTGTCCAGCACCTTGGGTCCAAGGGTGTAGAAAGCATACAGTTGATTGACTCAAGGGGTTGGGAGGGTGGGGGCTTGCCCTGTGAATACAGTGGAAGAAGTATCATAGGAAAAGGGACTTGCGTCTATCTTCAGGGGAATGTTAAAGTCTTCAAGCATGTACTCTGATCTTAGAATTGAAGGTCGTGAAGATGAAGGAAGAGATTTGATCTTTCTCCCCAGGTCTGCTCTTCCAAAAGATAATATTGTGCAGTGGTTAAGACCACAGGCTCTGAAATTGGACTTTAAGCATCCAAAATCCACTTACTACTGACTGGGAGATCTTGGGCAAGTTATTTGACCTTTTTATATCTCCCCATTTTTATTGATTACAAAAATGGATGTTACTACCACTTGCCTCACTGGGTTGTGGTGAGGACTGAATGAATTTATATACTTGGGATAAAATAGATATATAATAAGATCTGTTTTAAGTATTACCAATGATTATTCCTCTATAAGTCTCCATTTCAGTAAACTGTACGTCCATTGATCCTAAAAGTCATTATTGCAACTTGTTGAGGAAACTTTTTCTCCTATATCTTTCAAAAAAAGAATGCAGCCTGCCTACACCTAGATTTCAGCCCCTTGAGACCCATTTTGAATTTCTGAACTACATAACTGTAAAATAGTAAACCTGTGTATTTTTAAACCACCAAGTTTGTGGTAATTTGTTATAGCACCAATAAGAAATTAATACAGCTCCTTTTAAATTGTAGAACCTTAGCAATAGTCATACAAATTCTCTGAACAGGTTTTTCAGTATAGAATAATAAAAATAAAATAATAACAATACTTTGGCCACCTAAAGAAGAGCTGACTGATGGGAAAAGACCCTGTTGCTGGGAAAGGTTGAAGGCAGGAGGAGAAGGGGATGACAGAGGATGAGATGGTTGGATGGCATCACTGACTAGATGGACATGAGTTTGAGCAAATTCCAGGAGAAGATGAAGGACAGGGAAGTCTGGTGTGTTGCAGTCCAAGGGGTCACAAAGCGTTGAACATGACTTAGTGACTGAACAACAACAACACATAACCCTTGGCTATTGTGAGGAATAAGTGAAGGAATAGGAATAAAGTTATTAGAGCAAGGTCTGGTATTATGGGCAGAATTATGCCCCTCCTTCCTAAAAATACATTGAAGTGAATAAGTTTCTGCCTCAGAATGTGACTATATTTGGAAATAGAGTCTTTAAAGAGGTGATTCAGATTAAACAAGTTCATACAGATTAAACAAGTTTATACAGCTGCAACTCTGATCCAATATGACTGGTGTCCTTATTAAGAGGAGGAAACAAACACATCAGGGTGAATCTACACAGAGGAAAGTTTACGTGAAGAAACAGCTAGAAGGCGGCACCTGCAAGGAAAGGAGAGAGTCTTCAAAAGAAACTGTTGATAACTGAACTTGTTGGTGCCTCAATTTTGGATTCCCAGCCTCCAGACCTCTGAGAAAATTTCTGTTGTTTAAGCCCCACAGGGCTCTGATGTTTCATTATGGCAGCCCCAACACACTTAACACATGGGATTCTACTATGTAGTCAAAAATGTTGATTCTTACTGTTACTTGTTCTTTATTAATATATTTGGATACTAGGACTGTTTGTGGAATTGCATTTAAGAAAAAGACGATGTCAGAAACCTGAATCTTTGGCAGCATCAGTTTGTCAAGACCTACACATCCTTTGTGTTCTCCATCATTTTGTGTTGATGTTTTCTCTCTCACATCTGACAGTGGTAGATTGAACACATGAGGAACCCCCCGATAACTCAGCCCCATTAAAAAATAATAAGGGGATTTTCTTTTAAAGGTATAAGAAAACAGGGAAGGAAAAAAGCAACAAAAACTTGAAGATGGAAAACAAAAGGATTGAGAAAAACTGAATGAGCCAGATGAACTCAGACATAGCCTGTCCATGGCAAGAGTGCAGAAGCAAGCTGATAGGTGTGCAGAGTTGCAAAGTGACTGGAGAATCAGCAGAACCAGGGATCAAGGAAAGTGTGGGCGGTGTGTGTGTGTGTGTGAGAGAGAGAGAGAGAGAGAGAGAGAGAGAGAGAGAGAGAGAGAATGTGCATGTAGATGTGCTGAGGTGGGAAAGGAGTTGAAGAGTGGAGGGCAAGTGGTGACTGAAAACCAGAAGACTGGTTGAAAATCTCCTTAACCCAGTTAATCCTTTAGACCCCCTTTCTTACTTCTCTAAGCTGATAGCTGCCCCTGTTCTGGAAGTAGAAGACAGAAATTGACTCTCTGGAGAGACTGAACCAAAGGGACTCTGGATTGGGGGATATCTAGATGATGGGCAGGGATAACATACCAAAAACAGGATTTTGATGGAAATCCACATTTTGAATTCCAAGACCCCTGGCCTATTCCCCATTAGGTTCTCAGAAGCCTGGTAGTCAGGCTTGTATACTCTACACTAGAGTCTAGAAGAGCTTTCTTTGAGTTATCTGCCCACCCCATAGGAAAAGACATGGATATTGACATTGCTGCTTCTGACCCACCTACCATGAAGCCCATCCACCAGCCCTGTCCATGCCCCTTCAAGCTTCCATATAGTTTTCTTAATATTCCGCTCTTAAGTACTTGTTAACAGCTCCAAGTTGGCTGATGACACGTGAAGTAAGCCTCTAACATGAATATTGTAAATTCAAACTAACACACACCAATAAAAACAGAATTTGTAGAAATGAAAAACCGTGTAGGGACAAGGAACTTAAAAGAGAAATAATTATCATGAACATCCTTATACAGAAGGAAGACTATTGCAGCCACAACATAAGAACAGGTTTTTATTATTACAAAGAATATGTGTAAAAGATCTGGACAATAAAAAAGGCTGAAGAATTGATGCCTTCAAACTGTGGTGCTGGAGAAGACTCTTGAGAGTCCCTTGGACAGCAAGGAGATCAAACCAGTCAATCCTAAAGGAAATAAACCCTGAATATTCATTGGAAGGACTAACTAATGTTGAAGCTGAAGCTCCAATACTTTGGCCACCTGATGTAAAGAGCTGACTTACTGGAAAAGACCCTGATTCTGGGAAAGACTGAAGTAGGAGGTGAAGGGGACAACAAAGGATGAGGTGGTTGGATGTCATCACTAACTCAATGGACATGAGTTTGAGCAAGCTCTGGAAGATGGTGGAGGACAGGGAAGCCTGACATGCTGCAGTCCATGGGGTCCCAAAGCGTCGGACGTGACTTGGCAACTGAAAACTGAATTCCCATATTTCATAGCAAGAAGTGAATATGCAGAAGTGATAGGGGAAGCACACTGATTGAAACCGCCCACCCTGGCCAGGCACCATAGTAACCATTTGCATGAGTTGTTTTATGACAGGAGATCCTGATAAGGAATACAGAACTAATAAGCCACCACCAACTAGAAGAGTTCAGGAAAAGGTCTAAAGGAGACACCGCGTGTCCGTCCACTTCCCAGGATCCCTCTCGCTAGCATCCATCTTGGCTGAGTGATGAGTGCGCCACCAGGAAAGACTCTGAATTAGAATGATTGGCCAAAGACCACCCGGAAACTAACCCCATCACCATAAAACCCGAGACTGCGAACCACGCGGCAGAGCAGTTCTCCTGGGTTCCCTTACCCTACTGCTCTCCACCCGGGTGCCCTTTCCCAATAAAATCTCTTGCTTTGTCAGCACATGTGTCTCTTCAGACAATTCATTTCCGAGTGTTAGACAAGAACCTAGTTTCGGGCCCTGGAAGGGGTCCGCCTTCCTGCAACAGAAGTAGTCATGCAAGTGTGTTATTGAGAAATGCAGAGATAAATAAGCAAAATAAATCCTAAAAGGGTTCATAGCAGTTGTCTCTGAGTAGTGGAAACAATTTATTGGAGCATGATGAGTATGGGAGTTTTGCTGATTTACCTTTAATAAGCCTAATAGGAATAATTAACTTTGAAAATGATTTACATGTTTTTTATTTGAAATTAAATTGTAAAAATACTGAATAGACATAGCAGTTGGCACAGTGTCTGGCACATAGTAGATATTATATTTATCATCATCTGTTTTCTAATTTTATTATTTTATGATTCATTCTTATTATTTTGACTCTTCCAATGTTGTTTATAATATTTCAGGGAGCATTCTTTTTTTCCAGAACTTTATTTTGTATAGTAATAAAGACACTTGTCAGGAAGTTTTTAATGATTGTTTTCCAGTGATAGTGGAGTAGCCATCCCACACCCATCCCTCTGCTGCTGAAATCAGGTTCAGGATATGTTCAGTTCCCTTTGCTTAGCCAATGTTTGAAATGAGCTGAGTCTGGGCAGAGATGGAGGAAAGCCACAGGTCTTATTCATATGGACCCAGTGCACCACCTGGAGCTTCTGAATTGATGGAGAAGAAGCAGAGGATGAGGATCTTAGCAACTCAGCTTTTGGTTGGGTAGAGTTGGCAATTCTGATGCTTTATGCACATATGCTTAATGTGCTTCCCTGGTCCTTCTAAGTGGCAGCTCATTAACACCTCAAGACTGATGGCTTACGTTTTACATTCTAATTGAATATACATTCGCATAATGGAATGTGTGTTGTGACTGCTTGCCTGGAAAAGCTACCCTATTTATTCAACCACCGTGGGGAAAGGAAAGAGATTTTTCTTGCAGAGGCAAGAAATAGCCACATGCTGCTATGAAACACCTTGGAGTTCTAACTTTTCAAATATTGTTTGTTTGTGCTACCTTCTAACATTATATGTTACATTAGTATGTCACATTAGGGAAAGGGAAAATGAAGTCGCTCAGTCATGTCTGACTCTTTGCGACCCCATGGATGGTAGCCTACTGGGCTCCTCTGTCCATGGGATTTTCCAGGCAAAGGTACTGGAGTGGGCTGCCATTTCCTTCTCCAGAGGATCTTCCTGACCCAGGGATCAAACCCAGGTCTACCTGCATTGCAGGAAAACGCTTTACCCTCTGAGCCACCAGGGAAGCTAGTATGTCACATTAGGTCAGAGCAAAAGGATAGCTATTATTGTTCTTCTCATTTGGCAGATGAGAAAACTGAAGCATAGAGATGATTTGCCTATGGTCACATAGCTCAATAAAGATGAGTCACCAAGTCCCACCTTGATTTCAAATATGAGTCTTTCTACCACACCAGGTAATTGTATTTTATTTGCTTATTTCCATACCCATCTAACCCAGAGATCTGAGCCAGCACAGAGGAATATAAAGATAGTATGACATGTTAAGACCCCTTCTTTAAGAGACGACATTAAGGGTAAGGAAGAGGTGTGACCAATGACCTGAGATACTTAAAAAATGCCCTGGGGACTTGACTCTTGGGCAGGCTACATGTAAGAGCTGAGAGAAGGCTCTGCTCCAGTGAAATGCCCTGGAGTAGGAGCGGCATTGCAGAGGTGAGGTCTGTAGGAATAGTCACAAGCAGCAGAGTTCCTGTCATCACAGAGCAGAAATTGGGGGTGGCTGGGCAGAGGAAAAAATATAGGTTTCATTTCTCATGATAGCATTCATCACATGGTGGGAGCTGATAAGAATTCTGAGCCGGAGGCCAGGCTCAGCAGGAAGACTGCCATGATCAATTTGCAGTGTCGCCAAGGGCTCAGGAGGGTTTTGAAAGCTGTTGCTAAGTGTTTGTCATCCCTGAGCAGGAGCCTCTGTTAGACACTCCCTCCAGAATGATAGGGTTGTCCTTCAAGCCGTGTCACCAAGGGAATGACAGTCCAATCCATTAGAAAGTCAACAGGTGGCTACTGCACAACCACTGTGGTGCTCAGTTTTGGCTAGCCACCAGATTCAGTAATGATCACTGCATGCATGCTCAGTCGTGTCTGACTCTTTGTGACCCCATGGACTGTAGCCCACCAGGCTCCTCTGTCCATGGGATTTCCCAGATAAGAATACTGGAATGGATTGCCATTTCCTCCTCTGGGAGATCTTCCTGGCCCAGAGATCAAGGATTCAGTAATGGTGCTTTACAAAAAATGTACACCTTTGGGTCTCACCCCTATTATTCTCATTCCATGAAGTGGGGCCCAGAGTCAATATTTTTTTAAAACTCCACAGTATATTTTAATGCCCATTCAAGACTGAGAAAAATGTATAACCAATTTCGTGTAGGGCATGATCATACCTGCTTGGGGTATGTGTGTGTGTGTGTGTGTATGTGTGTATGTATGGGTGTTTTATAACCTCTTTTTCACCCCATTGGTGAAAGGGGGAATCTTTGCCTTGGGTCCAGGGGTATCCAAACATACAACAACTAACACTGAAAGCTGAGATCTTACGGAGTTTATTAGACACATAAACACAGCCCAGGGAAGGAGGATACTGTACCCGCTGCAGGATTGCACAGGGAGTTCAGAATTCACCCCTAGCAGAGCAGTGTGAACCAGCACAGAATGTCGGGGGGCAAGTCTGTAGTTAAAAAAACAGGGTGAGGTGACTCCTGGTTTCTGTGGGAGAATGTGATTGGATGGTTTGAACAATCCTGCAATCTTTCAGGAAACTGAAACCTATTAGGTTGAGGATGAGGTGAGGTGAAGCTGATTCTGCTGATAAAAGGTCTTCCCTAGTGGGTGAAAGATTTAGTGAAAGCAGTAGGACTCACAGATAGGCCTTTGGGGTACTATGGGGCTCAAAGATTTCAAGGCAGCATGCAACATTTTAGGCCTTCCAGTACAGTCGCAGGGGTGGGGCTGATGAGATGATAAAAGTGAGCCGGACAGGAATGGTCCCCAGGAGTCTAGTGAAAATAGATAAGGGTACACAGATCATTGCCTGTAGTGACAAATGCTAAGATACAGGAATCGGGGGTACGGGGGCACAAAAGTAGGGCAGCTAAGATAATAGCTTGGGTTTTATTTAGCCCTCCTTTAACCCTCACATTTAACCAGAAATGTGAAGGTTAAGATGAGCTATTAGTATCCAGGTCTTTCAGACCCCAAAGCTGAAACCCTTCTCCCCACTGCCCCAGTGGCTTCTCCTTTCTCCTTCTAGATGTGTCACACTTACTAGTGCAATACTTTACACATAGTAGAGATGCAACATTTTTTTTTTTTTTTTCATGAACAGATTCCTTAGAACAAGTTTTAAAGTATGTGGTAAGGCTCAATCAAAGATAAGTAATACTCATCTTTATTAGGTTGAGGAAATGAAGGCCTTTTTATTTTAAACTGGACACCTCTTGTGTTTTTGCAGTCATTCTGCTGGGCATTGGGGATGCAAAGAATAGATGTAGTCTGTCTCATTGAGGTTATATTTCACTGGGGACACACATCATAGAAAACAATGCCAAATGGTAACTAGTGATCCTCTAAAGGAAATGGACAAGGCAAGGAAAGAGACAAAGTAGGGGAGAGGAGACCTGCCATGTATTAAGTGGCTGGAGTTGGGCTAAGTTTGGTTGGGAACCATATAAGCAGAAATTTAAGGTATAAGAAAGAGCCCTGAATATGAAATGGACAAGCCTCTTTTACAGATAGAGTAACATGTGTTAGCATTCTGAAGTGATAGGAATTTAGATTTTCTGGGAAAATGAAAGGCAACTCATATATCAGGATTGCAGAGAGCAGGGAAAGGATAAGAAGTAGCAGAAAGGTTAGTAATGGTGTACAGAACATGATAAGTTCAGATTATTTTATGAATGCAATGGAAAGGTTGAAGGATTTCCATCTTAAGAAGATCACTGGCTGACACTGTGATTGAATTATAGGCACAGAAAACAACAACAAAAATGTAGCAAGCAACCATTGAGTTGATTGTGAGTTATGGTAAAAGATAATGGTTAGTGGTCTCATCCAGGTGACAGTGGAGATGGGAGAACTTGGTTAACCTTGAGATATAATGTACCTCAGCGGTAGAATTAATTGGAATTGCTAGTGGAGTGGATGGAAATGTGAGAAAGGAATTCAAAATGGTACCTAGGTTTTTGGTTTGAGTGAAAAGGTTGATAGTAATGCCATTTTTGTATATGTAGAAGACTGTGGAAGAATGAGTTTTGACAAAGAGAAATCAAGGGCTCTTAGACCATCTAAAAATTAGTAACTTGCTTGAGGCCATAGAACTAGAGAGTGACAGAACTTGAATTAGAATCGATCCTGTGATTCCATTATACTTGTAAATAAATCATTACAAATTGCCATGGTTTAATCTTGGCAAAGAGGGAAATAAATTCATTATAATTTATAGGCAATTACATTAAGCTGCAATTAAGCCTTTGCTATTTTGGAAATAAACCTAAGAAAAATAAGGGAAAAAATAGGGAGAGGATTGCTAGAACAGTTTATCAATGTGTACTTATTGACCAATGTTTGTGTGTACAACGTTGCTAGGTTATGCCAAATATTTACAAGATATGGCTCCTGCCTTCAAAAAGCCCATAGTGTAATTCAGCAGTTTCCAAATAATTGTATAGTAAGAGATACTTGTGAGTGTGGTATGAGAATATGGTTCCATGGGCAATCAGTTAGGAGAGAGCCTTTTATAAATTAACATAATTTGTGAGAACTAAGAGGAAAGATATATGGTTATAGCACTTTCTAAATTTATTTGACCTAATAATCTTTATTTGGCAGATCTTTGTCTTGTAACAATGTAACATACTTGTTCTCCATAGAACACAGTTTGGGGAAACTATCTAGTTAGAAATATGGGAACATGAGGCTTCCATACATAAAGTTATCTCTCTAATAGATCACAAGCTCTCTGATAAGCATAAATTTACACCATGATAAAAAACTCTTTATATCAGTAGCTACAATGACAGTAGCTAACATTCACTCAGTTATCATTCTACAAGTATCAGTTGAGCCTCAGTCACCTGCCAGGCACTGTGACAAGAGCTAGGGACATAAGTGGGAAGAAGACAGACAAGGCTAGTATCTTCCAGATAACCTAGAGTCCAGTGAAAAGATGAGGTTAAAACTCGGTCTGAATAAGCACAACTAGCAGAGGCTGTGAGCAGGGCATGCACCAGCTCTCCCCAAACCTCTCCCCTATTCTTCTCCACATCCATGTTAGCTGCTACACTCTTCTGAAGGACTAGTCATGGTTGACTTGGATAAAGGCAGCAACCATTGCCGTAGGACAGCAGGCTCCCATTATTTAATTTGGGATCCTTTGACATTTTCTTTCTTTGCTTAGTCAAGACTTAAAGAGAATTAAAGAGGTCTGGATCAAGATGGCAGAGTAGGATGATCCTAAGCTCACCTCTTCCCATGGGTACACCAAAATTAACGATTAATTACAGAGCAACTATCTCAGAGAATGACCTCAAGACTAGCAGAAAAGACTTTATACAATTAAAGATATAAAGAAAGAGACACAAAAAAATGGGTAGAAGGGATAGAGGTGCAGTCTGGTCAGGATGTATATCCCTGGCTTGGCGACCCATGGGTAGGAGGCAAATCACAGCCGCAGAAGTCCTCACCTCATGGGACTCCTCAGTCTGGGGTTCCTGCAGCAGGAAGAAGAGCCTCCAAAATGTCTAGCAAATACAAAATTAGCATAAAAATTCTGTTTTTTCTATAGATTAATAATGAACTCAGAGAAATAAAGAAAATAACCCCATTTACAATTGCATCAAAAAAGAATACCTAGGAATGAATTTAGCCAAGGAGATGAAACACCTGTACTCTGAAAAATATTAATATGTTGATAAAAGAAATAGAGCACAAACAAATGGAAAGATATACCATGTTTATGGATTGAAAGAGTCAATATTGTTCAAGTGTTGACACAACCAAGAGCAATCTGATTCAATGCAATACTTATTAAAACACCAATGGCATTTTTCATAGAACCAGAACAAATAATCCCCAAACTTGGCTCATGAAAGACCCCAAATAGCCAAAGCAGTCTTGAGAAAAACAAAGCTGGAGGTATCATGTTCTCTGATTTCAAAATATATTACAAAGATCTAATAATCAAAACAATATGGTACTGGCACAAAAACAGACATGATGTAGATCAACAGAACAGAATATAGAGTCCAGATATAAATCCACGCTTGTATGATCAATTTATTTATGGCAAGAGAGGCAAGAATATAAAGTGGGGCAAAGACTGCTTCTTTAATAAATGGTATTGGGAAAACTGAACAGCTACATGCAAATAAATGAAGCTAGACAATTTTCTTATACCATATGCAAAAATAAATTCCAAATGAATTAAAGACTTAAATGTAGACTGAAACCACAAAAACTAGAAAAAAATGTAGGCAGAAAACTCTGATATCAGTCTTAGCAATATCTTTTTGGATCTGTCTTCATAGGAAAAGGCAACAAAAGCAAAAATAAGCAAATGGGACTACATCAAACTAAAAAGCTTTTGGACAGTGAAGGAAACTATAAACATAATGAAAAGGCAACCTACTAAGTGATATATTTCCAAATGATATATTCAATAAGGAGGTTAATATCCAAATATATGAAGAAGTCATACGAGTCAATATTAAAAAAAAATATCTGATTTAAAAATAGGCAGGAAATGTAAGTAAACATTTTTCCAATTAAGACATACAGATAGCCAACAAATACATGGAAAAATGCTAAATTATCAGGGAAATGCAAATCAAAACCATTATGAGATGTCACCTCATACCTATCAAAATAGCTATTATCAAAAAACGAATAACAAATGTTGGTGAGGTTGTAGAGGAAAAGGTACCCTTGTACACTGTTAATAGGGATGTAAATTACTGCAGCCACTTTAAAACCATATGGAGTTTCCTAGAAAAATTAAAAATAGAGCTACCATACAATCCAGTGGCTTGCCAGGTGGCGCTAGGGGTAAAGAACCCTCCTGCCAATTCAGGAGACATAAGAGACATGGGTTCGATCCCTGGGTCGGGAAGATCCCCTGGAGAAAGAAATGGCAACCCAATCCAGTATTCTTGCCTGGAGTATCCCACAGACAGAGGAGCCTGGTGGGCTACAGTCCATGGGGTTGCAAAGAGTCAGGCATGACTGAAGCAGAAGATTCACTTACCATACAATCCAGCAATTCCACTCCTGGGTATCTAACCAAGGAAAACTCTAACATTAATTCATAAAGATATATGCCAACCTATGTTTCATTAAAGCATTATTAACAATGGCCAATAGCCAAGGTACGGAAGCAACTGAAGTGTCCATCAATAAATAGATAAATGGATACAAAAGGTAAGCATTCCATTCCCAAAATGGAGTATTACTCAAACAAAAAGAATGAACTCTTGTCATTTTCAATAACATGGATGGCTGTAGGTTATTCTAAGTAAAGTATGTCCGACAAATACCATGCTATTTCACTTATATGTGGAATCTAAAAATAATGTAAATCGACAATTACAACAAAACAGAAACAGAATTACAGGTGCAGAAAACAAACTGGTTACCCATTTACATGGGAAAAATATATAAAATAGATGAAGGGGATTAGGAGGTATAAACTTCCAGTTATATAATAGAGGTATACCCCATTTTGTTGTGCTTCATTTTATTGCACTTTGTAGATACTATGTTTTTATAAATTGAAGGTATGTGGTAACCCTGAGTTGTCATTTGATGGTTAGCATGTTTATCAATAAAATATTTTTAAATTAAGGTATGTATATTGGTTTCTGGACACAATGCTATTGTACACTTAATGAACTATAGCGTAAAAATAACTTTTATATGCACTGGGAAAACCAGAAAGATTGTGATTTGCTTTATTGAAGTATTTGTTTTATTTTGTGGTGCTCTCTAACCAAACCTACAATGTCTTTGAGGTATGCTGGTAAATAAGTCAAGGGGATACAGTGTACATCACAGGGAATACAGTTCAGTTGCTAAGTCATGTCCAGCTCTTTGCGACCCCATGGACGGCAGCACACCAGGCCTCCCTGTCCATCACGAACTCCCAGAGTCTACTCAAACCCATGTCCATCACGTCAGTGATGCATTCCAACCATCTCTTCCTCTGTTGTCCCCTTCTCCTGCCACCTTCAATCTTTCCCAGCATCAGAGTCTTTTCCAATAAGGTGGTTCTTCGCATGAGGTGGCCAAAGTATTGGAGCTTCAGCATCAGTCTTTCCAATGAATATTCAGGACTGATTTCCTTTAGGATGGACTGGTTGGATCTCCTTGCAATCCAAGGGATTCTCATTTTCTCCAACCCACGTTTCAAAAGCATCAATTCTTCGGTGCTCAACTTTCTTTATAGTCCAACTCTCACATCCATACATGACTACTGGAAAAGGCATAGCTTTGACTAGATGGACCTTTGTTGACAAAGTAATGTCTCTGCTTTTTAATATGCTTTCTAGTTTGGTTATAGCATTTTTTCCAAGGAGCTGCTGCTGCTAAGTTGCTTCAGTCGTGTCCGACTCTGTGTGACCCCATAGATGGCAGCCCACTAGGCTCCCCCGTCCCTGGGATTCTCCAGGCAAGAAAACTGAAGTAGGTTGCCATTTCCTTCTCCAATGCATGAAAGTGAAAAGTGAAAGTGAAGTTGCTCAGTTGTGTCCGACTGTTCACAACCCCATGGACTGCAGCCCACCAGGCTCCTCCGTCCATGGGATTTTCCAGGCAAGAGTACTAGAGTGGGTTGCCATTGCCTTCCTGTCAAGCGTCTTTTAATTTCATGGCTGCACTCACCATCTGCAGCCAAAAAAAAAATAAAGTCTGTCCCTGTTTCCAGTGTTTTCCAATCTATTGCAGTAAAGTGATGGGACCAGATGCCATGATCTTAGTTTTCTGAATGTTGAGTTTTAAGCCAACTTTTTCACTTTCCTCTTTCACTTTCATCAAGATGCTCTTTAGTTCTTCTTCGCTTTCTGCTATAAGGGTGGTGTCTGAGGCATATCTGAGGTTATTGATATTTCTCCCAGCAATCTTGATTCCAGTTTGTGCTTTGTCCAGCTTGGCATTTTGCATGATGTACTCTGCATATAAGTTAAATTAGCAGAGTGACAATATACAGCCTTGACGAACTCCTTTCCCAAATTGGAACCAGTCTGTTGTTACATGTCCGGTTCTAACTGTTGCTTCTTAACCTGCATACAGATTTCTCAGGAGGCAAGTCAGGTGGTCTGGTATTCCCATCTCTTTAAGAATTTTCCACAGTTTGTTGTGACCCACACAGTCAAAGGCTTTCGCATAGTCAATAAAGCAAAAGTAAATGTCTTTCTTGAACTCTCTTGCTTTTTCGATGATCCAGCAGATGTTGGCAATTTGATCTCTGGTTCCTCTGCTTTTTCTAAATCTAGCTTGAATATCTGGAAGTTCATGGTTCACGTACTGTTGTAGCCTGGCCTGGAGAATTTTGAGCGTTACTTCGCTAGCATGTGAAATGAGTGCAATTGTGCTGTAGTTTGAACCTTCTCTGGCATTGCCTTTCTTTGGGATTGGAATGAAAACTGACCTTTTTCAGTCCTGTGGCCACTGCTGAGTTTTCTAGATTTGCTGGCATATTGAGTGCAGCACTTTCACGGGGAATACAGTTAGCAGTATTGTAATAACTTTGTATGGTGATATATGGCTTATGAAGACCATTTCATAATATATATAATTGAACCACTATGTTGTACACCTGAAACCAACATTACATGTCAGCTATACTTCAATAATACTTAAAAGTTAATTAAAGAGGATGGAGCCACAGGGGCCAGGAATGCTCTATCACCACATCTTTGATAAGCAACTTCCTGGACTAGCATGAATGATAAATCTGAAGCTAGAACCATCTATTCTTCTAAAGCTTGAATTTATCATTTTTTAAGGATCTACATTCTTAGCAACTCTCTAATATACAATATAGAGATATTAGCCATAGTTACCATTTGGTACATTACATCCCAGGACTAATTTACTCTGTGTCTGAAAGTTTGTACTTTTAA